>NW_015505647.1:457731-486083 GCF_001515645.1 Sinocyclocheilus grahami
GGAGCCACCGATCATGGCCCCTCCCCTAACACTATAATAACTGTCGCTGATGCACCGGAGCCACCGATCATGGCCCCTCCCCTAACACTATAATAACTGTCGCTGATGCACCGGAGCCACCGATCATGGCCCCTCCCCTAACACTATAATAACTGTCGATGATGCACCGGAGCCACCGATCATGGCCCCTCCCCTAACACTATAATAACTGTCGATGATGCACCGGAGCCACCGATCATGGCCCCTCCCCTAACACTATAATAACTGTCGATGATGCACCGGAGCCACCGATCATGGCCCCTCTAACACTATAACTAGGGCACATTCGCATCAGTTCACCCGCTCAATCGCGAGTTACTGTCAGTACCGTTAGTTACGACAGCCTACAGTTTGTTAGCTAGCTATGCCTTCCGTCACGGAAATGCATATTACCTGGTTGCGATAACTTATGAAACAGCTCTGTGTCAGTGCCTATCCTAGATTTCTGGGGGACCTACACAAAACTGTGTTGGTGGGGGGCGGTGTTGTGGGTTATGAGTGGTTATGAATGAATGAATGAAACGCATTTGTCTGTGTTTCACTCCGTCTCGAATCACGCTCGTGGAAAGCGCTTGAGAAACAGTGTCTCTTCTGTGGCTCGGCTTTCCAACTCGTTTTTTTAGTCTCGAGCAAGACTGTACGACAATCACATTACATAATTTGACTGATTTTTATGTAGAAAAGGGCGACAGCGCACCGCATTAAAATAAATGATCATTCATGTTTTTATAACCGCTGGCCAAATTCAAAAACGAAACTAAAATTAAATAATCTTTGAAATCATCTTTTTGTGTTTCGGGGGCCCAACGCAGATTGCGTATTTTGAATGAATGAATGAATGAATGATGCATTTATATAGCGCTTTATTGTGTATTGCTGTACACCCAAAGCGCTTTACAATCATGTGGGGGGGGGGAGGTCTCTCCTCAACCACCACCAGTTGTATGATGCGACAGCAGCCACAGGACAACGGCGCCAGTGCGCTCACCACATACCAGCTACAGGTGGAGAGGAGAGAGAGTCATAGAGCCAATCAAGTGGATGGGGATTATTAGGAGGCCATGATAGACAAGGGCCAGTGGCGGCAATTTGGCCAGGACTACGGGGGTACACCCCTACTCTTTTACGAGAAGTGCCATGGGATTTTTAATGACCACAGAGAGTCAGGACCTCGGTTTAACGTCTCATCCGAAGGACGATGCTTTTTGACAGTATAGTGTCCCCGTCACTATACTGGGGTGTTAGGACCCACACAGACCACAGGGTGAGCACCCCCTGCTGGCCTCATTTTGTGTATAGGGAGGATTGGCTCTGCTCTGTGTCCTTGTAGCGATATTTGATAGTTAAGAGGCGGCAGCTTTCCCACGAGTGGGCGTGGTTTCAGGCAGCACAGACAACAGACATGCCCCAGTGTTTGATAGCAGAGGATACCGCCCTTTTTTTCAAGTACATAAAATAAGGCGGTATCCTCTGCTCTCAAACACTGGGGGCATGTCTGCTGTCTGTGCTGAAACCACGCATTTTTTTAACATTCAAATTTGGTGGTTAATAATACATTTTTCTGTGGTGTGACAAACTCAGAACACATACTTAATATTGACTTTACAGGGATTTTAAATTTTGGGGTTTTTAAGTAGGTTTCCCTAACTGCGTATGAAGAGATGCCTCTTATTGCCTCATACATGTACCTCAAAATATCTCATTACATAAAAAAATCACTGTACATATTCTGCTTTTTATTCTCCAGAACTATCTGGTTAAAATATGCATGCATTCAGCTTTATGCTGCACTTTATGCTGCATTGAGACTCCAGCTCTCCTCCAATGAAATATACATGTTAACTACAGCCAATGTCAAGTATATAAGTGCTTTAGTTTTAGCTCCGGATCAAAGCATATCAGAATTATAGCTCAACCTTCAAGTAGGTTTGACTTAAAAGCTACAGCAAGGTGAACTCGACCCTTTAGAAACCGTGTGGAGATGTGGTCAGTGCAACTGGATAAATAATAAATGTTGAAGAGGTTGGTTTGATAGAAGTGGAAGCTCTTACGTACATGTGGATCCAACAGACTCAATATCAGGTTTAAACAGGAGCTCTCACACATATCCACCCTTTCCTTTTCCTTTTTCCTTTCCTCTCTCCAGGCCCATGATGGTCATCACACAGAAGATCACAAGTTTGGCATTTGAGATTCATGACGGTATGTAACAGTTTTATTAATCCAATTCCCATCTTCTTCTCTTTATGAAGTTTTCATGGTTAAAAAAAGTCTGTAAAAAAGTAATGAATGGTATAATAAAACTGGCATGATTTCTACCTGAAATCTTTCTAGAGCTCCATTGTTTCTGTCTATGCCTGTGTCAGAGGCTCTAGGAATTACATAAGGGCTGTGAAACCCTGCTGCTACACCACATCCTCGTATGCCATTGATTTATACCACTGCTGGCGCTGCACCCAGTGAGTGGGCCAAAGGAGTTTGGGCTGCCAGCTGGATGTTGCGCTGCATAGACCACACTTACCGCATCCAACACACTATACCGCTTATTATGCAACTTGGTGAAATCTGTTTAATAAGATACTAATTGTGCTACATCTCCACATCATTTTTGGATGATCTGGATCAAGGAGAATGAAGGGGATTTCAAGATCCTCCCTTCAACTGAGTGTGTTAAAGGGACAGTTCACCTAAAATAAAAATTCTGTCATCATTTTGACACACCATATTGGAATATACACTACCATTAAAAAGTTTGAAGTCAATAAGACTTAAAATAGCAAGGACACATTAATTTAATCAGAAGTGATAGTAAACATTTATAATGTTTCTGTTTCAAATGTTATTTTGAACTTTATATTAATCAAAGAATACTGAAAAAATATTAAGATGCAAGTTTTTCAACATTGATAATAATAAGAAATGTTTTTTGACCACCATATCGGCATATTAGAATGATCTCTGAAAAATCATGTGATACTGAAGACTGAAATAATTTTGTCGCTTGAAAATTCAGCTCTGCATTACAGGAATAAATTACATTTTGAAATATAATAAAATAAAAAACAGCTATTTTCAATTATAATAATATTTCACAATATTAGTTTTACTATATTTTTGATTAAAATTAAAACTTTTTTTTTGTTCCTCAAAACTTCTATATCCTTCGACCTTTCGACCTTGACAGCCCCTGGCCATGATTTACTTTCATTGGTTGAAAAAGAGCAGCTCAGACATTCTTGCAAATATCTTTTGTGTTCCTCAGAAGTTAGTAAGTCAAAGGGGTTTGGAATGACATGAGGAATTAATATTGACAGATTTTTCATTTTTGGATGAACTGTATCTTTAAGCACAAAGGAATGAGAATCAGAGGAAGCGTGATGGCAGGAACCCAAGAGACACTCTAGTTTTATCAACGACTGGCAAATCTCCCATGTAAACAAGACAACTGATAAGAAAAACTAGATTGCACACCATCCTAGCATAGTTTTTAGATACTTAGTCAACCAAAGAACTAATCGCTGTGATATGTGACTGAGTCACATTTAGAGTCAAACAGAAGTAGCATCAGTGTCACCACATTTCCTTTAACAGGGTTTATGGGAAGATTAAGAAAGCACATCCCGTTTCTCTGAAGCGATAGCTCACAGAACAGCTGGCCGAAACTGCAGCCCAGCACTTTTGAGCTGCCTCCGCATGACTTGCTGTTAGCTCTGCATGTCCTGCTCTAAGACAGCACACATGACAATATTAATCCATGTGTTTTAATGAAGTTATGTAATAGTCTCCTTCCTCCACCACTTTATGGAGAACTAAACTGAGTGTGGCGCTTTGATACTTTGGCAAATGACGCAGACTAAAGGCCAAAGTATACTTTGGTTTTTACACGTACGCGAGGGTCCACATACAGTGCACTGCGTGATGAAAATTTCATTACCAGAATAGTATGCGCCTACTGTATGCACACCACACATTTTTGTAACCGTGCATACTTTGTATGTCTCACAACCGGGACAAACAGGCAGATTAAAGTGAGTCGGTGAGTTTATTAAAAGGAACTGAGGAGCAGCTTCCAACATAAAAGAAGCAAACTGAGGAATCAATGGAAGCAGAGAACACGGTCTTATCTGAGGTCTACACTCTTGTCCTTTTGGCAGAGAAGTGAGGAATCCCAGGCTTGACAGGCGGATAGGTAGGCAAGGAACCCGTGCTGAGATGCTTGTAACCTTGAGACCAGCCGACGAGTGACTGAGGTGAGTGTGTTTTAGACTGGTGTGTAAGTGGGTGCAGGTGTCCGTGATTAGTAATCAGGTGATCGTGAGCGGGTGTAGGAGGCTGATTCGGCTGGTGAGGCAGGTGTTTCCGTGTGCTGAAACCACGCATTTTTTTAACATTCAAATTTGGTGGTTAATAATACATTTTTCTGTGGTGTGACAAACTCAGAACACATACTTAATATTGACTTTACAGGGATTTTAAATTTTGGGGTTTTTAAGTAGGTTTCCCTAACTGCGTATGAAGAGATGCCTCTTATTGCCTCATACATGTACCTCAAAATATCTCATTACATAAAAAAATCACTGTACATATTCTGCTTTTTATTCTCCAGAACTATCTGGTTAAAATATGCATGCATTCAGCTTTATGCTGCACTTTATGCTGCATTGAGACTCCAGCTCTCCTCCAATGAAATATACATGTTAACTACAGCCAATGTCAAGTATATAAGTGCTTTAGTTTTAGCTCCGGATCAAAGCATATCAGAATTATAGCTCAACCTTCAAGTAGGTTTGACTTAAAAGCTACAGCAAGGTGAACTCGACCCTTTAGAAACCGTGTGGAGATGTGGTCAGTGCAACTGGATAAATAATAAATGTTGAAGAGGTTGGTTTGATAGAAGTGGAAGCTCTTACGTACATGTGGATCCAACAGACTCAATATCAGGTTTAAACAGGAGCTCTCACACATATCCACCCTTTCCTTTTCCTTTTTCCTTTCCTCTCTCCAGGCCCATGATGGTCATCACACAGAAGATCACAAGTTTGGCCTTTGAGATTCATGACGGTATGTAACAGTTTTATTAATCCAATTCCCATCTTCTTCTCTTTATGAAGTTTTCATGGTTAAAAAAGTCTGTAAAAAAGTAATGAATGGTATAATAAAACTGGCATGATTTCTACCTGAAATCTTTCTAGAGCTCCATTGTTTCTGTCTATGCCTGTGTCAGAGGCTCTAGGAATTACATAAGGGCTGTGAAACCCTGCTGCTACACCACATCCTCGTATGCCATTGATTTATACCACTGCTGGCGCTGCACCCAGTGAGTGGGCCAAAGGAGTTTGGGCTGCCAGCTGGATGTTGCGCTGCATAGACCACACTTACCGCATCCAACACACTATACCGCTTATTATGCAACTTGGTGAAATCTGTTTAATAAGATACTAATTGTGCTACATCTCCACATCATTTTTGGATGATCTGGATCAAGGAGAATGAAGGGGATTTCAAGATCCTCCCTTCAACTGAGTGTGTTAAAGGGACAGTTCACCTAAAATAAAAATTCTGTCATCATTTTGACACACCATATTGGAATATACACTACCATTAAAAAGTTTGAAGTCAATAAGACTTAAAATAGCAAGGACACATTAATTTAATCAGAAGTGATAGTAAACATTTATAATGTTTCTGTTTCAAATGTTATTTTGAACTTTATATTCATCAAAGAATACTGAAAAAATATTAAGATGCAAGTTTTTCAACATTGATAATAATAAGAAATGTTTTTTGACCACCATATCGGCATATTAGAATGATCTCTGAAAAATCATGTGATACTGAAGACTGAAATAATTTTGTCGCTTGAAAATTCAGCTCTGCATTACAGGAATAAATTACATTTTGAAATATAATAAAATAAAAAACAGCTATTTTCAATTATAATAATATTTCACAATATTAGTTTTACTATATTTTTGATTAAAATTAAAACTTTTTTTTTGTTCCTCAAAACTTCTATATCCTTCGACCTTTCGACCTTGACAGCCCCTGGCCATGATTTACTTTCATTGGTTGAAAAAGAGCAGCTCAGACATTCTTGCAAATATCTTTTGTGTTCCTCAGAAGTTAGTAAGTCAAAGGGGTTTGGAATGACATGAGGAATTAATATTGACAGATTTTTCATTTTTGGATGAACTGTATCTTTAAGCACAAAGGAATGAGAATCAGAGGAAGCGTGATGGCAGGAACCCAAGAGACACTCTAGTTTTATCAACGACTGGCAAATCTCCCATGTAAACAAGACAACTGATAAGAAAAACTAGATTGCACACCATCCTAGCATAGTTTTTAGATACTTAGTCAACCAAAGAACTAATCGCTGTGATATGTGACTGAGTCACATTTAGAGTCAAACAGAAGTAGCATCAGTGTCACCACATTTCCTTTAACAGGGTTTATGGGAAGATTAAGAAAGCACATCCCGTTTCTCTGAAGCGATAGCTCACAGAACAGCTGGCCGAAACTGCAGCCCAGCACTTTTGAGCTGCCTCCGCATGACTTGCTGTTAGCTCTGCATGTCCTGCTCTAAGACAGCACACATGACAATATTAATCCATGTGTTTTAATGAAGTTATGTAATAGTCTCCTTCCTCCACCACTTTATGGAGAACTAAACTGAGTGTGGCGCTTTGATACTTTGGCAAATGACGCAGACTAAAGGCCAAAGTATACTTTGGTTTTTACACGTACGCGAGGGTCCACATACAGTGCACTGCGTGATGAAAATTTCATTACCAGAATAGTATGCGCCTACTGTATGCACACCACACATTTTTGTAACCGTGCATACTTTGTATGTCTCACAACCGGGACAAACAGGCAGATTAAAGTGAGTCGGTGAGTTTATTAAAAGGAACTGAGGAGCAGCTTCCAACATAAAAGAAGCAAACTGAGGAATCAATGGAAGCAGAGAACACGGTCTTATCTGAGGTCTACACTCTTGTCCTTTTGGCAGAGAAGTGAGGAATCCCAGGCTTGACAGGCGGATAGGTAGGCAAGGAACCCGTGCTGAGATGCTTGTAACCTTGAGACCAGCCGACGAGTGACTGAGGTGAGTGTGTTTTAGACTGGTGTGTAAGTGGGTGCAGGTGTCCGTGATTAGTAATCAGGTGATCGTGAGCGGGTGTAGGAGGCTGATTCGGCTGGTGAGGCAGGTGTTTCCGTGACAGTTATGTGCAGGTCGCACATTGAATTTGTTTTGCACTAATCAGTTGCTCCACAGCTGATACCGGCCTGTTGTTTCACAGTAGAAAAATAAACTAAAAAGATGGAACAACAACAACAACAAAATACCAGAGTCTGCAACAACAACAGACACCAGCTTTGGCAAGCGCTTGTGTGAGAGGCTTATGAGATCGCTGCAACTTTAGTTTGAAAGAGTACAAAGATTTTATCAGACATAACTTTGGGAGAAAAATAGCGCAGACACTGGACAAAGATGAAACTTTCTAGAGTGCACGTGTTGACCGCCTGTGTGTAAAATGTATTGTATTTTTGGCCTTTTTGTCAAATGCTAGAGATAACACAGAGGGGACAGGAAATTGAGGCATGGAGTACTGCAGTGATGACACACTTTTGTAGGCCAACCCGGATATTAGCATCACCCTGTTTAAAAAAAAACAAAAATAATAATTTTTAGTTGTTATTTTGTAAGCACTGTGACCACTAAGGGTGCTTTCACACTTGGCCTGTTGTTTCGGAAACTGGCGCGTTTCCCCCCTTAGCTCGGTTCATTTGGGGATATGTGAACACGGCAATCGCGCTTGGATCCGCGCCAAAACAATCGGTCCGAGATTGCTTGAACGAGGTGGTCTCGGCTTGATTGAAAACGAACTCTGGAGCAGTTCGGTTGAAGTGAGAAAGCAATCCGATCCAACGGACCAACGAACCAGGCTATATCACAATTTTTGATGGGTAATTATGTAAGTTCCGTGAAAAGCATTAGCTTTGTTGTTTTGCTAATACCTCAAAATGAACCTGTGAATGTCTGTGGGTGAGCACGTCTTTGCCATTCAAAAATCAAAGTGCACTTTTTTTATTTTATAATGCCGTCTTATTGCTCTTCTTTGTAGTATGTGCATTTTAAAAATATTTTCCTAATCAATCCTGGACTCTTGCTCAAAATGATAAATTATTACAACGACATGCGTGACAGCTAAGTGGAATCCAGGAAAATTAACCGTGGAACTTTGACCAATGAGAGAACAGTTTACTCGCGCGTGACTTGTATTAACAAATTTGGTCCGTTTAGAAACTTTGCCTTGTGAAATCGAACCACATCAAGAATAAAAAGCTACATTTTAATAATTTTAATCCCTGTTTCGGAACAAAGCAATCGATCTACAGGTGTGAAAGCATTGTGATAATGAAAAGACATTATGATTGCAAGTTCTTTTCATCCTGATAATCTTAACATATAAACACAACTTTTATCAATACAATAACCAGAAGTAAAAAGCTAAACATAACAATGGTCACCTGACTTAAGTGTCACCGTCACTAAGCTTCTGACAGCTCTTCAATGACATTTAATGTCCCAGACAGCAGATGTAGTACAATTGACCTTAGTTACTGTTGCTACGACTGACAAGCCATGGAGCTCTCACGCCACACATCATGTTCTCACGCAGTGAAAAATACATTGTGGAGCAAAGAGGAAACTGACAACACGCCGACAGAGCAGGTTACTTTTGATATGAAACAAAGTCTCAGCTTTCAAATTGTCATTTTTAAGAAATTCTAACAATAAATAGCGTTTTGTGGCTCTTTAATGTGTCGTGACCGATTACTGTAGCGCCTCAGTTCAAGTGGCACATGAATCGATAATCTCTTCCTCTACTAGTTATAGCATGAAAAAAACCATAAATGAACATCAGGAGGTATCTTGTTTGAACTGCGGAAAGACATCAGTGCACACCACTTTTGAAGTTCAAGTCCACCAACATTAATCTACTCTCGTCTGGTTTGTTTGTCTGACAGATTCTGCATTATGATTGGTCAGATCGCCTGTCAATCAAACACCCGGCAAAGGGTCAGTTTAGCCACTTGTTAGCAATCGCCTTTTTCAAAACCAGTAAAAGCTTTAAAGAAAAAACTAATGGTGTATTACTGATGTATTTTGTGTTGCAGAATGAAAACCTTGCAGAATGAAAATGAGCTTGTGTTTACCACTGACCATATTTCAGGCATTTAACCAAAAACCCATTGATTTTTCAGAATGATAGAGGTGGAAGTGCTAAAATGCTAACACGTTTCCTACAAAAAAATACACTCTATACAATCGGGGTTACAACCCAGGTTTCAACCGAGTCTCCCACATTATCACCAGACCTCAATGTGTCCAACATGTGGTTCGTTTTGTTGTTAATACTGTTTCAATGGGTCTGTGTAGGACCTGAGAGTACTGCCCGGTGAACACATATCATGAGGTGTTGTTGATGCTGTCACATTTGCTAAAGGAAGAAGAGTGGGATTGTGTCTGTGTGTACATGCTGCTGTGGGTTATGCATTTCCCAGCAGCCATTAGAGCCTGCAGAAGCTGATAGGGTGACTAATCGAGTTGTCAGTGCACTGACAGAGATGAATGAAGAATGGCTTGATCCATTTTCTTCACTAACCCTGCAGACTTCATGCTCCAGACTGGAGCAGAGCAGCTCAGTGCTGCAGAACACGACAGCACTGTCCACAGACACTATATTAATGTCAACAGTACTGTCTATCTATCTATATATATATATATATATATATATATATATATATATATATATTGGTTTGGGGCTGATAGATTTCTTTTTTTTTGATGTTTTTGAAAGAAGTCTCATATGCTCAGCATTTATGCTCATAACAAACCATACATCAATGGAAAGCTTGTTTATTCAGCTTTCAGATGATGTCTTAAAAAAATGTACCCTTATGACTGGTTTTGTGGTCCAGGGTCACAAATGGATAATATATTTCACTTATAATAATAAAAAATCAGCTTGTTGCTTAATTTTATTAAACAAAAAATGTAGTTAAAATAAAATTTAATAATTGATTACAGGCACTACTGTTCAAAAGTCTGGGGTCAGTAAGAATTTGTTTAATGGTTTTTGAAAGAAGTCTCATATGCTCACCAAAGCTGCATTTATTTGATTAAAATTGCAATTAAAACAGTGACATCGTGGAATGTTTTTACAATTTAAAATAACTGTTTTCTATTTTAATATATCTTAATGTAATTTATTTCTGTGATGGTACATGATCCTTCAGAAATCATTCTAATATGCTGATTTGGTGCTCAAGAAATGTGTAATTATCTATGTTAAAAACATCTACTTAAATTTTTTTTGAACACTGTGATGCATGTTTTTCAGGATAAAAAAAACCCAACATTTATTTTAAAATAGAAATCTTTTTATAAATGTCTTTACTGAGAATCTTCAGCAATGTGTCCTTAATATATCCTTGCTGAATATAAGTATTAATTTCTTTCAAAGTAAATATTACCCCAAACATTTGAGCTGTAATCTCAAGAGAGAGAGAGAGAGAGAGAGAGAGATTCATTTACTACATTATTTTCGTAAAAAAAAAAAAAAGTGACGTGACATGTGGTTGGTTACCCATACTAGGAATTAGTGCTCTGCATTTATCCCATCCTAAGTGCGCACACACACAGCAGTGAACACACACCCGGAGCAGTGGGCAGCCATTTAAGCTGTGGTGCCCGGGGAGCAGTTGGGGGTTCGGTGCCTTGCTCAAGGGCACCTCAGTCGTGGTATTGAAGGTGGAAGAGAGCGCTGTACATTCACTCCCCCCACCTACAATCCCTGCTGGTATGAGACTCGAACCTGCAACCTTTGGGTTAAGAGTCCGACTCTAACCATTAGGCCACGACTTCCCAAATATAATGTGCATTTATCATGGTTTTACTTATAGGCACTAATAATTTATAATATATATATATACAGGCTGTACAATTAAACAATATTGTATTTGACCTTTAACTTTGAAAACGCTGAATGTGTAAGCACAGATGTGTGGATATCATTTCTGTTTGTATTTGGTGAGTGTGTATGAGTCTGCATCATCACGTGGGCTTCATTCACACATATTTGCTGTATCAGAGTATAGCTGCTGTTTCTGCAGGTTAGTGTGAATCGCAGGAGACCACTGGCCTCAAACTCCACAACACTGCGGCAGTAGTGCTTCTGCTTTATAACCGAACTGTATCTGTACTTCAACTACAACTTCTAGACATGTTTCTAAGTGACAGTGTTTTGTGGGAGTGTGCCTGATGAGTTTTGGGCCTGTGTTTGTGTGTTTTTCCCACAGGTTTGATGAAGAGGGAGGAGCATCTAAAGCCCAGTCAGAAGTATCTTGCAGTCAGGTATGTGTGAAAGGTATGTTTGTGGTTGGGATGAGATCACTCATTTACTTTCTGTGTCTTTTGAAAGATAATCAACTTCAAACCCGATTCGAGATATAAAGTTCCTCTCACTGATCAAATGCATGTTAGTCCCATTAGAGAGTGCACAGCTGCATTCTTCAATACCAATCATCTTAAGCATAATATTGTTCTGCAGTGCCCAAAAAACAGCATACCACTTGCAGACTCAAATCATTCACAATCAAGCCCTGAAGGCTGTTGCCAAGCAACTGAACGTTCCCGCCATATCACGTCAACCGGTGTCCACAGGAAGTTATCAGGATTCTGAGGTTTCGGAAGTCACACCCTGTGGTTAATAGGAGCAGTTTTGAGTAATGTTAGTACCATGGCCCTGTGGTCACAGAGTGTTGAGCAATATGTCAACATTTACATAATGGATGAGTTGCATTCTTGTTCAAACATGACCAAAGTGCTGGTTACATATGCTACAAACTCATTCACGGTTGAGATAATAGCAGTCAGATCAAATTCATGTAATCCTAGTGTAAATCTTGTATATATAATTATATTTAACCACTGGACTAACTACTGTAACAGTGCTCAGCTGTTTTAAGAACTTTGCCAGTAATTAGCATCGCATGGAAAAATGCTTCTTGACAAATGTAACGGATTCATTTTAGCAAAGTTTGTTCAGACAGTTCATTCCAGTGACCTGGTTCAAAACAAGTGAATTATCAAGAGAATATGTATATCTATTGTACATTTGTCTGTGTAAGCATAATGCTGATATCTTCATTGATTGATTTTCAACAATTCTGTGTTTTTCTGTCAATATGGGGTGCTGTGTGTACATTAATGAGGAAAAAAATGAACTTTTTTAAATATTTAATAAAGATTTTAATATATATCTCTATAAAATATATATTTATATATTTATATATTTATTTTATTTATAGTAATAAAATATAGTTAATTTTTGTTATATTAATGTTTTATTTATTTGTCATTTTATTTTTATTAGTCATATGTAATGTATATATGTAAAATAGATCATTTTGTAAAGCAAAATCATCATTGCTGTTTTCCGTATTATTTTGGTACTTATGTTAAGCTATCTTATGTTTGTACTTTGTACCGTAGCTTCTTTAAAAAGGTACCTTAATTTAACTTAGGTAGCTTGTTGAGAAGCTGCTTCCTCTAATTCCTTAGCCTTGATAAACTAATTAATGGCCTTATAACATTCTCTGCTTTCTTAAATACTGAAAAACATTACTACATTAATAATATTTGTTAAAGGGATTGCTCACCCAAAAATGAAAAATAAATTATGATTTACTCACCCTCAAGCCATCCTAGGTGCATTCTTCTTTCAGACGAATACAATCGGAGTTATATTAAAAACTGTCCTGTCCTATCCTAGTTAATAAAGACCTTCTGAAGCGAATTGATGCGTTTGTGTAAGAAAAATATCCATATTTATAACTTTAGAAAGTAATCTCTAGCTTCCACTAACTGTCGTATGCACGTTCACAAGAGAGTAGCATCCAACGGATGACGTAGGCGTAGTGTCCGGTCCGGTAAGAATATTCTAGTCTCGCGAGAACCAAGTTTGGTTTACAGCAAGGGAAAACCAGTTTCCTCTTTGCTTTTATCGAAATCCTCCGTCATTTTTCTTTACAAATCCTCATTTTGCACTTCTAATTCATTACCCTTTTTTGTTTTTTTTCCTCTTTCCTCTGCTCTTGTGCATTCGTCACTTCTTACTGGACCGGACGCTACGCCTACATCCTACTTCCTTCGCTGGAACGCCACTCTCTTGTGAATGCTCATACGACAGTTAGCGGAAGCTAGAGATTACTGTTTATAAAGTTTTAAATATGGATATTGTTCTTACACAAACGCATCGATTGGCTTCAGAAGGCCTTTATTAACCCCGTGTTTTTTATGATGGATGGATGCACTTTATTTAGCTTCAAAATCTCGACCACCATTCTAAAGCTTGGAAGAGCCAGGATATTTTTTTAATATAACTCAGATTGTATTTGTCTGAAAGAAGAAAGTCGTATACACTTAGGATGGCTTGAGGGTGAGTAAATCATGGGGCAATTTCATTTTTGGGTGAACTATCCCTTTAACATTTGTCCTTTTTCATCATTATTTCCACTACAAAGCAAATCGTGCTTTGTTAGTTAGGTTTTTTTTTTAATTATACAATTTATTTGGTGACTTATAGTTGTTCTGTCCTTGTGTTTGCTGTACAGGAAGATGCCCAGTCTGCTGGAGTATCTGAGTTATAACTGTAACTTTATGGGGATCTTGGCCGGCCCGACCTGTTCTTATAATGATTACATAGCCTTTATAGAAGGCCGATGGTACGAGCCCAAGCACCTGGAGTCAAATGGCAAGGAGAACGGGAAATTCAAGCAGAGTGACCCTTCACCTAAGGTAGTGTGGTTACACTGCTCTCTTGCTCCCTCTGGTGACCGTATCACATTTGTGCTTTCAGATAGATAATATACTGGACATTACATAGTTAAATACAAGATGATATGTATATACATACACACACACACACACACACACACACACACACGTATTACCAGGCAAATTATGAGATGAGTAAAAAAAAATAAAAGTAATACTAAAGACATTTTACAATGTTACAGAAGATTTCTGTTTCAAGTAAATCTTGTTCTTTTAAACGTTCTATTCATCAGAAAATCCTGAAAAAAATATATCACAGTTTAAAAAAAATATATTAACCTTTTTCAGCAATGATAATTAAAAGAACAATTATTAATAATCGAACATGAATAATAATTGACAGTAACTGAGCACCAAATCTGCATATTAGAATGATTTCTAAACGATAATGTGACTCTGAAGACTGGAGTAATGATGCTGAAAATTCAGTTTTGCCATCATAGGAATAATTTTTTTTTTTAATAAATATAGATTTTTTTTTATTACACTTTATAAATACATAAATATTACAGTTTGTTTTTTATTATTTTAGTTTTATTCATTATTTTCATTTAGATTTTTTTCATGCAGTATGTTTTTTTGCACCCTTACTCATTTACATAGTTTTAACAATAATTATCTTTAAAAAAAATATATTAACCTTTTTCAGCA
The DNA here is from genome assembly GCF_001515645.1 of Sinocyclocheilus grahami. Classification (NCBI taxonomy): domain Eukaryota; kingdom Metazoa; phylum Chordata; class Actinopteri; order Cypriniformes; family Cyprinidae; genus Sinocyclocheilus; species Sinocyclocheilus grahami. Next base: position 472,331 of record NW_015505647.1, read on the forward strand.
ATGATAATTAAAAGAACAATTATTAATAATCGAACATGAATAATAATTGACAGTAACTGAGCACCAAATCTGCATATTAGAATGATTTCTAAACGATAATGTGACTCTGAAGACTGGAGTAATGATGCTGAAAATTCAGTTTTGCCATCATAGGAATAAATTTTTTTTTTAATAAATATAGATTTTTTTTTATTGATACACTTTATAAATACATAAATATTACAGTTAGTTTTTTATTATTTTAGTTTTATTCATTATTTTCATTTAGATTTTTTTCATGCAGTATGTTTTTTTGCACCCTTACTCATTTACATAGTTTTAACAATAATTATACTTTTTTTAATTACAGAGCCAAAACAAACCCCAAGTTATACATGAAAAACTGAACCAAATGAGTAGAAGACATTTAGTAAATGTGGACAGCAATCATAAATTAAACAAAGAATATGTGAGTGTGGTTGAACAGGAATATAATGACCACTTTAGGACAGGTATTCAGGATGTCAGAACCAGTTTTTTTTTTTTTTTTGCAGAACTTATAGGGGAAATGCTTTTTTAATGGGGTAAACAATGCTACTTTGGGTTGACACTGAGAGACAATGAGGAGCACTCACAAAACTTTAGATTTAAACTCAACTGAACTTTATTGTATGCTAAGAACTTTTGCATTCCCTATTGCATTATCAATTTCCTTATGGATTTTCATGTCATTTAAATGAATGAAAACCTTCATGGACATGAGCTCATATTTCTCAGACATGCTGAGTGGAGAGTTTGTTTTGAGTGTAGCTCTGGTGATGAACATGCTTTTATATGCATTTCCTCCTCAGGAGTCTCACAATGGCCTCACTTTAATGGACTTCAGCAACATTTTAACCAGTAAAACCAGTAAAAGCTGCAGACCTTATTAAATATTGTCAGTGATGCATGGGTTTCATCCTCAATAGTTCAAAACATGTATAGGTTTCATCCTCAGTAGACAAAAGCATTTGTTGAATCAGCTCACTCGCATGTTTCAGAAGAGCCTGAGGAAGTTGCGTTCACAAATGTTTTTACTGCAACACAGAATCATTGCTAATTTACCATCCAGCTATCTCAGCTCCTCAGTGATTTAACGATATTAAAATAAAATGAGCTTTTAGATGCTAATTATACAAAAAGAAACTCATCTTTATACACACTTTAAAAATAATAATATTCTGTATGGTTAAAAGTGCTATTTTCCATAACATACACTACTGTTCAAATCATTCAATATATTAAACGGAAAGTAGTGTTTTCTGAACAGTAGTGTTTTTTTGTTTTTGTTTTTTTGGAAGACGTTTTCATTAATTGAAATGACTCTGACTCTCTGAAATGGTCTGTGTTGTTCTTATAGAGGGATGTGATCCAGAAAGTGTGCACGTGTGCTCTGTCACTAATGGTTTATTTGGTGATCTACACCATCTGCCCTACGGTGCGTATCATCGACGACACCTTCATGGCCTCTAACCCTTTCTACATCCAGGTCTTTTACCTCTACATCTCCATGTTGGCTTTACGTCCCAAATACTACTTTGTATGGACGTTAGGTGAGTAGAATAGATGGGCAATGTGCTCTTCTGGTATTAAATTATTCACACACACACACTCACACTCACACACACACACACACACACACACACACACACACACACACACACATATATATACAGTATACTATATATATATATGGTCTCAAAAAAAGTTTCTTTCAGTGTGCTATGTTGTGTACTGCACATTTTGAATAATATATATATACTGTGTGTGTGTATATATATATATTGAATAAAATATTGAAATTCCACACTTCCACATCATTGCATTCTGTTTTTATTCACAATTTGTACAGTGTCCCAACTTTTTTGGAATCGGGTTTATATATATATATTATATATAGATATATTATTCAAAATATGCAGTACACAACAGAGCACACTGAAAGAATTTGTACAGTGTCCCAACTTTTTTGGAATCGGGTTTGTATATATATATATTATATATAGATATATTATTCAAAATATGCAGTACACAACAGAGCACACTGAAAGAATTTTTTTTTTAATTATTGAAGAATAATCGAATTCCTAACACATTATATAATTCTAAATACCATTACATATTTGCATAAAATTTGATAAAAAAATGCATAATAACCATTTTATTACCACTCGTCAATAAAACACTCAGTGTACTGCTCTCTTGTGTTCATAAAAGGCATTTTGTCTGACTTGTTGCCCTGTTTCTAGTTTCTATTAGGTGGGTTTTTTGTCATGGTGAATCAGATGTTTTTTTACTAGATTCTTTCACTCTTTCACAGCCGATGCCATCAACAATGCGGCTGGTTTTGGGTTTAATGGCTATAACACAGATGGCACCCCAAAATGGGACAGAATATCAAACTTAAGAATACTTAATATTGAGGTAAGACAAAGCCAAAATATGCTGCTTCCACGAGTTTGTCTTCTCACTCAACCTGAACCCTAATATATCATCTTTTTCTTGATGTCCTTAACAGTTTGCCACCAGCTTCAAGATGTTCTTGGATAACTGGAACATACAGACGGCACTTTGGTTGAAAAGGTGAATGCTTCAAAACAGAATAATCGTGACTGAGCATGTGTGTACTTCCTGAAATCTCAGAAACAATGTGAGCTTTGATGCTGTTCTCTGCAGAGTGTGTTATGAGCGCTGCCCGTACAATCCGACTGCGGCCACATTCCTCCTCTCAGCCATCTGGCACGGAGTTTACCCAGGGTATTACCTGACCTTCATCACAGGCATTGTTGTAACAATGGCAGCACGGGCAGTGAGTATTCTTTACATAAGATGGGCTGTCAAAACAAGATTTAATTCAGATTTATATCACAAAGCACCTGAAGAAGTTTGATCTGAAGAATACTTTCATAGCACATCTATTGGGAGCAGTTAAAAATACTGTTACATTAGAATGAATTGGACATTGGTTTTCTCTACTAATAAATGAGAGGCATATAGGGATCCAAAAAAGACTATGCGCTCAGTCAAGGTTATTATTCATCTGGTCATGTGCTGCATAATACCACGATTTCTCTGTCGCATGGTAATGATCAAGGCCTCTCCAACTAAAGAAAAAAGTAGGTCACTTAGTTGCAGTAGTCCATCTTAAAATGCTACCCCGAATATAAACTATTCAGCCTATGGCATTGTCTGCATGATACACTGTTGCTTCCAGAGCTGTTTTCACTTTTTCAAACCCAAGTAAGAATATCCAAATCCAAGTAAAAATGACTGCACTTACTGAATATTCTTTTATTAATCAGAATTTGGATATTCTGAATATATACAGTACATGCCACGTGAACACTGTAATCTATTGTCATAACCTGACTAAACCAATATTCGAGATTTAAAAAAATCTGAATAAGACAGCTGTTTGGGGTTGGTAAGAATTTTGAATGGTTTTTAAAAAAATTAAAACTGCTCACCAAGGCTGCATTTATTTGATTAAAAAAAAACACAGTAAAAACTATAATATTGTGAAATAATATTAAAATTTCAAATAAATCTTTTCTATTTTAATGTATTTTAAAATGTAATTTCTTCCTGTGATGACAAAGCTGAATTTTTAGGGAGCCATTACTCCAGTCTTCAGTGTAATGCAGATCTTGCTTAATAAATGTATGAATAAAAAATAAAATAAAACAAAATGTTTCAGTGCTACTGTATGGCTGTATAGTATTAATGAGAATTATCTTCCATATTCTCTTCCATGCCTTATTCAGAATATCCATTTGTTATCTGCACATGTCGAAATGAAAGGGATTCTGGGTGCTACAGAATACATTCAGTTGTAAAATGTCAATAGAAGAAACACATTATTGGAGTGATTTTTTTCCCTCACAAACATTGAAAGAAACTACATAAGTATTTGGACAGACAAAAGCACTATATTATAACCAATTTTTACTGTGCTACTGTTTAATTATTTAAAAATAAACTTAATTAAAGTGAACATCTCCTGTATTTCCAGAAGAAAAATAATAATAAAAAAGAATGCACATGTCTTAGTGTATTTGGAAAATGCTAATTATATGTGTACAGGAACATTAACATTTTTAGGGGGATTGAAGTTTTAATGAAAATATAATTCTTAATCTGAAAATTATGTTCACGTATTTAGAATATGATCATTTATGTTTGAAATGTTTGATTTTACTTTAAAAGTCCCTTTTGAGCTTTTAAAGTTAGACAATTTCCTCTTTTTCAGGTAAGACACAATGTGAGACAACATTTCCTGGGCTCAGCCACGCTCAAGCTCATCTATGATGTGATCACATGGTTCAGCACGCAGATGGCCATTTGTTACACTGTTGTGCCATTTGTACTGCTGGCAGTGGGGCCTTCACTGAAGTTTTATAGGTCAGTAATACATTTGCACCAGTATGTGAGCATTCCAGGGCAGGCCCTAATGTCTCTGACTCCAGCCGTTACGGATTCACCTCCACTGACTGACGATCAATATGCAACAGGCTCTTTCAGATTGTTTATGAGCGAGCTTCGGTGATAAAACATTAATAAAGAAGTGAAACGCTTTAAAGAGCAGGTCAGAAAGTCATCGCAAACCCACATGCACCACTGTTGCTGAGAGTCATTAGCAGAAGATGTGAAGCTGACAGGTAATGCGAGGCTGATTTTATTTCTGCTCACTGCTTCATTCATTAGACGGTTTTACAGGCCTGAGTCTGGTGACACTTTATGAGCTGGCAGAGGACCATTTATTTCACAGCTTCTGCTGAGATAAAAGAAATCTATGATGGTCATTTGTTGGAGTAGTGCTGTTAAATGAGTCTGCCTGAAGATCACATAAAGCATTTTCATTAAAGAGAGAGAATTAGGTATTAGGAATTAGGCTATGGAAGCTCAGACCAGGAAAGAGTATGCATTGCTAAAAACTTCATTTGGACAACTTTAAAGGCGATTTTCTCAATAGTTAGATTTTTTTGCACCCTCGGATTCCAGATTTTCAAATAGTATCTTGGCCAAATATTCTTTCCTAACAAACCATACATCAATGGAAAGCTTATTTATTCAGCTTTCAGATGATGTATAAATCTCAATTTCGAAAAATTGACCCTTATGACTGGTTTTGTAGTCCAGGGTCACAAATTATGTTCAGGTGAAGAGGACCTCCGTATATGGTGTTGAAAGATATGGAGTGATGTAGCTGACTGGATAAAGAACTGAGACCCGAGACCCCCTAAAACCTAGAATCTTAATACTGTACTCACAAAAGTTTTCAAATTTTATAAAACAAAGGTTTTATAATGTATATTATATTATATTACATTTAGGGCTGGTAATTTAACGCGCTAATTTGATTAATTAATTACGGTGAAAAATAACGCGTTAAAATTATTAACGCATTTAAAGGGATACTCCACCCCAAAATGAAAATTTTGTCATTAATCACTTACCCCCATATCGTTCCAAACCCCTAAAAGCTTCGTTCGTCTTCGGAACACAATTTAAGATATTTTGGATGAAAACCGGGAGGCTTGTGACTGTCCCATTGACTGCCAAGTAAATTACACTGTCAAGGTCCAGAAAAGTATGAAAGACATCGTCAGAATAGTCCATCTGCCATCAGTGGTTCAACCATAACGTTATGAAGCGACGAGAATACTTTTTGTACGCGAAGAAAACAAAAATAACGACTTTATTCAACAATTCGTCTCCTCTGTGTCTCTTCGCATCACTGTAGCGCCATTTTGAAGAATAAACACTGAACGCAAGCAGCATACGCTATTCTGTGTCAGCCACGCTGCAGGGATGCGCTGTTTTTGTTCAAATCAAAGCGTAAATACACGTAGAAAACGTATCCTTGTGTCGCGGCTGACACAGAATAGCGTACGCTGCTTGCTTTCCCCAAAATAACCATGTAACAACACATTTTTAAAAATTATTATTCTTTGTTATTTATATTGTCATACAGACACGCAGTATGCATTTAGCAGTACTATAAACTTAATGGCAGAATGCAGTACATTTATTGAAAAATGACAAATGTTGTTTGTGTATCAATACGATTTTACACTACTAAAAATAAGTTTATTTCATCAATCATTATCGTTTTTTAAATAACTAAAGACATCAGAGAATGCATTTTAAATATGTGACCCTGGACCACAAAACCAGTCTTAAGTCGCTGGGGTATATTTGTAGCAATAGCCAAAAAAAACACTGTATGGGTCAAAATTATTGATCTTTCTTTTATGCCAAAATTCATTAGGATATTAAGTAAAGATCATGTTCCATGAAGATATTTTGTAAATTTCCTTTCTAACTTGATTTTTGATTAGTAATATGAATTGCTAAGAACTTCATTTGGAAAACTTTAAAGGCGATTTTCTCCCTCTTGCACAGATTCCAGATTTTCAAATAGTTGTATCTCGGCCAAATATTGTCCTATCCTAACAAACCATACATCAATGGAAAGCTTATTTATTCAATTTCAAAACAATGACCCTTATGACTGGTTTTGTGGTCCATGGTCACATATAAAATAGTATTTTTTTGACTTGTTTTGAGCATGAACCCAACCTATCTTATGCAATTTTGCTTTTTAGGTAAATTTATAGTTTTAAAGGTGTTAAGATACAGAATGTCTGTCTGTCTGTCTGTCTGTCTGTCTAATCGCATTAAAAGTATAAGCAATCACATGCATAAGAGTTCCAACAAATGACATGTGCTGTGTGTCATTTGCCCTCTTTAGCTCGTGGTACTGCTGCATTCACCTGATCTGCGTGTTGCTGGTGCTGGTTCTTCCTGTGAAGTCCAGACGCACGAAGCAACAGGAACAGCTGAGCTGCGTTCAGGCCAACAAACAGAACTGTCTCTCCTCTCCTCACAACAACTGCAACCAGAAGCAGAAAGCCACATGAGGGCATTAAGGGCTGCTCGACCCGCACACAGCGCTGTGAGGAACTCTGATATCAGTACTGAGAGACAAAGAGCGGCCATTTCCTCCCTCAGATCCAACGACACTGACAGTGACATTAACAAGGCATAAACTCCAGCAACAATACAGCGAAAAGACACGGTTAACCCCATAGTTGCCCTGTTGGAGATGGGTTTTAAACAGGAAATCTTCATAGGATCAAATGAAATTGGGGTGATTGATTCATAAAATGGTGAATAATTGACAAATGTCAGTTAATCTGAAGTTGCCTTAAACCCTCCATATATTTAGGGCCTGAAGCCTCATATGGGGATCGTGTTACATAGGAACGAACCAGTCATTGTTGGCTTATAGATTCACTACATTAGTGCGGGAAGTCTAGCACTGGAATCGGCTTCCACGGTACCTAGAAGGTTTCTGCCATTGTCAGTTAAACAAAGTAACCTCTCTTTTAGTTCTTCTCAAAGGAAATGTGTGCGGTAAATGAAAAGAAACAAGTCCAGTTGCATGTTGCCAAACTCATAGGCCTTAGGTTCCTGTCTCCTGCCATTGCTTCATCTTTATTCTTTTTGAATTTCTGTGCTTTTCTAGTAGGTTCATATCTGCTGCTTTCTTTGGGTGTGTCTTCATTTGGAAAAATGTTTTTGTTATAATTTTTTCAGTGATTTTTGTTTATTTTTTAATTAAGGGCTTTTGGTTGGATTAAGGGTTGTATTGATGCCATTTTTAATGGGTTGTAGGTTTCCTCAGGGCACACACATTTCAGACCATTTTAGATGTTTCTCTACCATCTATGTTTCTCCCACAACATACAGCCCATCTGGAGAAAACAGAAGACAGTTCAATAATACCCAGTATCACAGCTTGTTTGGGTTTTTATTACAAGAAAACGTATCCTTGTGTCGCGGCTGACACAGAATAGCGTACGCTGCTTGCTTTCCCCAAAATAACCATGTAACAACACATTTTTAAAAATTATTATTCTTTGTTATTTATATTGTCATACAGACACGCAGTATGCATTTAGCAGTACTATAAACTTAATGGCAGAATGCAGTACATTTATTGAAAAATGACAAATGTTGTTTGTGTATCAATACGATTTTACACTACTAAAAATAAGTTTATTTCATCAATCATTATCGTTTTTTAAATAACTAAAGACATCAGAGAATGCATTTTAAATATGTGACCCTGGACCACAAAACCAGTCTTAAGTCGCTGGGGTATATTTGTAGCAATAGCCAAAAAAAACACTGTATGGGTCAAAATTATTGATCTTTCTTTTATGCCAAAATTCATTAGGATATTAAGTAAAGATCATGTTCCATGAAGATATTTTGTAAATTTCCTTTCTAACTTGATTTTTGATTAGTAATATGAATTGCTAAGAACTTCATTTGGAAAACTTTAAAGGCGATTTTCTCCCTCTTGCACAGATTCCAGATTTTCAAATAGTTGTATCTCGGCCAAATATTGTCCTATCCTAACAAACCATACATCAATGGAAAGCTTATTTATTCAATTTCAAAACAATGACCCTTATGACTGGTTTTGTGGTCCATGGTCACATATAAAATAGTATTTTTTTGACTTGTTTTGAGCATGAACCCAACCTATCTTATGCAATTTTGCTTTTTAGGTAAATTTATAGTTTTAAAGGTGTTAAGATACAGAATGTCTGTCTGTCTGTCTGTCTGTCTGTCTAATCGCATTAAAAGTATAAGCAATCACATGCATAAGAGTTCCAACAAATGACATGTGCTGTGTGTCATTTGCCCTCTTTAGCTCGTGGTACTGCTGCATTCACCTGATCTGCGTGTTGCTGGTGCTGGTTCTTCCTGTGAAGTCCAGACGCACGAAGCAACAGGAACAGCTGAGCTGCGTTCAGGCCAACAAACAGAACTGTCTCTCCTCTCCTCACAACAACTGCAACCAGAAGCAGAAAGCCACATGAGGGCATTAAGGGCTGCTCGACCCGCACACAGCGCTGTGAGGAACTTTGATATCAGTACTGAGAGACAAAGAGCGGCCATTTCCTCCCTCAGATCCAACGACACTGACAGTGACATTAACAAGGCATAAACTCCAGCAACAATACAGCGAAAAGACACGGTTAACCCCATAGTTGCCCTGTTGGAGATGGGTTTTAAACAGGAAATCTTCATAGGATCAAATGAAATTGGGGTGATTGATTCATAAAATGGTGAATAATTGACAAATGTCAGTTAATCTGAAGTTGCCTTAAACCCTCCATATATTTAGGGCCTGAAGCCTCATATGGGGATCGTGTTACATAGGAACGAACCAGTCATTGTTGGCTTATAGATTCACTACATTAGTGCGGGAAGTCTAGCACTGGAATCGGCTTCCACGGTACCTAGAAGGTTTCTGCCATTGTCAGTTAAACAAAGTAACCTCTCTTTTAGTTCTTCTCAAAGGAAATGTGTGCGGTAAATGAAAAGAAACAAGTCCAGTTGCATGTTGCCAAACTCATAGGCCTTAGGTTCCTGTCTCCTGCCATTGCTTCATCTTTATTCTTTTTGAATTTCTGTGCTTTTCTAGTAGGTTCATATCTGCTGCTTTCTTTGGGTGTGTCTTCATTTGGAAAAATGTTTTTGTTATAATTTTTTCAGTGATTTTTGTTTATTTTTTAATTAAGGGCTTTTGGTTGGATTAAGGGTTGTATTGATGCCATTTTTAATGGGTTGTAGGTTTCCTCAGGGCACACACATTTCAGACCATTTTAGATGTTTCTCTACCATCTATGTTTCTCCCACAACATACAGCCCATCTGGAGAAAACAGAAGACAGTTCAATAATACCCAGTATCACAGCTTGTTTGGGTTTTTATTACAGATGTAAATGGTAAGTGCAATATCTATATTGTGTCCATAGGTGCATGTTAAATGAAAGGATCACATTAGTTTTGCAAACAGTGCTAATGCTCTCATCACATCAACAATAGTCAGAATTGTGTAGAGGTTCAGTATTCAAGTACACTACCAGCTAAAAGTTTGGACAAATCCGATTTGTTCCTCTTGATCTTAAAAACCTGTTGAACTACAGGCGAATGCTTGAAATGAGTAAATATGAATATAAATTGTGCCAACATAGTAATTCCTTAAAACTAAAATATTTACTTTTAATAGTATTTTTATTTTATTTTGTGTGTCTCACATAGTGAGGGGAAAACAGCCAACAGCAGTGCTCAGCGTGCTTGGGAACTACATAATTCCCATATTTCCATTTGTTATTTGAAAGTTTTGATGACTGTATTATTCTAAACTGTGGAGAACGGTAATAATAAAGCATGAAGTCTTGACTATTTACTGGTAGTGTACTGTACATGCAGTACTCAGATGCATGCAGATTCAAATTTTATACATCAAAACTCTTAGGCCCTAAAGAAACCTGCAAGTTGTGTTCCTATTTTTTCTTGAACTTTGATCCTCTAAAAGGCCTCAGAGAGCCTTGCTCATTTGATTCAAGGATCTGGAAAATCAGACCTCATATTCCCCCAGAATCTACTTTTTGATATGTGTAATAATGATTATGCAATTATTTTCTTCCAAACATTTTACCCCTTGGTCAAAGTGACTATAGATGTTAGTTATTCATTTGGTAATGAAGGGCTGAAGGCACTAAAGCATTTACCAAAGTGAGTCTCACTGGATTCTTGTTAACCAAGCATTTTCAGTAACGAAAAAGTTATTCTTGGGCGTGAAGTAGACCATCCACCATTTGGAGAAAACGCTCCGAACCAGCCCGCTGGGATTTCATAAGCACACTTCTCTAAAGTCTTATTGTATTTGGACTCCAGAAATGTAAAACCATGATGAATTACAGCCTTGCACCAACAGTTTTAGCAACTGCAAAACCAATAGGAGGATTAATAAGTCTGCACTTCTGTTGGTAACAGTCTAGATATATACCATATCATTTGTATTTTTGCCTCTTTGTCTTAAAGGTTTAGCTTAAGGAATTAACTGTTTTAACGGCCCAAAGCCAATATGTCCCTTAGTAACCAGTGTACTAACTAGCACCTCAATGCAAAACAAAATGTCCAAAGTGCCAAATCACATGAGGTGCACAAAAGATCACTTTATTTGTACAGGTTTACAACAGGGTGAGAGGTTTGTACTTTAAAATAAAAAACAAAACAAAGTGATTTATTTGGTCTTAAACTGACATTATTTTTACCTACTGATATGTTGGGAGGAATCACTCCCTCCATATTTGCACTTTTGGAAGGAAAGAGTCGGGGTAGTGCTATCGTAGAAAAACTGCCGAAGCAATGCAAGAAACCTCAGTACTACTCAACAGTTAGAGTATGTGCTTAACAGAAGTTAAACGGATGAATTTGCCCAAAAGGTTCAATTCATTATAATAACAAAGGAGAATCAGGATGGTGTTCCAGTGCCATAGAAAGACGTTAAATGTTTGTTCATTGCTGTTTATGTGTAAACATCGTTCCGATATTGTTCAGTTAAATACAGCCTAACATCTTTTTGTTAATTCTCAAGTAATAGTGAAAGCACATAACAGCCTTATTTATCTGTAAAATTTCAGTTCAGTCATTCATTTATTTTCATACCGTTTCCAACTACTGATTCTACAAAGAATGACCTAAAGCTGTGTGAAATGGTGTTGACTACTGTAACGTTTTTATAGAGCATTTGTTGTCCACCATCCACCTCAGTTCTGTTGTTTGTCATTGTCTTGCTGGTCTTTAATGGCCATTCAAAATAAGTGATTGTGGCCCTTAGTAAGCAAGCAAACCCCCTTAACTGGTTGCTAAAGCTTTCCAGATATTGCACAGAATTGTTTAACTTTTCCATTGTAATTCCTACTGACTGGTTGTGATGTTGCATAACCTGGCAGTGTACAGCAAACCTAAAGATGTTAATGAAATGTAATACGTCTATGACGAGATACAGGAAAAGTAATACCTAATATGTTAGCTACTTCAATATAAATACATTTACCAATATCCATTATAAAACACAAGGTTGTCTGTGCAAATGCACTTGGATTGAGAACTGTCCAGAGGAGAACAAACACTGTCTCCTCTATTTATTTCCTGCAATAATCATAAATTGAGATATGATAATTATCCAGCATTTGAAATGTTTAACGAACTGAGTGCTCTGAAGTTGCTCTGAAGTGATTTTTCCCTTTGAATAAAGGATTTGATATTAAAGGGATAGTTCACCCAAAAATGAAAATTACCCCATGATATACTCACCTTCAAGGCATCCTAGTTGATGCAATCTGAGTTATATTAAAAAAAAAATGTCCTGGCTCTTCCAAGCTTTATAATGGCAGTGAATGGTTGCTACTTTTCAATAGTCCAAAAGAAGTTAGAAGTTCAAAGAAGTTAGCAAAGCTAGATTACTGTTTATAAAGTTTTAAATATGGATATTTTTCTTTCAAAAACTCATCGATTCGCTTCAAAAGGCCTTTATTCACCCCCCGGAGCTGTGTTTTTTTTATGATGGATGGATGTACTTTATTGGACTTCTTTTGGACCATTGAAAAATAACACCCATTCACTGCCATTATAAACCTTGAAAGATCCAGGACATTTTTAAATATAACTCCGATTGGATTCATCTGAAAGAAGAAAGTCATATACACCTAGGATGCCTTGAGGGTGAGTAAATCATGGGACAATTTTTATTTTTGGGTGAACTATCCCTTTAAAAATTCATTCCAATACCATGATGATTTTTTTCAAAACAAATAAACCATATTTTCCTTCCTGGTATTCATCTGAGTGTTTTTTGGTTTTCATATAGGTAAATGCAACAATGGAATAGACAGATAGATAGAGCCAAAAAATATGACTGTATATATTTGAGAACTTTTGACTGTTAATGTTTTCTGTTGTTAATCAATACAAGAAGTCAAATGAGAAACGGACAAATAGAACGTGTTGTAGCTGCAGTCTGTCAAAACATGGGCGTAACCGTGTCCTTTAGTGGGCGTGGTTTGCGCACAGTAGGTGTGGTCATGTCTAGTTCATTTTAATTTCGTCCACACCCCTGTTCACACAATATGGCTGTTCTGTAACGCAGGACTGCCTCCAGACAAACAGGTTATGGCAACAAACAGAGTTATGTGAATTATATTGGATTATTTTGGACCTTGTTTTCCTCCGGGAGGGAGATGTAAATTACAATTTGGAATTATGTAACTAACTGACACGTGTTTTGTAAAGACGTGAATTCATGTCAATATGTCAAGTAAGTCAAAGTAAGTTTTTATTTTTTTAAATGCCACATAGTAGCTTTGAAACACTGTTAATGTGTTATAAGAGAGAACCGTGGACGTACACAGTTGAGCTGCAGCTGTCAGGACACATGAGCTCCAGTAACAGCGTTTGTTGCGGACGTGTAGCCTGATGTCTGTTTCTAAACACGTGCGCATGAATAGTAGTCGTTTTATTGTCCAATGCTGCTGTCAGTTACAGCCAGAGGCGGACAACGTACTCAAGGTGCCACACTATGGAAACGGATCCTTACAACAGTGCTTCCCAAACCAGATGTAACTGAACCCCAGGGAATCCAGAGGGTGCCTGCAAAGATTTACATTTTGCTTTGTTAAGCATATGTATATATCGTGATTAATTTAATTAATTAACATTTTGAAGAAAGGAAAATAATAATGTGTCAATTTTTTTATTATAGTAAAAATGCTAAATGAAATCTAGTATATTATGAGTTAAATGTAACACATTTCTGTTTTGGTGTTGGTAATATTAATCAATAAGACAAAAATATCAATGGGGGG
>NW_015505647.1:486271-501326 GCF_001515645.1 Sinocyclocheilus grahami
CAGTGGGGGGGGGGGGGGGGGGGGGGGGGGGGGGGGTCTGCAGCCCCTGTATAGGGTAGGACAACTATTGTTTGATCTTTTTGATTTGATTTTTTCCCCCCTAATATTAGTTAAATTTCTGACCATTTAGATTTTAAAATAGTAATCATATTGCAAAGTAAACCTTATAAAGATACTATACTTAAGTTATTTTAGGTCAGTCAGTTTCATTTAGGCTATGAAGGAATGAATGAATATTTATATAGCGCTTTATTGTGTGTTATATAGCGCTTTATTGTGTGTTACTGTACACCCAAAGCGCTTTACAATCATGTGGGGGGGGACTGTCTCTCCTCAACCACCACCAGTGTGGTGGTTGAGGCAGCCACAGCACAACGGCACCAGTGCGCTCACCACAGACCAGCTACAGGTGGAGAGGAGAGAGAGTCATAGAGCCAATCAAGTGGATGGGGATTATTAGGAGGCCATGATTAACAAAGGCCAGGGGGGCAATTTGGCCAGGATACCGGGGTTACACCCCTACTCTTTAGGAGAAGTGCCATGGGATTTTTAATGACCACAGAGAGTTAGTACCTCGATTTAACACAGGGCTGTACAAACTCGGTTTCCCTGAGGCATTTCTGTTCAGTCTGTTACCTAGCTAGTAATGACTTCACTTAATTATCAGTAAGACACTTAATATGCTGACACTGCCACTTGCACACAGCAATTTCTGTAATATTTAATTTATTTACTTTTTTAACTCTATTGCTGCTATGTAAATATTTCAAAATGTTACTGCTTTTGGTGCATTTTGGATCAGATAAAAGCAGGCTTGGTGAACAGAAGAAAATTCTTTAAGAAACATTAAAAATCTTGCAGTTCAAAAACCTTTGGCTGCTAGTGTAGGCTGCAAACTGCTTGTCTGCCAGCAGGAGGCGCTGTGAGAGCGGTGGAACTAACGGTTTCTCCAGTAATGGCTGTAAACAAAGCAGCTCCGCTCATGAACGCTACTTTATCAGATAAAAATGCCATCTAAACTATTCTGAAGACAGTCGGTTCCCTTCAGAGATAGATTCACATAAAACACCCGCGACGCGTTTTGATTTTGAAACGTGCAGTGCTCATGTTTATTCAACGAAGTCAAACGCCACAAATAAATCAATGTATGGGAAACACTGGTAATGTATATCGAAATATCGGAAATGTGTTTAAAAATCATATCACCGTTATTGAAAAAAATTATATCGCGATAAATATTGATATTGAATTATTGTCCAGCCCTATTTGAATATATATAATATTATAATTGGTTTACAAAACATTTAAACAAAAAAATCTGTGATGTTCATATTGCTAAATAATCATATTTCAAAGTAAACATTTTAAAGTTAATATACTTATGTTATTTAAAGGCACAATATGTACGTTTTCGCCACTAGAGGGCGCGTATTCAAAACAAACAAAGAAACAAAGGCGTAGTTTGATGACGGCGTGACTGAGTGTGGAATCATGGGAGTTGTCGTCTTCATCCCCACAGCCGATGCAATCCAACAGGACTCGGGCAGAAATCATGTTCATGGATGAGCTAATGATTTATTAACGTAGTAGAATGAA
Source organism: Sinocyclocheilus grahami (assembly GCF_001515645.1). Taxonomy (NCBI): domain Eukaryota; kingdom Metazoa; phylum Chordata; class Actinopteri; order Cypriniformes; family Cyprinidae; genus Sinocyclocheilus; species Sinocyclocheilus grahami. The sequence continues at coordinate 487,868 of NW_015505647.1, forward strand.
GCAGGGTGAGGCTGAAAGCTGTTGAAGCGAAACGAGGCCGCTGAACGAGCGTGACACACGGCTTGAAAGCAGTGGAGCTTTTATTATGCCACAGTCGACCGCTTCCGCTCCTTCCGGTCGTGAGTATGTGGGGTAAAGCAGCGCTGTTTTATCATACTAGATACATTTGCAAGTTCTGTTATAGTGCTACTCTGTGCGGTCGTCACCTGTCTATTAAAACCCAGAACATATTAAATCGTCTTTAGTGTTTCCATGTTTTCTACAAAACAAAATGTGCATGACGGCATTGGCAGGCGACACAATGACACTATGGACACAGTCCGTGCCACTAGTTAAAATGGCTTATTTCTCTGGATTTAAACATTCTTCGAAACATTTGGGATAATGTAAGTACACAAGTCAGCAAAATATATAACTAACTGTTGTAGTAGTTTTTGGATATTTTAATAAAAAAATCTTACATATTGTGCCTTTAAGGCCAGTCAATTTTACTCATAAAAATGTGGTACTTAATTTCAAACAAACAGTCATTCCGTGCACACACACTCTCTCTCCTAAGGGGTTGTTGGCTTTAAAAAGGTTGAAAATCATATCTATTATAAGAACTCCATTTATATATTACTATATTTAGGGATTGGTGTAGTGCTGTTTTCTTCACTCTGATGTGAAATCCATTTGTGCTTCCAGCCCAGTGAATTTTCACTATAATTTATACAGAACTTTTATTTATTTGTTTGTTTGTGTAGTTAGTTAGTTATACGTAAAATGCTTAGCAAATTCTTGTATGCTAATACCCACCCTTGATAGAAGAAGGCATGGCTCATTAATATTAATCACTTACGGGCTGGACCCTTCAGCAGGCTTCAGTACGAACGTCAGATTTCATTAATTTTCATGAGTGAAGCTCTGCCGTACTAGGGTTCACAGTATGTGTGTGCATTGGGTGTCACTCCAAAAAGAGGCGGGGCCTCACACTTCGTCCTGTTAGTTATACGTAAAATGCTTAGCAAATTCTTGTATGCTAATACCCACCCTTGATCGAAGAAGGCATGGCTCATTAATATTAATCACTTACGGGCTGGACCCTTCAGCAGGCTTCAGTACGAACGTCAGATTTCATTAATTTTCATGAGTGAAGCTCTGCCGTACTAGGATTCACAGTATGTGTGTGCATTGGGTGTCACTCCAAAAAGAGGCGGGGCCTCACACTTCGTCCTACATTATTCATAAGCGCCTGGAGTGACAGGCAGAGCCCTGGCCGGCTTTTTAATACTCAGTCTAAGTGACAGCGTGAGTGGAGTATCAACAGCACAAAGATAGACAGACTTTTGAAACCCAACTCACAGGGATCTCTGGCTGGCATATTCTAATGAGTGTGAAGAAGGATGTTATTGTAAATGGATTTTATGGATTGTATTTGGATTATCTGTTATGAATGGGTTATCTTCTCTGGTTTTTGTGTGTTGTGTATTGTGGCTGGGAGAGGGGATGAACCTTGCTCGGTCAATATTTGGCTGAGGGTCTTTCTGTGATTGGCTCTCTCCATTGTGTGATCTTTCTGGAGGGCTGCTGGGATGCTTTCAAGGGTGTGTCAGCAGTTCAGAGATGAACAAAGACTGATTGAAGCAGATATCTTGCATTACTGGATCTGTCACCTTTATCTCTGCTTTAAGATATTTAGGTTTGTGGATAGGACTTGTATCTGCTGTAACTGAGTGGATTTTGGGCACTGAGGCCCTGCTGGTTGTTTTAACCTGTTATGATGCTTGGCATGTTTTCAGCTGGAAGCAGCTTTTGGTGCTCAGGTTTCATCTTCCTAGGGTTGTACCGGGCTGCTGAGTTGGCAAAATGTCTCTGGAAAAAAGTATTTGCATTCTGCCTTATTTACTTTGTCTGAAAGCTTCATTATAGTGTTTTCTGTGCATATTATAGTACAGCTTAACATTTAAATCTATCTAAATAACTGGCTTGAAAAGTATACGGACACAAATGCTTAAAATATATGAATGTCTTTGCTTTATATAGCAACATATCAAACCTAGTATAATTTACTTTAAAGACAGATGACACAAGCATGCTTTTTTAAAGCAAAACAGTTCACAAAAATCTATATTTTTGCTAGGGTTTCAGTTATAAAGCAAGACATTAACTGTTTGAAATGAAGACAAAAATTGTCAAACATCAGTGGATCATGTTCTTAGTTTACAGAACTGAACTACACACCAGTGTGAACTTGAGTGTAACTGACTTTATACATCCACTAAAATGCTTTTACACCAGCTGAATGTAAATATTGTAAAAATGGCTCAGAAATGTCAAATCAGTTGTTAGAAAATGTCTTGCATCATTTAGTGTTTGTGTAGCTGTGTAACAGTTTATGCACTATAATGTGATTTAATTAACTTCTGATAAAGGGTCTGGCAAATGTAAAAGTCTTTTTTTTGCCAATGCCACATGGTTTTATATTTTGTTTTTAATGCAGTGACATTCTTACAGTTTTAAGTGTGACCTCCTTCGTCATGACTAGAGCTGATCCGTGCTGGTCGCTGAGGAAATACTTCAACTTTGCGCTGTCGATCTCCGGATCGGCTTTCACCGTGGACGAAGCGGAGTCCAACCCGGGGTCGTCACATGTGGTTGCCGCAGGCATCACAATATGGTAAGGGACATAACATTTCCGTCACACGCTTGAGGCATTCGGCCAATCACAATGCACTGGATAGCTGGCCAATCAGAGCACACCTCGCTTTTTCAGACCGATGAGCTTTGTAAAAATCGACGCTTTCAGAAAGGTGGGGCATAGAGGAGAAACAATAATGTACAGTATGTGGAAAATAATGTGTTTTTTGAACCTTAAACCGCATAGACACATTTCATTACACCAAATACACAAAATAATGTTCTTTTTAGCAGCATCATATGACCCCTTTAACTTCACATCATGAGGCTTTATCCTAATCGATATTTATAATGTAGTCGCCTACTGTCTGTTCAGTTAACATATGGTTCATCATTAACTCAAATGGTGTTTTTAACAAAAATGGTTTGTGCAATCCAACAAGGCTTGTTACTGTCTGTCTTGTTACTCTTCAGCTCTTCAGCTATCATGTTAAGATTTGTTTGTTAAGATGTAGCACTTTGTGTATCTAAAGTTGTTTCACCATGGCACTGAACTCACACGTGTCAGAGAGTAGAAAGCATTGGAGGCATTACTGTACTCTATAATTCATGCATGCTGTGTCCAAAACCACTCACTTATTTGCTCATTCGTCACACATTATGTAGTAAATTAATGAAATTAATTAAATTCAATATGAATGAATGAAAAGGAGTGAATTCAAACATAAATAGACACTATATTGGGCTTTGTGTGCCTGAATGATTTTGGGGGGGAAATATAATAGTGATTTTTTTTTTCTGAAAAAAACAAACAAACAATGGCAATTGTGATTTAAAATGTATTATATATGTATATAAAATGTATTATAATGCATATAAAATAAAATGTACAAAAGTGATTTTATATACATAATATTAAATGCAAGTAAATTGTCTGCTATAATGTTTCAGATAACTTTTGTGAGAATAAAATGTCAAAATATGGATGAAATCATCATCGTTATTCAGCATATACAGATATATTTGTAAAAATGAAACAACATACTTATTCTGAACTGTGCTTATTAAAATATATAAAAGAAAAAGAGATCATACCTAATTTTAGTATATTTTAAATGATTAAAAACGTCTTGCTAACAAATGGGTAAAACCTAGTGGTTTAAGGATCATGGCAAAGATTGGTAAAGCAATATTTAAAATGACAATTAATTAGTATTTTGGGGCTCCACTGTGATCCTTATTTAAAGTCTTTTTTAATAGAGTTAAAAACTATTAAATAGAGATTTTATGTCATCTATCATAGGCTCATTTAAATATTGAAAATGGAATGTCTGTAAGTGTTTGTGTTGCTCATAAATGCCATCTGGGTAGCAGCTAAAGCTTATAATAACAAATAAGGAAGATGAGAGACAGCCGGTAGTTTGAGTTACTCACTGACTCAGGGAAAATGTGTTTATTCACATTGTCCTATGACCGTGAGATTACGCTTAAGGACCATCACATGATGGGAATATAATGACCTCAGTATGTTTGTGTGCAGGGGGGCTGGAGTGCGCTCATGTGGGCCGCTTACAAGGGTCGTGTGGAGGTGGCGCGTCTACTGCTGGAGAAGGGAGCAAATCCGAACATCACCAGACAGGTCTGCAGAGCTTTTTCCTATTCTATGTACAAGCGTTTATTATACATTAAGAACACTCAGAGATGGTCAGAGATGAGTTGTGGGTGAAATTGTGGCCCTGTATGAGATTTCATCTCAAGGTTTAAGTGTTTTTCAGTGGTGTGTAATTGATTTGTGTCTGTCCCAGTAGTACAGTGTTTACCCCATCATATGGGCAGCAGGAAGAGGCCATGCGGAGATCGTTCAGCTGCTGCTTCAGCATGGAGCCAAAGTCAACTGCTCTGACAAGGTGCCTTATCATTCCCATCTCAAGGAACGCTGAGCTTTCACTAGATTCGTAAACACTGATGGTGAACTAAAAAGCCCGAGTCAACAGTTTCCACATGACACCAATAAATAATATACACTACTGTTCAAAAGTTTGGGGTCAGCAAGATTTTTTTTTTCTCAGTAAGGACACATCATATTAAAATGATAAAAAAAGTGCCTCCCAAGATTTCTATTTCAAATGAATCCTGTGCTTTTGGACTTTCTATTCATCAAACATCCTGTAGAAAAAGAGTTTCCACAAAAACATTGAGCAGTACATTATTTTCAACACTGATAATTAGAAGAAATGTTTCTTGAGCAGCAAATCAACATATCAGAGAATGATTTCTGAAGGATCATGTGACACAGAAGACTGAGTAATGGCTGCTGAAAATTCAGCTTTTCCATCACAAGAACAAATGACGTTTTATATTAAAATAGATAAGTTATTTTAAATTGTAATACTATTTCACAATATTTCTTTTTTAAATGTATTTTTGATCAAATAAATGCAGCCTTGTGAACATTTATTTAAGAGACTTCTTTCAAAAACATAAAAAAATCTTACTGACCACAAACTTTTGAACAGTAGGGTAAATAATTGGAAAAAGACAGATATGAATTGCAAATCTTACCAAAATCACTGTAACACATGGCCTATAGAGGTTTATTATTTTGTTTTGTTTAAATTTTTTTATGACATAAACACGTAGATTGCTTTTATAGGTTGTTATAATTTGAATAATTAATTGTTATTATGCCAAGCAGTATAGTTAATTTGCTTATCCTCTGGCTGTGGTTATGGTTACTAAGCAAGGTCAAACATTGAGCAAGCTTATCTTCTCAGAAAGGTGACACAGCTCTGCATATTGCCATTCGTGGGAGAAGCCTCAAACTCGCTGAGCTGCTCTTGAGGAACCCTAAAGATGGCCATCTGCTCTACCGGCCCAGCAAAGAGGGAGAGACACCCTACAACATTGACTGCACTCACCAGAAGAGCACCCTCACCCAGATATTTGGAGCCAGTGAGTATTTCTTCAAACAGACCTTGTTTGCGCAGTAACATGTCTGTCTCCAACACTTCTGATGTATTCCTCCCCAGAGCACCTGTCTCCCTCTGAGTGTGACAGTGACATGCTGGGTTATGACCTGTACTGCAGCGCTCTGGCGGACATCCTGAGTGAGCCCACTATGCAGCCGCCCATCTGTGTGGGGCTTTACGCCCAGTGGGGCAGCGGCAAGTCCTTCCTGCTTAAGAAACTGGAGGGTATGAGCCAGAAATGACTACTCAAAATCTGATTGAATCTTATTGGATCTTTCCCATATGAACAAGATCTGATTGCGTTGCCACTGTTTCAGATGAGATGAAGACGTTAGCTGGGCAGCAGGTGGAGCCATTGTTCCAGTTCTCGTGGATGGTGGTGGTTTTGACTCTGCTGCTGTGTGGATCTGTGGCTCTGGTCCTTGGCTTAGCTGTTGACACAAAGCTGGCCATCGCTGTGACCCTCAGCCTGCTCACCCTACTGTAGATCTTCTTTGGTGACAAATCAAATGTACTGTCATGCCTCTGATTACAGGCCAAGTGTTAAAAAAGGAGTATAGTTCCCTTGGAACCATAGCGCAACTTATAACAGAGAAGAACAATGGCAACTTCAGACTTTATAGTCAGCCACAATAATACAGTAAATAAAAAAGAGCAGAAAAAGAGCAAATCACAAAGCGATAAATACAAAGTAATAAATCAGAATTACAGTAAGCAATACATGAAGAGTACTGTATGCAAACAATAATAACAATATTAATAATTAATTATATTGTTTATTGTTATAGATATTGTTTTTTCATATTTATAAATGATATATATACATTACTATGGATTATTTTATTTTTATTAAATAGTTAAAATAAATATAATAATAATAATAATAATAATAATTGTTGTTGTTCTTACAAAAACAAATGAAATTGGTAATAACATTAATAATAAATAATGATAGTATTGAAATACTACTACTACTACTACTACTACTACTACTACTAATAATTATTATTATTACAAACAAATGTCAAATAATGAATACATGAAATATGTTATATGAGTGTCTAGTCAGTACTATAAATACATTTAACTAATGTATTTAACTTATATCGCCCTGTCAACAAACCCTAATTATCAAAATAATATATTTTTTTAATAATAAATAATATACCTAATTATATAAAATAATATAATATTTAGTTACATTTATGGTGATTTATATATGCTTTATACCCTTGTTTATCATTATTCATCTAATTACTATTTACACTACAAATTTAAGATCCAGATTAGTACTCAACCAGTGCAGCCTTTTTGTTGATGCTCCATAATATGTGAGTTCATCCTTGGTTACCAAGAGGCACTGGACTGTACATATACAGTAAATGTGTCCACCAGAGTGCAGCATTGTACTTCAGAATCTCATTGTGAGTGGAATTGACTGTTCTACGTTTATCTTGTTTTCTTACAAACTCCTGGTTCAGTTCATATCAGAAAGTGGCCTTGTGTCATTTCAGTCTCCTGTGCTTTTGTATGGTGTGTGCAGTGTTGGTGTACTTTGGTGGGAGAAAAGCAGGGGAGAGTTGGAGTTGGGCCTGGGTCCTCAGCACCAGACTGGCCCGCCACATCGGTTACTTGGAGCTTCTACTCAAACTCATGTTCGTCAATCCCCCCGAGCTTCCAGAGCAGACCACCAAAGCCCTGCCTGTCAGATAGAGCTCTCAGAATACTGCAGCCGTGACCAAACACATCCAACTGCTTTACACTGGTGTTTATTCTTTTGCAAAGCTGAAAAATTAAGATAAAGATGTAAACTGTATACAGATGTAATTTACATCGCCTAATGGCAGGATAAATTTATGTTGTAAATATTCTCTTGACGACGTTAGATTACCTGCACATTCTGTTGAAACACACACATGTGTGATGCTCATTTTCAGTCAGTCTTTTTTTGTTCTCCATCTGTCCAGGTTTCTGTTCACAGACTATAACCGTCTGTCGAGTGTGGGAGGGGAGACGTCCATGGCTGAAATGATAGCCACGCTGTCCGATGCCTGTGAGAGAGAGTTCGACTTCTTGGCCACCAGACTTTTTATGGTCTTCAAGAATGATGAAACTCGAGGTGTGTTTGTAGAATATGCAATATGAACCTTCATAATAGAAAAAAAACAAACAAACATATTCAGTGCTTTGAATTGTTTTTATTATTATATGTTTGATTAATTCGTAGCTTTCTTAATTGTTTTATACAACAATAAAAAAACACAAAGCTGTCTGTTACAGTGATTTCTATCATGGTAGAGGTTAGGCATAATGTAAAGCAGAGTTTATCTGCAACCAGTGTTATTATAGTATTATTTATACACTTTCATAGTATTAAATATTTTGAATTGACTTTTATTTCTATATTTTCATATATGTAATTTTTATTACTTTTTGTTTTGAATATTTCTATTTTCAGTTTATTTTCATTTCCTTTTGAGTTAAGTTTTAGCTACTTTGGTTTTAGTAGTTTGATTTTCAGCTTATTTTATTTTAGTTAGTTCCCAAAGCAACATTTGTAATTTTCTATGTTTTAGTTTGTTTTTTTAATCTTTTTTATATATCATAACCCCCTTAACTGTAGTAAAATAACCTTTTAAATACATTTATTTTTCATAAATATTTATCAAATTTTTTTTGTTTGTGAACATAATGCTTCTGGCTGGAAACTATCATAGCCTCACCCATAGTGAAATCCCATTTGGTCTACATAGCTCTATATATTAAACATAAAATGGTCAGTAAATATTGTATTACTACAAAATGGCCTTTATTTAACATTTAACAATAGTATTATTTATTAATAATGTCATTACAGGTGTGTATATATCAGGTGTTTTATTATGGCTTCAAATGTGGCTCATCCAGTCACATTTTAGACTGTTTTGTTAGTAGTTAACTTCAACCTGTGTTTTTTGTGACATCTCTGTTGAAACACACACATGTGTGATGCTCATTTTCAGTCAGTCTTTTTTTGTTCTCCATCTGTCCAGGTTTCTGTTCACAGACTATAACCGTCTGTCGAGTGTGGGAGGGGAGACGTCCATGGCTGAAATGATAGCCACGCTGTCCGATGCCTGTGAGAGAGAGTTCGACTTCTTGGCCACCAGACTTTTTATGGTCTTCAAGAATGATGAAACTCAAGGTGTGTTTGTAGAATATGCAATATGAACCTTCATAATAGAAAAAAAACAAACAAACATATTCAGTGCTTTGAATTGTTTTTATTATTATATGTTTGATTAATTCGTAGCTTTCTTAATTGTTTTATACAACAATAAAAAAACACAAAGCTCTCTGTTACAGTGATTTCTATCATGGTAGAGGTTAGGCATAATGTAAAGCAGAGTTTATCTGCAACCAGTGTTATTATAGTATTATTTATATACTTTCATAGTATTAAATATTTTGAATTGACTTTTATTTCTATATTTTCATATATTTGTCATTTTTATTAGTTTTTGTTTTGAATATTTCTATTTTCAGTTTATTTTCATTTCCTTTTGAGTTAAGTTTTAGCTACTTTGGTTTTAGTAGTTTGATTTTCAACTTATTTTATTTTAGTTAGTTCCCAAAGCAACATTTGTAATTTTAGTTTGTTTTTTAAAATCTTTTTTATATATCATATCATTTTATATATCATAACCATAAATGTTTGTGAACATAATGCTTCTGGCTGGAAACTATCATAGCCTCACCCATAGTGAAATCCCATTTGGTCAAAAACTGTGCTCTACATGCTCTTGACTAAATGGCCAAACAAGGTGCCTCATGTCCAACAAGCCCGTTCACCTCTTAAACATCTCATGGATGTGCAGCAGTGCTCCGAGTTCAGGCTTGTTTAGTTCCAGAAGTTCAGATTCCTCTCTCCCAGCTGGACTAATGGAATTTCCTTCAGCTAAATGTCATTATTTGGGTATAATCCTCTTGTGTTGGCAGCCTGTTCACCGCTAATGAAATCTGCCATTTACCAGAGAGCCTGCAAAACCCCTCAAAAATTCCTTTGTGGCACAATTAGCCATGTCTAATTGTTTTAAATTCTGATCTTTTTGTCTCTGATTTTGACAGGAATTACCAAATTGGATTTTTCCTTCTAGTTTAATATTGTTCCAATTGCTAAGGCTGATGTTCCATAAGAAAAATGACGGATATGAATGTAGATGGCATATTTTGTGCCACAATTTAGTTGGCGTGGAGAACCGCAACGTCAGCAGATATTTTACAATGATTGCTGAATTATGTGTGCCATTCTAAACTTTTAAACGGTCTACAAATCAGTATCATTTGACACTTCTACATGTTACAGTGTTCTTCATTAGTCTGGAAAGTCCCATCACGTTCAAATGAGTACATGTTTGGGTGTGTGCAAATGTATACAGAGTGGCTTAAATAACTTAATTCATTCTGAAGTGATCTGAGAGGGAAAAATAGGCTACTACTTTAATATATCACATATAGATTAAGGTGTCAATCTGTGTGTTTGATCACTGTTCTGGTTTTAGCCCATATCAGAGAAATTGATTTAACGTATCATAACCAAAAAGCACAACCTTTCTAAACAGACCTACCATAAATACCTTACTATATTCTTATGATATCTAATGCAGTAACTGATATTAACCGATGTGCTCCTTGTGCTCTAACCGCTAGGCCACAACTTAGACCAGATTTTGTACTATTAATAAAGAGGAAACATTCTTCTCTTCTGTTTGCAGGTTCGGGTGCTTTTCTCTAAAGGTCCCTTCATCTCAATCTTTGCCAGCGACCCTCATATCATCATCAAGGCCATAAACCAGAACCTCGACAGTGTGCTACGTGACTCCAACATCAACGGCCACGACTACATGCGAAACATCATCTACCTGCTCGTGTTCCTCAACAGCCGTGGCCTCAGCTCTACCAAGAGACTTTGTATTTCCACACCAGCCAATGTGGATCAGCTGAACTCTGATGGTCGGTATAGAGATGGTTTCAAAGGCAGAATTCCAATATGCACACTTTTACAAAATACTTAAAAATTACATACACATACTGCTGTAGTGAAGGGAAAGCTGGTATGAAAAGTGGGACTCAGCATAAAGATTAAAGGGATAGTTCACCCAAAGATTAAAATTCTGTTTTCATTCACTCTCCTAATGTCATTCTAAGCCTGTATGACTTGCTTTTTCTGTGATGCATAGATATATTGTTTCAACTGTTTTTGTCCGACAGTGAAAGTCCCTATTGACGTTTTTCAGAATATATTATTTTTTGTTACCCAGAAGAAAGCTGTATATGTTTGTAATGACATGCGAGAAATTTGTTATTTTTTTGGGTGCAGTCCCTTTAAATAAATTTTTTGTATTGCTCAGTGTTTTTGGTGTGTTGATTTTTATTTTATTTTGTATTTTGCATTTCATTTATTTTATTTTTTTATTAAGCCCAACAAATACAAACCCCAAAACTGATAATTCACCATCATGTTGTTCACCAACCTGTATGACTGACTTACTTTCTTTTGTGGAACAAAAAAGAAGATATTCTATAACATCTGTACATCTTAATGTTCTTTAATGCATTTTTATGTATAACAAGATGTTTGTGGTCTGTTAATCTCATTTCATTGATTTATGTGGCAGATATTTCTTGTGATTTGTCATCTGCATCATCTGTGGTGTAGTGCATTTAATATAGACTAACAGCACAGCTTTTCCGCTCCGATACCTCCTCTGAACGTCTGACTCTCTCCATCTGTAGTGTGGCAAGAGGACATGAACAGGAAGTTGTCTCAGAACAGTTTCGGCGAGCAGGGCAGTAAAACAGCACTGAACCGCTGGGTAAGACTTAGCCCCCAACACTCCTACCACTTCCCATCAACACATTTGAGATGGCCAGCTCATTGAAGGCCATATGGCTGCTATTACCTCATTAGTAACTCATTAATAACTCTTTTATAAAGGCTTTAACTATGCTTATTCTCTCTAACAAGCTCTTTAACGCCTGTATGAGTCATGTATTCACAGTTAGAAAGGACAGTTAGAACCATGTCTTGTGTGTTTGTTTGTGTGTGTGTCTTTTTTTGGAGGGGGGGGGGTATTGTCAGAGACCCTGGATGTCGCCGAGGAGTGTCTGTAATTGATTTAATGTCTGTTTACGCTTCCCGCTGAGATGCCATTGCCTAATGACAGGGTGCAGCAGCAGTGGGTCTTGGTGACAAAGCACTGGCACGGCGGCACGGAGACAGGAGGCTAAGTGGCTCCTCTGCTTGCCCTGGAAGGGCTGTTTGTTTGCTTGGCTGATTTATCTGCCTCCTTTATTTGTCCCCTCTTTATTTCAGGGGCACGTTCATCTTTTTTGCCTCTGCTGTTTCTTGGCTGAGTATCCAGCTCGCCATACCCCTGATCTGCACGTTTTGTTGTGGAAAGTTGTTTAGTGGGATTCATGAGCTGCTCGTGGAAGTCTCTAGTCATTAAAGAAGAAAAATAATAGTAGCACTCTTAAAGTGTCATGTCCTTTTCCTGGTTAATGTGATATTATATCCCATTAAGCTGTGAGGTCAAACTGAGGTTCTGCAGAGGTCTTGCTTGATGCGCATGAGGATCTACGATAAAGCGGAGCTGTTAGGTTCATCCTTGCTAATGACTAATTTCATCACGCATATTTTTCCTTAACACTCCCCTCCATCATCCTGGATCAAAAAGGGGCCACCTTATTGATGGCCATGTGTTCCAAGTAGCAGTCAAGTCACAAGTTCCGCATTAAAAACTTCAAAGTGGGCTTAAAGCTCTGACCCTCCAGAGCTCGTGATCGGCTCTGCGTTGTGCTTGTATTGGACCGGCTGATGCTTTAAAAGACTAGCAAACATATCAGTCAGCCGGACCTCTGGATGAGAGGACAAACGGTCATGCACAACGAATTGTCCAGACACAACACTGAATCAGCAGCTCCCAATACAAGCCATTGCAGTTGCCATTTCACCGGATCAGGATGTATTTGTTCATTCTTAAAGGAACACTCCACTATTTTTGAAAATAGGCTCATTTTCCAACTCCCCTAGAGTTAAACAGTTGAGTTTTACTGTTTTCGAATCCATTCAGCCGATCTCCGGGTCTGGCGGAGCACTTTTAGCTGTAGCTTAGCATAGATCATTGAATCTGATTAGACCGTTAACATCTCGCTCAAAAATGACCAAAGAGTTTCGATGTTTTTCTTATTTAAAACTTGACTCTTCTGTAGTTACATCATGTACTTAGACCGACGGAAAATGAAAAGTTGCAATTTTCTAGGCCGATATGGCTAGGAACTATACTCTCTCATTTCGGCGTAATAATCAAGGAACTTTGCTGCCATACTATGGGTGCAGCAGGTGCAATGATATTATGCAGTGCCTGAAAATAGGCTAACTTCCGTCAACATAACCAACGTGACCACCTGCTTGCACAGGGAGTGTGCTGGGGATTATTTTCAGGCACTGCATAATATCATTGCACCTGCTGCACCCATAGTATGGCAGCAAAGTTCCTTGATTATTACGCCGAAATGAGAGAGTATAGTTCCTAGCCATATCGGCCTAGAAAATTGCAACTTTTCATTTTCCGTCGGTCTAAGTACATGATGTAACTACAGAAGAGTCAAGTTTTAAATAAGAAAAACATCGAAACTCTTTGGTCATTTTTGAGCGAGATGTTAACGGTCTAATCAGATTCAATGATCTATGCTAAGCTACAGCTAAAAGTGCTCCGCCGGACCCGGAGATCGGCTGAATGGATTCGAAAACGGTAAAACTCAACTGTTTAACTCTAGGGGAGTTGGAAAATGAGCCTATTTTCAAAAATAGTGGAGTGTTCCTTTAA
>NW_015505647.1:501532-543316 GCF_001515645.1 Sinocyclocheilus grahami
TAGGCCGATATGGCTAGGAACTATACTCTCATTCCGGCGTAATAATCAAGGAACTTTGCTGCCATACTATGGGTGCAGCAGGTGCAATGATATTATGCAGTGCCTGAAAATAATCCCCAGCACACTCCCTGTGCAAGCAGGTGGTCACGTTGGTTATGTTGACGGAAGTTAGCCTATTTTCAGGCACTGCATAATATCATTGCGCCTACTGCACCCATAGTACGGCAGAAAAGTTCCTTGATTATTATGCCGGAATGAGAGAGTATAGTTCCTAGCCATATCGGCCTAGAAAATCGCAACTTTTCATTTTCCGTCGATCTTAGTACACGATGTAACTACTGAAGAGCCAAGTTTTAAATTTGAAAAGTCAAAAAACATCGAAACTCTTTGGTCATTTTTGAGCGACATGCTAACGGTCTAATCAGATTCAATGATCTATGCTAAGCTACAGCTAAAAGTGCTACCGCCAGACCCGGAGATCGGCTGAATGGATTCGAAAACAGTAAAACTCAACTGTTTAACTCTAGGGGAGTTGGAAAATGAGCCTATTTTCAAAAATAGTGGAGTGTTCCTTTAAACAACAAGTTTTGTTACCTTTGTCATTTTCTGTGTTGATTGTTTCCAACATTTTAATCATTTACTCTCAAGTGTTAAATATGTAGCCTGACAATTTGACATAGCCCAAAGAAAAATAAAAAATATTTTTTTATTATAATAATAATTATTATTAATCATAAAGCATTATATATATTGTATATATATATATTAATTGTATATATTCTATTTTTGATTTAATTGATATTTTAAATAATGCTTTATATTTATAATAGTTTGAATAACTCACAACATTTCATAATACATTTTCATTGTTGTAGAAATTATCATTACTTCATATTATTTTTATTATATTTTAGTTTTATTAAACTAAAATATGGTATATAATATTTTTTTTGTTTACAGTTTTAATTCATACATTTTTTTTTATTGGTGTGGTAAAATCACTTATTGCATCAAACAGTAAAAATTATGTTGGGGCAACTGTAGGAAATGTTTATAATTTTCTCACACTTGCCGAAAGTTTTTCACATACGTTTTTCTGCAAATGTATTTGTTATCTAACTTGTACAGTATTTGTAGCTTAAGTGTGGAAATACTTTCTGGGGCCACTGTTTGGCATTTATGATTTATACTGCATAATGATAGGAAGGTAGCATCTTAATCGTGACTCTGTGTATGTGTGTATGTCTGTTAGAGAAAGAGAGAGACCGAACTGTGAAGACAATGATTAGATCTTGTGGAAAAACAGGATATAAATGTACTTGTAGTTTTCAGGTACATGACAGTATACTAAAGCAAAACGTCAGTACTGTGTATGCAAAAGTTGCCTACAGCTATCACACAGACTCTACTGGCCTCCTGACATTGAGTTCTCTGCATATTGGTGTGTAGGACACGTACCGCAGGAGACAGATGCAGCCCACCGTCACGCGCCAGATGTCCTTTGACCTGACCAAGCTGCTGGTCACTGAAGACTGGTTCACAGACATCAGCCCTCAGACGATGAGGAGACTGCTCAACATAGTGTCAGTCACAGGTCAGTGTGACCTAATTATAATTATACTTCCATACATTCATTGTTGATTGTGGCGTGTTAAAGACATAAGTAGTGAGTTTACATATATATAAAAGTAATGAAGTGTCTTTTGATAGGTCGCCTACTTAGAGCCAATAAGATCATTTTTAATTGGGACCGACTAGCGTGGAGTGGCCGTATCGCACATCCTGGATCATTGTCTTTCTGGAGGAAACTGATGGAGTCTCAGACCAGGTCACACTGAAGACCATCTATATGAGAGGTCAGCTTACACGTCCTCTGTACCTCACATCAAACTTTAAGTATCATAACATATAAATATTATAATTGGGAATTTGAATGAAAATGTGTTAATTTAGTTCTTTATTTACATATATAGTTTTTACATGATTTAGTTATTTTTTATTTTTTTTATTTAGTTCCTTAATTATATTATGTATTAATTTAGTTAGTTCTCTAATTATTTAATTCTTTATTTAGTTCTTTTGGTTATTTATTTTTATTTACTTGGCTTGATTGATTTTAGTTAGCTATTTGTCCGTTCATTCAATTCTTTATTTATTTTTATCTATAATTTTAATTAATTAATTTATTCTATTATTTATTTATTTATTCATTCTATTATTTGGTTATTTCTTTTATTATTTGGTTATTTCTTTTATGTATTTCTTTAAGTTCTTTTAGTTATTCATCTATGATTTTTGCTCATTGTCTTGTTTAGTTTATTATTTAGTCCCTAATTTCTATTAATTAAATTATTTGTAATTTTACTATTATTCATTGTATTATTATTTATTAATATTATTTATATATTTTAGTTCTCTATTTGTCTATTATTTTATTTATTTATTTAACTCTCTTTCTTTAATTAATTCCATGATTTATTTATTTTAGTTATTTAATTCCAAAATTATTATCAATCATTAGCATTATTGTTTTAGTCCTTGGGACCTTTTCTGTTGATGCATATCACACAAAAATTAATTTACCGTATATACAATTAAATAGGTTTGTTCTAGTTGGTTGTGCTTTCAGTGTAATAATGCCTGCGACCTGCAGGTGGCAGTAGGAAATCTCTGTTCCTTCTATTTCGTTTTTGGTCCGCAGCACAATTCCTATAAATCAGGATGTCTCATTGGGTGTGAGGTACCATGAAGTATTTCAAGCTGTGATCTTTACTTTCATCTACTTACAGCAGTATTTTCATATATGACCAGCAAAACAAAAAGAATGATGCTCAGTCGCTGCCTGACTAACAGACTGTCACTCTTTAATAATTGTCTTATTTACTTGTTGTCGTCAAACATGCAACACACCATCACAGTTACATCTGCTGCATCCTCTCTAGAGGGTTTGATAAATGTGTGTGTGTGTGTGTAGCTGCTTTAAGGGGAGATGTTGTGGCCGTTAGGTTTGCTGATGCTCAGTGTTTGGCCTTTAAAGGTTGCTTTGTCACACTGCACTAACATGCTGTGACTCCAGGGGCTGTAGAAGTGTCAGAGCATCTCAGTGTCAGCATCTGCTCTCTCTCCCCATCGCTCTTTTTTCCCCAGCCCCCATGATGCCCTGTAGCACTATGTCTCACCCAATTTTCTCCTCTTTCATACCCCGAATTACACTTAATTTCCTCGTGTCCACACCAGCACTGCATTTCGGCGCAGGTGGGGGCAGTGGATCGTTCACTGTGAATGTTAAAATAGTGGCCTGTCGTGTTGTTCTGTTATCTGTCACAGATGTTGCTTAGATAAGAATCTGTCAAATCTACTGGTGCTTTTTTTCTTCCTTCTGTTGCACTCTCGAGGTCACGTGGCCACGCATTTGCTCGCTTTTTATAGAAATGAGGGTGAGTCACAGCGGCCAGCATAGACACAGGCCTGCATGTGTCCACTCGCTGTCCATGTTATCAGCCGTTTCTTATTTGGGTTAACATTGATTATAGCCACAAAGCTATATCTTGGTTCATTGCCAATGGGTTGTAGGCCTGTTGATCTCATGACTAGAGTGATCTGGATGGGCGTTTGGTCAGTATGTGGCAGAGGAGTGAGTAAGTTTCATAGGTCAGCTGTCATTCTGAATCGCAGGCACAGTCAATCGCTTGTGTTCTCGCGTTTGTGATAGTGTGTGAAGACCAATGGACTGATATAATTTGCTCAGGAAATGGACATGCTGTCTGTGTGTGTGTGTGTGTGTGTGTGTGTATGAGAGTGTGTGTGTGTTGCCCAGTTTAGCTTGGTTTTCTACATCCTTCTGCCTTTCTCTCAACACACACACACATTCCTAGAAGAGAGAAGTGGCGAAATCCCCTCTTTGTAACGTTGCTCCATGGTAGGTCATGATGAGGCTGTGCTCGCACAGTGCCTTTGTGTGTTTTCTGGTGTGTGTCTTGTTTGTTTGTGACACATTTCATTCATACCATTTGCACAACATAACCCTTAAAACCCACACCATAATGCAAGACACACCAACAACTCTTAGTGTGTCCTTGTAACTAAGAACTGGTCAGGATAGTTGACTAGTAAGCTATTTGATTATTGCGTTTGACTAGTTATCTATATTTTTCCTTCCTCCTTTGAGAATGTTTAGTGCACTAATGAGTTTGTTAGCACAGGAAACCCCTCTCAGAGAAGTTGCATCTGTAAATTCTTTTAATTTCCTTTAAAGCGCTGCTAAAAATATTAAAGGGGTCATGCTTTAAACTGCATTTTCTTTTTAATTTGATAAAGTTCTCTGAGGTCTACTTATAATGTTAGTAAGATTTTTACATAAAAAACAACATAATTTATTAGTAATAGGCTATTTTCTATCCTGTTTTTGACCCTCTCTTTAAAACTTTCAGTTTTGATTGGTGTGCCGCATTCTCAGAAGTAGACGCCAACTGCTATGATTGGGTAACAGTTTTGGATCTTAAAATAATAGATGGATGCAGCTGTGATTTTCTCTGAAAAAAAAGCATCAGTGGCACATGGTAAGAACGTGTTACTCACACTTGTGTGGACCCAATATATTTGGCACTGCCTCATCTTTTATTTTCAATCTCTCTGAAAAGCCTACATTGAACTGTGTCTTGTTTAAAAAGGAATCTGCAAAATTAAGCAAACAAATTAACAGTGTCTGTACACCGGACACGAGCGGAGTGGTGCAACTAAAGATAATACAACCCATCATAATCAGTGATTCTGTCTACACTGGATGTGGCGCAACACGACTAACCCCACGATAGTAATCTGATGGCCCATTCGATTTCTGACGTACGCCAAGAAATGCATTTGCGATGCAATGCAGCAACGGTCGCGCCCGGTGTAGACACCGTTTTAAGATCACAAGTAACCCTCGATCATCTTCTGTAGAGGCGGACTTTTGTCGCACTATTACATCATACTGAGACAAAATCCAGTATGAGATGGCTCCTTTTGGCAGCTTGGTTTCAATAAAAGCTGTTTTTGGACTAACAAGCAAGTTTTGAGTTCTGAAACTTACAGGATGTTTTTATAGTACAATGACCTCTTAGATGTCAAGAGATCAAGGGAAATTTCATTTCTCAATTCATGACCCCTTTAAAGTATAAAATTGTTGATAGCTTTGTCACATCTCGCTCTTTATGCAGCATCTCAACATGACTCTCACATGATAACACTTTTTAAAAATAAGTTACACTTTCTGAAGTTTGTCTGGAGACATGTGTATGAATATGAGAATATGTCCTGTGTGAACGCCCCCTAACAAACTGTGCCTGGTGGACATGACCCTAAACTTGAACAAAAAATATGAAGGGTTTCTTTAAGACTAACAGGTTAAATTAACAATTTAGTAGTAGTTTTGTGCACTTTATATGTATTGCACCTTGTATAGATTTAAAGTAAGTCAAAGATATCAGACAAAAAAAAATGTTAAGGGTGCATGTATAAAAAAAAATGACAAAAACAATAAAACTGTCAAATTGTGTAATATTATATATGCATTTGAAAGCATGACTCTGCTTTACATCTTCCAGTGAAACAAAATGTCATATTTGGGGGGATTTTTTTTTTATAGGAACTCATAGTCATAGTAATTAATCTCTAGTAATTTTAGTAATATTAGTCTTAGTAATGTATTTTATTTGAGACTATGGTTGTCACAATATTAACTTTTCACTAGTCAATGCCAATATCATTAAAATTTCATGACTCTTGATAATACTTGTTTCAAAAATTTAAATGTGCTTTTGAGCTGTAGTATGGAACTCGGTAGTATGGAAACAACTCTCCAGTTGCTCAGTGATCCGGCCCTTTAATCTGCACCAGAATGTGAATAATCTGTTAATAACATCAGCTTGTTTTATAATTAACATTTAGACAGGCTACAGTAATCCAACCGAGCAGGCAAAACACAAAGATTTCTGTGTCCTTAAGGTACACTGGCTTATAACCACCAGGTCTATAAACCACATAGGCCACCTGTGTTTGTACCTCTGTATTTTGAGTACCAATTACTCTTTCTCTTAGTCCACTCACCAAAAAGCCCAACATACCTAGACAAATTCAAAGGAAAATGTTCAACCAATTACCTTTCTGTCTGAAATTGACTCACGTCATTCTCAGTTTTACTGGTCTCAGGTTTACTGTACAGTTTTTATTTTTTATTTTTTGCCCATTCAGTCTGGGCTTAATGGTCTCCATGAGTCCGTGAGTCACAGTTGTTTTTGGTCTTAATGGCCAAGGATCGTGGAACGAACCAAAAGGAAGGGGGCCGTGGGGACTAATTAGCAGAACTAATTTTAATATTAGAAACCGTAGTAATATTACCTATAAAATAATAAATATATGAACAACTAATGGTATTAGTTAGTTGCCACATATATTAGCCTATGTATTTTTAAGCTATGATTCTCCCACGATTCTGAAAACAAAACAGCCAACCAAACGAAATTATGTAATTTACTTGAGTTTCTGACTAAATGTTTTATTAATGTTATAGTAAATGACTCTATTTAAAAATATTTATTAATTTCAAAGAATTAGCCTAATTATGTAAAAAAAATAATTTTAAATAAATGAAGACTTGTTTCGTTTTGAATCTCTCTTGAATGAATGATTCAGACATCAAATACATTTAACACTCACTGTTCGCCACCTACTGGAATAATGTAACGCATACAATCATTATTTGCAGCGTATCATTAGGCTACTTTCAAATACCCATTTTGATTGCGGCTCCCGCAACATCAGAGTCTACATCCGGACTTTAAACTTTTATCAATACTTTCGTTATTATTTAATGTTTGCAACACAGAAATGTAGCCTACTGTGTAAGTAGACTGTTTGTGAAGCTGTTTCAAACAAAGCTTTACATGATGAGCGCTGCTCTCTCTGGATCAGCGGCTGCGCAAAAGCAGGTTTAAATATTCTGATGTGATTGATTTCAAAGGTTTAATAGACATAGCAGAATCACCGTCATTTAGGATTAAGATCGCGTGTGTTTGAATCAAGATCGCAATCTTTTAATGATTAAACGTGCATACATAGGCTATAAGGCTCATATGTATTTTTCTATCCCATGTCATATTTGTACCAGACCTCAAAAGTAACCGGGCCCAGGCCCGGGCAGCTCCCCCGCTTCCGCGACCCATGTTTATGGCCATTATTTCGGACCTAGAATGACTTCGTTATAGTGAGACACATATAGGCCGTTTTACCATAAAAAGCAAACAGGCGGAAGTCCAAATGGAAAGCGAGTGAGTGAGAGAGACGTTGTGGTGGCTGATGGCCATGATCTGTAGTGGACTTTTTGAGCAGAGTCAGATCCACCGGGAGTTTATTTATGGCACTTTGCACCAGTTTTGTGCTTGTTATGAGGTGTGGCCCGCCGAGCCGGTTCTGTTCTGACATCTGGTGTCCGGCTTGTGCCAGGATGGTATGACAGAACCTGAGTGGGCCGGGTAACATGCCCAGCCCGCACTCTCCTTATCAGCCGGCTCTGGCCCTGTAACATATGTCCCCTCCTCCCCTACTCAGAGAGCGGCCCTTGTTAATTAACCCACCAAGAGAGTTGGCGTGGCGCACTCCAAAATGACCAATCGCTGGAGGGATTCAATGTGATCGCGCATGAAGGAGGACACGCCCCTTCACCTTTTCGTCCACACCTCCCGCACCTCTCGGCGTCTTCTTGGCATGCCAACTCGTGGCATTCACCGGTGAAAGAAAAAGAACATGGAAGCCCTTCCGCTTTCCGAAAAGCTCATCCCTCTCACAATGCTTCTTGTCACAATGCTCGGCTTATTCATTGAGGGAACAATTGGCTCTCAGTGCTGGGCTTCAAATCCAGGATTTAAAGTGATTTTTAGTGAAACTTTCTAACTAATGACACTCGAAAAGAAATGCATGCGAGACTATTGGAGCTAATTAGACAGACTCTTCTCCCAAGTACTGAAACATTAAGATGACATACTGTTCATTCAGGATTACTTTAATTGGTACAATTATTGTAATTTTAGTCGCAATTACGTCGTGAGATAAAAGTGCCTTCTGAAGCACATTTATGTGATTTCCTTTGTGCGAAAAGCCTAATAAGCCTTTAAATAATTCTTCTGAAATGTACACAGCTTCCTTTATTCTGCTCTTTTGAACCCCTTTGCCTTTGAGTTGGGACTTCTCACTTTTCTGTGAATTTGTATTTTTGTCACGTACCAGTTTTGTCTCTAGCATCTCGATGTGTTTTCTCCTCCGCCTTTGGAGGGAAGCTATTGTCTGTGAACCTGATCCTTCAAGAACTCTTTGGTGGAAGAGGTAAACTTAGTAATTTAAAAAGTGCAGCCATTATTTGCCCAGAGGCCCTATAAATGATTAGGCTGTTGAAAGCCCATCTATTCCCTAAAGGAGAGAAGCCCAATCTAAGATAGGGAGTGCATTTATTGGGTGCACAAAGTGACCTCCAGATGGATGAGATGAGTTTGAAACTGGGGAAGAGGTTGTGGGCTGCACAGTGGGATTTAAAGTCGCTCTTTGGATTGTTCCTGCGTTGTGCCGTGAGGTCCATTTTCATGGCCGTTGTTCTGAATAAAAGAAAGGCCATCATGCTGGCTCGCATGTGTCAAGGCTAATTATTTATCCATTAATCACTAAGTTTCCAGGGAACTGAAGTTGTCACCCGGAACCCTAAGGTGTTGTGTCAGCAAATCTGAGCAGAGAAACTTAGTGTGAAACTAAAAGGATGTACTCAATAACATGTCACTGTTGTGGCTAAGACTGAAATTCATGTGTGATGCAACTCTAAGGTAGAGACATTATAAAGGGTTTTGCAGAAAGATGATGGCCTACTTAAAGACTAAAGACCGCAAGATCTTGATCAGTTGAGACTGATATTTACGTTAAGCAAGAGTAGTATGCTTTAAATGGTTCCTTACTGCTTTTTGTGATATGAACTTTTTAAACCAGCTAAAACTCAGATGAACCGGCTTGTTTGTCCAATTAAATCTGTCCTGGTTGAGTAAATCCTGGAGTAACGTCCTCTTTCTTTTTCTTTAGATAAATCAAGTACAGGTAACTTCGGACCTCCTTGTCACATACATTATTGTTGTTTCAACCTTTGTCAGTTAATTTCACTTTTTTTTCCGTTGTCGTCTTCTTGCGGCCCAGCTGTTGAGCGTTGTGGACGAGGTTGGAGTGTGTACACCTAGTGGACCCTCCAGTTACCACAGCCAATTCCAGGAAGATGTGCAGAGGACATGCACAGAAAAGTCAAAAAGTACATGTTTGGAAAGATGTTTTTACCCTTTGATCAGATTATGATTAATCATAAGGATTCTGTTCTAGATGTCCCTTGGTATGTATAAAAATAGAAAGCCATCACTTTGATCGAGTTACTGTGTCTAATCAATCTATTTTGGGCAATGTTCCTCTCAAAGCTTTACCTGCCAGTAACCAACATCATTAGACTTAGATCTATAAATATCTATTGTTTTCCAGAATAATTGTGTTCCACTGCTTCTCAGGGGTAGCGCTCAGCTTTCATCAATGGGGAAAAAAATCCCATGGAAGTTCATTAGAGTTTTTTTATGCTTCTGGGCAAGATGCTTTTGCTTACAGATGGGTTTACTCATTTCTCAAAGTTTGGCTGTCAGTTTGGAGGTTTCTCTGGGTTCTTGCACTTCTTAGTTCATCTCAGGCTTATGTATTTGTGATTTACAACTCACTGCAAGAGATAAGAGATAAAAATTGACAAAGATGTTGAACGAATTGGGATGTGAATACAACTTCTTGGAGTGAAAATCTACTCCGTTCACCACTCCCAAGATGCCATAATATAGAAGCAAACTCCACGTCTCAGGCCACCATTCCCACCTCTTTTAGCACTTCACGGTCGCCACCGCCCACCTATCATACAAAACACTATGACTAGTGATGACTTTTGTTCTTTTCATGGTGGGCATGTCGATTCTCATTATGGAGCTCAGAAAAGAAATGTGTGTTGGCATTACGCATCTTTGGGCCCATTGAGCCTCATTTATGAAGGCTGTTGTGTTTGTGGGAGAGAAAAAAATATCTACAAGTTTGCAACTTTTGTCTGTGACTTCAGATTTACTGATACACATGTGTGGCTATTCTCTACAACTACAAATTCCGCTGTCACGGTCACTCAGTTGTTTTGCACCAAAAATACCTTCATACTCATTGAGCTTCCTCAAACTGTCCACACAAGGGTGGCTGTAAGCAAAGTCAAGTGCCACATTCAGCACCCGGCCAAAGGGGAAAATAGTGGGAGAATTATACTCTTTCCCATCAGCTGCTGTGTGTGGGAGTCTTTGAAAAAGAAGAAGAGGAGGAAGAAAAAAAGAGCTAAGCCAGCTTTGGGATCGATTAGCATTTGGATAAACCCGATGAGAGACCTCTCAAGTGGCCAACATTTAAGGCAGCCATGCCGCTAGCCGAACGACGCAACACGGCCCCGATCAATAGCAGTATTGTTTGAGACGCTTTTGGTATTCTTGATGTGCTTTTATCTTTGTGTGAACTCTTTAAAACGGCAAGTATCTTAAACAGAGCTTAATTTCCCTTACTCCCAGTGCTTCCATGACAGATGAATGATAGCACTTTTTTCCTTTGCAATTTTCTCTCGTAGCAAAAGCAAGAATGTCAAATGTAATTGCTAAACAAATCACTTGATGTCAAAGCCAACTTCTTCTCCCACCAGCTTCAAAAGCTCTCTTTTTCTGGTGGAAGAATTACATCAGCCTCAATTGATTATAAATAGTATTCTTAGCATGCTGTAACAGAAGATGTGTACAACTGGGGAAAGATTAGCTTTCTCTTGGCCACGGCCTGATGTTTGTGTCTGTATATGAATTGTGCGCGACGACTAATTTGACTGTCGTTTAAACGAAAGTTTTGTATCCGATTAGTCGACTAATCTAAAAGTAAGAAACCCCCAAAAGAACCCCTCTGTGCATGCGTGTAGCATATATAATAGCCTATATTTGAAATACTTAATCTATGAATCACACTGTCAAATCCCTCAATGAATTCCGCTTGCCGCACACTTGCCTCGCGGTATCATCATTTAATTTTAGGCGGTCGTTAAAAAGAAAAAAAAGAAATGCATACACTCAACGTCGGCCAAAGCATAGCTTATTTATTCAAATCCGCTGGGGAAATGCAGAACAATGGAAAATCAATCAATAGCCTGACAGAATTCTTACGGCGCGGACGGGATCGCAGCGCCGGCGGGTTGTAGTGAATGACGGGGTTGACATTTGCTGGCTTTGGCCAGCCTCTAAGCTAACGCTTGTTCAGTGAAATTATCAACGTGGTCTGGTGAAAGACGGGACCTGAGGCGATTAACAATAAAATTACCGCACTTGAAAAAACGCGCTCGGCAGGAACTGAAGTCGCAGGCACGCAGAGATAACGAAAAGCAAGCCGATAGAGTTTCAGAAAGCGGCTGGAAGTGGGTGGGTGTTCGTTAGAGGAATAGACGGCGCGGACGGGATCGCAGCGCCGGCGGGTTGTAGTGAATGACGGGGTTGACATTTGCTGGCTTTGGCCAGCCTCTAAGCTAACGCACGTGCCTGTATTGAATATGATTACACATCGCTCCAGTAGAGTTATTGTAAGATAATTTGACATTACACAGTTTACACACAATTTTTCCGTTTCCTTCTAATTCAAAATAATCCCACACCTTGCTTGTCTTTCGCATGGTCATTTTTTAACTCGCCGCAACTGACACGAAAAAAACGCATGTGAGGTCTGAGGTAAAAATGTAGTTTTGCCCAGACAAACTTTTAAAAATAATGTATTGTTTTTCAAAAGTTTTATTTTAACTTGTTATTTAAAATTTTTTTCAAAAGTTTTATTTTAACTTGTTATTTAAAATGTTTTAAATGCAATGTTAAAATGATGGTAATTTGAATGATAAAATCATGTTGTTGTTTTTTTTGTTTTTTTTTTCTGTTGTGTAATCGACTATTGTTTTCAGTGTCGACTAGTAGGAGCTGTACCGTTTAGTCGACAAGTCGACTAGACCCGCACATCCCTAGTTGAATACAAATACTAGAAATAGTGGGTTTGGGGTGGAATTAGCTTGCTTCACTGCCTACTGTGTCTCATAAAATTACCTGTAACTGCTTATATCACATCCATATCCATATTGTCGCTGTCTAATTAAAAACACACATCTTCACTTTTGCCAATTTAGAATTTTTACCGCGTCTTTCGCATGGTCATTTTTTAACTCGCCGCAACTGACACGAAAAAAACGCATGTGAGGTCTGAGGTAAAAATGTAGTTTCGCCCAGATAAACTTTTAAAAATAATGTATTGTTTTTCAAAAGTTTTATTTTAACTTGTTATTTAAAATTTTTTAAATGCAATGTTAAAATGATGGTAATTTGAATGATAAAATCATGTTTTTGTTTTTGTTTTGTTTTTCTGTTGTGTAATCGACTATTGTTTTCAGTGTCGACTAGTAGGAGCTGTACCGTTTAGTCGACAAGTCGACTAGACCCGCACATCCCTAGTTGAATACAAATACTAGAAATAGTGGGTTTGGGGTGGAATTAGCTTGCTTCACTGCCTACTGTGTCTCATAAAATTACCTGTAACTGCTTATATCACATCCATATCCATATTGTCGCTGTCTAATTAAAAACACACATCTTCACTTTTGCCAATTTAGAATTTTTACCGCAGACTGAATGCGCTGAAGGCCTGCTGTTTGAATTGTGCATCATAATGACCAATAAAATGGTGTTTAATCAAGTTAACCGTTTAACAATTATCTTCACTGGCCATGAGAAAACCACGCATCTCTCAGTCTTATGTTTTTAAGAGCATCTTCACAAAACTGTTAGTAGAACCTAATTCTGGCAATAGATGCATCTGACTAAAGTCTGACTGAGACTTTATATTCACTGAAGTATCTCTTTTTCACACACTACTCTTCAAATTTTTTTTTTTGAAAGAATTCCTATATGCTCACCAAGGCTACATTTATTTGATCAAAAGCAGTAGGATTGTGAAATGGTATTGTAATTAAAATAACCTTTCTATTTTATATAATAATAGAATTTTCAGCAGCCATTACTTCAGTCTTCAGTGTCATATGATACTTTGGAAATGCTGATTTGGTGCTCAAGAAAAATTTCTTATCAGTGTTGAAAACAGTTGTGTGAACAGAAGGTTCAAAAGAACAGCATTTGTATGAAATAGAAGCCTTTTGTAACATTATAAATGTCTCTTTTGATCAAGTTATTGTGTCCTTGCCGAAAATGAAGTCTTTTAATTTATCTTTTAAAATATTAATAGAAAGATAGCGTATATTAAAATGCCTTAGTAAGAGTATATTGGTAATTTTTTTGTCTTTTTTTTATTCATTCTATTCATTCTTTCAACTCATTTATTAAATTATAAAAAGTTGGTTGATATTATATTTTGAAATGAAATTACTTGAATTGATCTCATCCTCCTCTGTTCATTTTAAAGATTTTAAAGGGGTCATGAACTGCCTTTTTTATTTTATTATTATTATTTACAGTATTATTTTGTACTGTTCTCTGAGGTCCACTTATAACATTATTTTTACATTAAAAAACATCATAATTTAGTAGTAATAGGCTGTTTTCTGTCCTGTTTTGACCCCCCTCATCAGAACGCTCTGTTTGAATAAGCGTGGCAGATTGTAGACTTGGAAACACCCACTGGTATGATTGGCTAACAGTTGTGTATGTTTGACAGCCTACATCCTTCATAGATAGATGCTGCTGTGATTTAGGTTAAAAACAGATAAATACTCAGTACATATCAAATGATCTGTAATAACAGACAAAGCAATAGTGACCACATAATAAAAAACAGCTACTCAACACTTGTGTGGTGTGACATTACTGTCAGATCCAATATATTCGGCACAGCATTGTCTTTTAGTTTCAATCTTTCAGAAAATCCTGGGTCAAATTATGCCTGGTTTGTAAACGAATCCGCAGTAAAATGAAGTGAACAAAGGACCAAGTTCTTACTGACACGGTCTGGAACGTCATTAAAAATAAAGCTTACAAAATAAAGTTGCCATACAAAGACTGCTTTTCCACAACTTGGCATTGAACAGTGTCTTGTTGTCTTCAGAGCCAACTTTATCGTTTTGTTTCTGTGTAGACCTGCGTTTGCCTCTCTAGTTATTTACACATGCGCGGATCAGTGGGCAGGGCTAAACAGGCAGTGATGTAGAAGCAGGCGTTGATGATCGTCTTCAGAGGCGGGGTTTAGCCACACTATTACATCATACGTCGTTTTGGCAGATTGGCTTCAAAATAAGCTGTTTGTAGACTAATGGGAAAGTTTTGAGTTCTGAAACTTACAGGATGTTTTTTATAGTGCAATGACCACTTACATGTCAAAAGATCAAGGGAATTTTGTTTTCTCAGTTTATGACCCCTTTAATAAAAAAGCGAAATGGCCAGAAAAAAACCCAGTCTGACTAACACAAAAGGCTGAAATGAAGACGCAGGGACCTGGCACATAGATTTTTTGTTGTGTAGGGATATGGCCTGGTCTGGCTAAGAGTGAAAATTCCCCTGTAGGCCTGCAGATGTGTCTCTTCCTCCTTGTCTGGTTAGTCTTGTTTTAGCCAGTCATTGGAATGACATCTTCATTCTGATGTGTTTATGTACGCCTCGGATGTTTTAGTCTGGGTGTTGTGTTTGGACGAGGCCTGTGTCGGGGTGTTTGCGCTGTCACACTACACGCCAGATTAAATACAGCAGCTTTCTCATCAACTGCTCCCTGCACGCTATTGAATGTATGTGTGTTTATTTTTGTATTCTATAAACAAGTCAATGATAAACATCTCTATTTAGAATTACATGATTACAAACCTTTCATTATGGACATCCAATTTAAAGTTACTACTAAAACTGTGGTGCAATTTGTGCTGTCATTATAGCTTTGAAAATAGCCATATATTGGGTTTCATAAAGACATAAGCTTAACATTTTCACTCTTGAAATGTTACACTGATTTCATGTTCTGCTATTGTTTTTAAAGAAAGATTTCAAATGGTTCAGAAGTATTATATAAAATGTTCTTTGAATCAAGGTTTTAAACTTAACTCTATTCCAATTAAATACACAAATCTTATATCAACGCATCAGTAATAATTAAAAATATTATGGAATTTATTATTATTGTTTGTAGTAGTAGTAGTAGTATTTTATTATTTAATGTTATTAATAATGAAACTTTATTAATGTTAAAAAATAATAAATTAAACAAATGATTGTTCTTGTTATTTAATCTTAATTTATGTTTCATTTGTTAGTAATGTATATTTGATTTAATATTATTATAAAGTTAAATAGAAATTAATTTTAGTAATAACAATTTTATTATTATTAAATGTTAGTAATAATAATAAATTGCATAATATATATTATTATTACCATTATTATTACTTAATGTTAATGTTAATAATAATAATAAATTAAATAAATTTGTCTTTGTCGTCTTCTTCTGAAATCTGTAAAATTCAAACCTCTGTTCCAAATAAATTTGATCAATTATCGTGTCTGTCAGGCAGTCTCATCTTGTCTTAGCAATATGGACCAGACTCAAAGGCAAGTCAAAAGTCTGGCTGTGTGAGACTATGCTTGCCTTAGCAAACACTGTTAATTCATAGATCATTAATCGAATATGTGTAAGAGGCACATACTTGGCTACAAAGAATTGTATAATATTTTTGGATCCTTCTTAAATGTTCTTCCTTCTCTAAAGCAGGTTCCTTTAAAGCATAGGCCGTGGAAAGTGTGTGTGTGTGTCTTGTGACAGAGGAAGTTGGTTCTCTAGAGAGGCTCTTGTCACTGGCTCCTGTTTGTCTGTGAGCATGCTCACACACGCATACAAATAAACAAGCCCAGCTGGATTTCGGAAGAGACACAATCTGCCCAGTTCTGCTTAATCCAGTGCGTGGGAAATGAACCAAACCTCTCTCACCAGCACACGTTTCTCTTGTTCAGCCCTTCTTAAAATCATATTGTGAAATCTTGATAAAATTGAAAAAATTATTTTGAAAGATTATTGGAGTGTTTTACAAGAAAATACCATTTCAGTCTTTGTACTTAAAAATTCCACATTCAATTCAGTTTGTTACTTGTTGTTGTTTTCAATCAGAAATTGCTTGTAAATGTAAAACATAATTATAAAGGAAACCCTACACCAGTTTTTATTTCAGCCAAAACAATCTAAATAACATCACTGTCTCCATCAGCAAAACTATATACTTGGTATATTAGATCTCCTGAATTACACCCCCAATAAGTTCACTTATGAATGATTTCACTTGTAGGCGGAGCCTTGTGTCACTATTTTCATACTGTATGTAGAAATATCAAGGTCATAAATATTTTTATGATTTATCTTGTGAAATTTGAGGGATTTGTCATATATAATGTATTAGTTTTTCTATTTTATTTTTATTTGTGCTTTGTCTATTATTATTTTTATTTAGTTTGTTTTGACTATCATTCTAAGTTGGTTAATTTGAGATTTTCTTGTTTCATTTTGTCTTATGTATGCATATATGTATTTATTTATATAATTTGATGTATTGTTAATCAATTTGTGGCCATTTACATCTTATTTCAGTACATTTTGGTGTCATAAAAAATTATTTTTTAATTTTATTTAGTTTTCTATTTTGTTGTGTTGTTACTGTTAACTACAAAAACGAAACATTGTTTTCAGTAATTGAAATAAATAATGAATAAAATAAAATCCAAATTTTACATGAAAAACTAATGACTAACTGAAATTAAAAAAGTGTGTTTGCATGCTAAAATGACTAAAGCTAAAATAAAAATGAATTAAAGCTGTATTGAAATATTGTAAATAATACTTTTTTTTTTAAACTAAAAAGACAAAGGCTCATTTGCACAAAAAAACTTTAAGTGAAATTAAAACTGAAAATATAAAAATAAAAGCTAATTCAAAATATTAATAAATACTATACTAGTATATAAATAATACTTAAGTAGCACTGGATTTAACAATGATAACACTGATATGTGATTTATTCCACAACTTCCACAAATAATCTCAGCTGGATCATCCATGTTTGATGTTTATTATACATGA
This sequence comes from Sinocyclocheilus grahami, assembly GCF_001515645.1. Lineage (NCBI taxonomy): Eukaryota > Metazoa > Chordata > Actinopteri > Cypriniformes > Cyprinidae > Sinocyclocheilus > Sinocyclocheilus grahami. The sequence continues at coordinate 518,726 of NW_015505647.1, forward strand.
GGAGTGGAGTTTTGGTCCCGTGAGCTCTCGGTTTGAGCTGGAAATGCAGAAATAGAAACCAAACAACCAACACAATATAGAGTGGCTTTGTTGTATCTGGTTAGGATGCAGTGTAAATAGTTGTGCTATATCAGGTCAGAGGTCATGTTTCAGACACTCCTTCCAGGTGTGTATTGTCTCCCATTAAGATATCAGTGTTTGTTTACACTGCCTCACCACCTCAGTTTAGCAACAGGTCATCTGAGTGTCATTGTGTCATCTCTCTCCTGCCCAGTTTAAACAGCTCAAATCAAATTACTTAAACCGGTGGTATGGGACGGGGCCAAGCACTGAGCTCACCGGCTCGATCCGTATTAGTATCAGTAAAAAGGACTTATACCGACCAATAAGAAGATTCAGCAGAGAAGCAGAGAGACAGAGGCGTGGGTTGGGGGCAGATAAGAAGATAGACATTTTGCAGAACCCATACTTCTTCCTCTGTGTTCAGCAGAAACAGATCTTCAGATTTAGTTGATATGAATTTCCACGCTCAATAAGATAAATTGCAATGGGAAGGCATTTATCTGAAAGAGCCTGACATCGTGCTGCAGAAATAACTGCGGTAACCACATATACGCTCAAAACGTTGGGCTAAGAGTGTGCGCTTGTGACTAGTAAGCCAGTTTAGAGTAGATTTTCATGTTATTGATGATAATTAATACTAAATACTAATTTAATGCACACTGAAAGCAATCTGACCAAAAATCAATCTGTCAGTCAGTCAGTCTGAATCAATGTCAGAATGTCCTTTTTTATGAACCCCCAATGTTTATACTCTGGAACTGATTTTCAGGGGCATTTTGCCTTTATGAGGGAGTTTTTTTATAATTTGATTGACAATATATTATTTATTTATTTAGTTAGGTAGTGTTCATTTAACCCTCTTTTGCTGCTCGTGTGGCCATCAAAAATGATAAATGTACTAAATTATATTTATGAAAATAGTTATGGTCCATTTACATATTATCTGTTAACCACTTTTTGAGCACCTGAAAATTTGAGCAATTTCCATGCTTTGGAGTAGTGTTAATTTCGTTAACGAAGACTATGATGAAAAATGTTTGTTGACAAGCTTTTTTCCCCATGACAAAGAGGAGACGACAATAAGGCCAATAAACGATAACTACACTCTAAAAAATGCTGGGTTAAATACAACCCAGTGCTGTGTAAAATAGGGACAAACCCAGCAATTGGGTTGTTTTGACCCAGCGGTTGAGTTAAATGTTTAACCCAACTTTCTGGGTAGTAACCCAATCGCTGGGTCAAAACAGCCCAATTGCTGGGTTTGTCCCTGTTTTACCCAGCACTGGGTTGTATTTAACCCAGCATTTTTTAGAGTGTAAGGCTACTGTATATCAACATGCAATTTCGTTGACGAAATAAGACGAGACTAAAATGTATTCAAAAAGATAAAAACTTTACCAAAAACCTCTTTTTATTTTCATCAAAAAAGGAGACAAAATGTTATTGCAGACTGCTCTACACGCCTCTACTACTCATGCTTTCATGAGTGCGGTTGCCAGATATCAAGAGTTCTAATCCCCGAATCAGAGTGCCGCTGTTAAATTCATACATTTTCTGCCCGGGGTGTTTTGCTTATTTTAAGCAATCTGGAAATCTGCAAATTTAAGAAATCTTTAAGATCTCACTGTATTGTTTGCGATTGTGGTCGCTGAATAAATACACTTACTCAATCGCTGTTGTTTGAATAGAGAAATAGACTATTGCAATTAGTGGAATTACTAGGAATTTCACTGTTATAATATTTTTCGTTTGTTTTAGCTGTTTTCATAATGTAGACAGAGAGATTGCATAAGTCTTTGGTGTTGATTTATATAATAAAAAGCCTATAATAAATCAGTACACTAGATGAGCTAAAATACACCATGTGTCCACATTCTATTGATTTGTGCTTACTGGAGAAAGTGCAGTACCTGAAATGCAAAAGTAAATTTCTCAAATGACAACAATCATTACGATTATACGTTTGAGAAAAAAATAATTTTTATCAGTTTAACCATTACACAGAATGACGAAAATGTGACTAATATTTCATTGACTAAAAAACCTGACTAAAATGCTCATACATTTCATTGAATAAACAAAAACACGACAAGTTTGTCTAAATATGATATGATATGAACTAAAATGTACATTTGAGTAAGACTAAATTAAAAATGGCTGCCAAAATGAATACTGCTGTACGGTTAATTAATAATAATCTTATTGCTAAAATGTCAAGTTTTCTTTGACTAAAACTAGACTAAAATGTTGAGACTTTTAGTCGACTAAAACTTGACTAAAACTAGATAAGGTTGACTAAATATGATAAAAACTAACAAGAAAATTTTAGCCCGGGATTAAGACTAAGACTAAAGTGAAAATAGCTGACAAAATGAGCACTACTTTGGAGCACAGATTTAAATGTGGTCTCTTTTTAAAGAAGACACTTGGCAGATTATTGCTGACAAGAAAAAAAGGACCAAAAAATGCCCAAAAATTGTATAGTAGAAATATTTTCCAAAATATGTTTACTCTGAAACAGTGTGAAATAAAAGCGATAAATCTAAACAAGTTGTATTCCATATTTGAGGTTGATATATCAAAAAATTTGCTTTCAGTAAGATTTTGTTTGGGCGCAATACCAAACATTTCCTTTAGATGAAATTTGCTTCCCATTTATTTCCAATGCGGTCAAAAAAAACAGCACGAAAGGATTAATGGTACATTTATTTCCATTTTATTCCCCCCCATTTTAAATATTTGGGGAATTTTAGCCTCTAAACCTGTTGATTTTTTTAAAACTTGTATACCTTTGCGGTTTCTGTACTGTATTTTAATAGTCACTCTCTCATTGCAGGATTTCTAAAAACATCCCCACCACTAAAGATGTGGAGCCTCTGTTGGAGATTGATGGTGATATTCGTAGTTTTGAGGTGTTTCTTTCGTCACACACCCCTGTTCTCACCGCTCGTGATGTGGAGATGTTCCTACCTTGTACTGTCAACTGAGATCATTGCAGGTACAAACCCACACAAACACGTTTGTCTAGCTATAAATAAGAAGGACATTGTTTTTATATAAAGCTAGAATTCATGCAAACTTACCCAACTACATAAACACTAACTAGAATTTTTCAGTAACGAGCAAGGTGGCAATCAACACTAATTGACAAAATGTTATATTTACTGAAATGTATAGCTTGATGTTTTTTATAGTGTGTATATATGAATTAATTTCATATACAGAAGACTCATTTTTATATTTTGAGGATGTCTCCTGGCTTTTCTTAGATTTAACTGTTTGTATCCCTAAATATCGATAAGTAAATGCACACACAATGCTATATTGCTGTGAATTTCTCTAAATCACTGCAAATATGAGAGATGATATTATCTCATCACATGATAATGGTCAGCTGTGCCGTGCTTTGAGACAGCAGACGTTGCTTGGTGCAATGTGACAATGGACTGTGCAATAAAGGTTTCTTTGTGAACGCATGGAGATGAGTAAGGTCTCAATTGTGTTCACCTCAGGAAATGAAACATCACTGAAGCTCAATGAGCTGCTCGTTTTCTGGGTCACCCAGCCAGTCTTATTTGGTCTGCCTGGGTGACTCATTTATATTATTTCCAACCAAACAAATTCTGACGTATGTTTCAGCCCCTGAGACTTGGACGCTAAAGCAAACGTGGATTTCATTGGGAGCCACGTTTATTTCTTCCAGGTGCGTTTGCGATTTCTGTTGGGAAACATCAGTGTTTTTCTAAGGGAATCAAACCACAAAGGCCTTTCTTTTCTCACATGTAACTTACTATAAATGCTTCATTTGGCTGAAGTCAACTGTGAGTGGGAGGATTTGAATGTCTTTAAAGTGCTGGCCAAGATTTGGATCTAACTTTCTCCTACTCTCTCTCTCTCTCTCTCTCTCTGTCTTTTTCCCTCCTCTCTTCAGATGTACGAGATGCACGAGAGAAGATGCACCTTGGGGGAGTCAGCTATCCCACACTGCCCCTACAAGATGCTTCGGTACGGTGCACTCTACATTTGGGCAGCACTCTTTGGCCTGTTCTCCCACAGGCTCTTTCCCCCCTGCTGGAGTGCTGCCGGCCGCTCAACCCCACAGCAGCTACTTTAGTGGGCTTACTGGACCCCAACACCCCTTCTACAACCGGGTGAGACATCAGTCAGAGACATTGCTTACTGTGTTCAAGCAAAATGCACCTGTGTCTATGGAGTTACTGAAACATACCTATGATAAGTATATAGTAAAATAGGTGCAGGAGCAAAACTCCTATGTTAAAAAAAAAAACACAATTCCCAAATAAATCATGATACTGAGTAATTTTATATTATTGTTATTGTTGTTGTGGTATTATTATTATTAATAACAGTAATATTTCATAAAATATTGTTTTAACATTAATAATAATATTAATTAATAATTATCTTACTACTGTTTTTAATAATTTGTTTTAATTATATTTTATATTTGATCATATTCAGCTTACTAATAATAATGATGATAATGATAATAGTAATATAATAATAACAACAACAATAACAACAATAATAATAATATTTCATAAAATGTTAATAATATTATTAATGTAGTATTAATAAATTATTATTATTATTAGTAGTAGTAGTAAGTATCAGAAATAAAATTAATAATAATTTTACTACTGCTATTAATAATATTTGTTTTAATCATTATATTTTATATTTTATCATATTCAGCTTAATAATAATAATAATAATAATAATCATCATCATCATCATTTAATGATCAGTATTTACTACTAATAACTAAAGGATGATTATGATTATTATGATTATACTTAATATTTTGTAAAATAGAATAATTATAAATACATAAATAAATAAATAATATAATAAATACTAAAAATATTATTATTATTATTATTATTAGTAGTAGTAGTAAGATTATTATTATTATTATTAATAATAATAATTGTACCACTTCCACTAATAATAATGATAATAATAGTTTGTGAAATATTCAATATATATAGCCCAGCCCTAATAAATCTGTTTATAGGCTGTTATGTATGTTTGACCTTCATTGAATGCCTGATGTGGTGCTGACCCTCACCTGACCCTCATTCATCAGATTCCTGAGTATTTGTCTGTTCTCTCCACCTCTATAGCCTTACTTCCCTCATCATGTTTACCACCTGCCCCGACATTACCCTGGCAACCCCCATCACGCCCCCTCACGCCCTGCTACTAAACTCCATAAGGACCCCAGTCTGGGACTAGTAAGTACATAACTAAACGCATCAATGTCACTGCAGCCAGACGCACATTTTAATGCCTAGTCTATATGGACACAATAATGTCTTTATGAGTCATGATATTAAATGTATCGCTCTTTTTTTCTTTTCATGATTTAAGTTCCTTGTGACAAACAGCCTGTGGCTTGTATGCTATAACTTTGCACGCTAAACTCGCAGTGCAGTTTTGTGGTTCTGTAGCATTTTCCCTGAAAAATGTATATAAATGTTTTTAGTTCTCAACAGCCTTTTTCCTTTCCTCCTCACATAGTTTTAGTCTTAAAGGTACGGTAGCCGTTTGATTCTGTGTATGTACATGTTAACCTTTATGACTGGCTAACACTTTTGCATGGCAAATGAGTAATAATCTCTGTCACTTTACAGTCTAGCTCATATTTTAATATCATATGGTTATGACATTATAACCATGTGATTTCTGGCTGGTTAGAATCTGTCTGCATTTCTAAAAGAGCCTGAAAACGATTGTTTTCAATAACATTTCCCATTAAAGACCTGATGGAGTTTCTAGAATTCAGAAGTTACAGGAAAACCCCCATAATTCCTGCCAGACCTCTCCCCTGTCCATACTAAATGTGTGTGTTCTATAACTGTCTTTTATCCTCCGGTTCCTCCTCTTTCATCCATACTGTCTCCCTCCATCAGGATGTAATCAGAGAGGACTCCAGCGAGGGTCTTCCCTCTCCTACATCCCCCTCTATGGTAACTTTAGCAGTGCGTATGTCTGTGTTTATATCTGTGCATAAAAGATGCAGTAGAGCATTTTATTGCCTGCAGACACACACATATACACTTATGATGCTAGTGGCATGTTACACTTATATTGCTGTCCAGTCTCTGCCTGCGCTGCTTAGACCCTAAAGCTTCATCTTGACTTTTTAATGCGTATTTGACTTTGACTTTGTATCAGCAAAATCAGTTAGTAAACAAATCAGGTGGTGCACCTCATTGAAGCAGTAGGATTGGTGATGCTCATTACAAAATTATAATTTGAATGTTATCACTGGTAACTAAGGTTGCAAAAAGGTGTAAAATTTCCAGTAAATTTAGGAAATATTGCAGAAATTTTGGAAACTTTCCAGGTATATATTTTTTGGGAATATACTGGTAACTAATGTTATTTTGTCCGTTGAAAACAACTACAACAACAACAACCCAGAGGTAGTACAAAGTTTGATATGCTACAAGTGAATTCAACCATTCCACTACAAAACTGTAAAATGAATCTAAAAATGCAACTGAAAATCTTTTTAGTAGGCATTTTGACCTTATTATATGTATAAGGTTTTAAAAGAAATTAATACTTTTATTGTGCAAACATTAAACTGATCAAAAGGTACGGTAAAGGCTTACATTATTAAATAAATAAATAAATAAGTCCTGTTCTTTTGAAATTTCTATTCATCAAACAATCCTGACAAAATATTTTCCACAAATATATTAAGCAGCACAATATGGATATTCAATATGTGACCCTGGACTACAAAACCAGTCATAAGTGTCAATTTTTCAAAATTGAGATTTATACATCATCTGAATGCTAAATAAATAAGCTTTCCATTGATGTATGGTTTGTTAGGATAGGACAATATTTGGCCGAGATACAACTATCTGAAAATCTGGAATCTGAGGGTGCAAAAAAATCAAAATATTGAGAAAATCGCCTTTATAGTTGTCCAAATGAAGTTCTTAGCAATGCATAATACTAATCAAAAATTAAGTTTTAATATATTTACAGTAGAACATTTATAAAATATCTCCATGGAACATGATCTTTACTTAATATCCTAATGATTTTTGGCATAAAAGAAAATCTATAATTTTGACCCATACAATGTATTTTTGGCTATTGCTACAAATATACCCCAGTGACTTAAGACTGGTTTTGTGGTCCAAGGTCACATATGGATCCTTCAATATGGGTATTAATAATTAATGTTTCTTAAGTACCGAATCAGGATATTAGAATGATTTCTGAAGGATCGTGTGACACTGAAGACTGGAGTAATCCAGCTTTGCCATCACAGGAATAAAATATATTTTAATTGAAAGCAGTTATTTTAAATTTTTAATAATGTTTCACAATATTACTGTTTTTACTGTATTTTTGATTAAATAAACACAGAGCAGATTCAAAAACATAAAAAAATCATACCAACCCCAAACATGATTTCAAACAAACTTTCTGCATCAAATTAACATTTATTTTACACAATATTCACTCAATTCAATACAAACTTTTTAAAAATGGAAAATGTGCAATATCCGTTGATTGGGGGCTGTTGGAAAGACGCTTCTGTTGCCAGATCGGCCACAGCTGTCTGCTGATGCCAATAATCTCAAAATGGCCAAATATCAGATATCATAAATCATAATTATCTCAGATTAGACCATTACTGATGCTCACTTACTTATCATTCATCCCAATTTATGATCCCTAAAACCACTATTTACACATCTCTCAGCACCTCCAGCATATTCTCCATTCCTGCACATCTGTCATTCTTCCCCATTGTCATAGCCTGAGTCAAGCCGCTGCTTTCTCTCCTAATATTCTGCCCTCCTTCCTTCAGCTCTGTTGTTTTGCTCTTTCATGCCTCAGTCATTTGATCCGCTCTCTGGTCTGTCCCCCCATCGCTGCTTTGTTCTGCGTGGTGTGAAAGGCTGCTACTATCTGAGGCTGGCTGGATTAGCATCAGCAGTGCTGGGACGGCGCGCTGCATGAGGCCGCTCTTATCAGCACAGCGAACCGCTTCCTTCAGCGAACATGTCTTGTTTCCTCCTCCCCGGCCCCTCACGCTAATTACACTCTTATCGCCTGGCTCGAACACTCACCCATCAGGGTGGGGCCGTTTTGGAATTAAACAACTTCTTCTCTGCATGGAGTCGTGAAAAGTCCTCTCAGTTTCTCCTATTCTCGTTCTGTGTGTCTCTTCTGTTCTAAACTCTTTGCCAGTCCGTCCTTTCTGCAAAATGTTGTTCTTTTCATTCTTTTCAAGTTCTCTGTTTGCTTGGCTTTGTCAAATCAGTACTGTGAAATCCGTGCAGGTTGGATGCTGTGAGACAAGCATCTGTCATAAATAATGTTATTGTGTGTACACATTTGATTGATCGCTGATTGAAGCATGTGACCTAATCCCTCCATTCCTCTCGTCCTCTCTCCTGTTCTCAGTCCCAGATTAAATCTCAGCCCTTCAGAACGAAGCAGGTACAAACATTTAAACCCTTCCGTTTTCTTATATTAACTGTGTTATTTTCAGGGCTTCTGCTCATTTTGGCTTGTTTCACTTAAAACCAGAACAAAATGAACAGCCAGTTCTGTCATTGTGAAATTTCTGTTCAAATACACTGTGGCCAAAAGTATGTGAACAAGCGAACATCACATGCTGTCCAGCTCCAGATAGGACAATAACAACTTCCATGCAACCTGTGCGCTATATTTTAAGTCCTCTGAAGCCATTTGATGATTAATGTGAAGGACAGATTGAAATTTAAACTGTTTTTGACTTAAAATGTCTCAAATGTTTTTCTCCATTATATAGGTTCAGACCGGCGTTTCAAGTTTAATTTTAACGTCAGTTTGTTTGAATCTGAGTGCAAATGAAATTTGATAGAATATTAGTAGTGACTATAGATCATTTTTATTCAAAGGTTTCTCCTGGTTGGCTGATTACGTTTCATTTTTCTGCAGTTTCATCCAATTAGCTCTCAAGGCACTGATTTTCTTTTATTTCTTGTGTGTTTTTCTTATTAAACATGCCTGCTGCTGATGAATAGGATTTAAGCACAAATATTTTAGGTGAAAACAACTGGTGTGAAGCTTGGCTGAGAATCCTCACCACTTAATTTTGAACAAAGAATCATGGACATATTTGATATTTTTTGGCTGCTCATCACAGTAGTTGTTTCCAAATCAGACTAACCTACATATAGATACAAGGCCAAGTCACCATCATATGAAGAACAGTTTTATAATGCTAATGCTGAGTCATTTATGGAGTTAACGCTGGCCCCAAATGATTAAATTAGTGAGCAGTTCACTACATGGTTGCTGCATTAGTTAAGTGGGCTGATTATAATTTCACTTTAAAAAATAAATGACATCTATGGATCTATGTAGAACCAAAATCAAGGGTGGTTTTGCAACAATGCCATAGAAGAACCATTTCGGGTACCACAAAGAACCTTTAAGTGAACAGTTCTTAAAAGAAAAAAAAATTATTTGGGTGAAGAATATTCAACATTGAACATTTTCAATTGATCAATCAAATAAAGAATCTTTTTGCACCATAAATAACCTGTTGTGGAATGGAAAGGTTCCATGGATGTAAAAGGTTCTTCATGGAACCATAGATGCCAATAAAGAACCTTTCATTTTAAGATTGTGGAAACTTTTTATTGCACAAAAGATTTTTTATAGTGAAAAAAGGTTCTTTAGATCATTAAAATGTTCTTCACATTAAGAAAAAAACAATGGTTCCTTTGAGAACTGTTCAGTTAACGGTTCTTCGGAGAACCAGAATGGTTCTTCTATGGAATCACAGCAAACTCCCGCTTTTGGATCCTTTATTTTTAAGAGTGTACGTCATACTTGAAGGTCTAATGAGATCAGTGCACAGGCCAAAGATCAACCATAACAGCACAACAAACTGGGTCACCACTGACATCCAGACCACACTGTGTCTACACTACACATACTGCGTCTACACTACACATACTGCTCCCATACATGACTTCAACAGACATACATTTCCATCATATATTGAACCTTCACCCATAACTGCTCAGAGTTCCTTATTCTGTACTGACATTGGATTACTGCTGTGCTTTTTCTTGAGTTACTGCTTTTGCATTGCATGGCTTTGACCGTGCCTCATGCCTTGCTATTCCAGAATGCATTATGACTTGATGGAATGAGTAACTAGTTATTGTATGTGTGTGTAGGGCTCTGATTCTGTGGTTTCTAGTGGATCTCAGGTCCTCCTCAGTTCTCTGAGCATCGATGGCATATGTGAGAAGCTGAAACAGATCCAGGGTCTGGACTCCAGCATGCTGGAGCAGTATATCAGCACAATCAAAAAGGTTTGTTTTGGAGAAGTGTCCTGAAAAGGTCCATTGAAAAGAATGCAGTCCATTTAAAGGTTTGGCATGTGATTTTACTGTGCACTTAATAGGCACTTTCACAGTACACTTTATTGTCCTATTGCTTCTCTAAAGCATTTGAGGTGCAAATCTAATGTTTTTTTTCCTATGACAGCTGTTATACATGTTTGAAAAAGTATTATCTAACAGGATTAACGTAGTATGAAGTAGCTAATTTTAAACATCTCATCTCTGTATCTCCTCCCCTCTAAATTAGGAATTAAGTCATAATTTTCTATAAATAATTTTCTACATTTTAACAATCTGTTGAAATTATATTCAGTGATAAATTATATTGAATACTTCGACGAATATAAAGTTGATAAGAGCAGCATTTATTTGAAAACAATCTTGTTTTTTTGTAATAAAGTCTTTGCTGTAATGTTTGATCAATTTAATCCATCCTTTTTAAAAGTATTAATTTATTTTAAAAAATCTTATTGATACCAAACGAAGTACAAATCAACATTTGGCACAAACTAGCAAGCCCTACTTAAAGAAAGTCATTTCTAATTTCCTAATTTCTTTTAATTTGATTTATTTCATAAAAAAAAATATTTGTTTAATTTTTCAGTTGTTTATTGCTAGAAAATAATGGGTTTTGAATTGTGTTTGAACATGTCCTTATTTTGGCAACAGGGCTGCTAACTTTATATGAAATGAATAGAAAATAAAGCAGCTCTTGTAATATTTTATCTTCTGAAAGTTAGTCTCTTAGTCTTATGCCATATTTGTTTCATGGAAATACACCAATTTCTAAGTAAAAAGTGAAAAACAGGACTGAGACATGGGGTGTGGTAAATTAGTTAATCCCTGTAAATCCATGTTCATCCATTGGAAAAGAGCGGTTTTATCAGCTCCATGTGGTGCATACAGAGGTTTCACAATGAGGCCTTTCTTTCCATTGGACAACGTCTGAAAGAAGCAATGACATTTCTGATGTCTTCATTAGACATGCATTAGTCAACCTGCCAGCTGTGCTGCATCAACCTGCATACCTAAAAATCTCTATTGTGAACTTTGTTTCAACCTTTGACATACTGCTGAGATCAAATTGGTCTACAGTTTGTTAGCTGTTGAATGTCATAATGTTCTTATGTCAAATTCTGTCATCCTAAATGCAGGCCAACATGAACGGCCGGGTTCTGTCTCAGTGCAACCTTGATGAGCTCAAGAAGGAAATGAACATGAACTTTGGAGACTGGCATCTCTTCAGGTCCATGGTAAGACATCAGCTGACTTGTGAGCTGTTCTTTCCTACACATTCAGATCAGATAATGGTCATCTTTCTGTTTGTGGTTTGCAATGTTTAGCGCACAGCTATTCTCTCTATAGTGAAGAAGGCTGGATGGGGTTGAAATAAGGAACACATGTAGCTGTGTTGATCAGATTTCCATTTGCGCTTATACAAACGAATGTTGTGTTGCCAGCAAGCAGGCAGCCATCTGGTCCAAGATGGCTGCTTTCTGGATGAAGGAGGGTTATTGTCAGTGGGAACTCAGTGTCCACTTGAAGATCTGAATAGCTTGACGTTTACAAGAAAATAGCATTCTTTAGGCTGGAAACAAGTCCAAATGGAACGACTCGGGGCTAGTTGTGATATTGGCGTAAGGTTTCACATAGTTCTATGGCCATTCAGCGATTTCACATAAATGCCACAGTAAAACATGTGATTTATTTATTTATTTTTTGGCCTTGTATCCAAGTTGCTTAAAATGAAAGTCTTATTGAAATGGGTCTTGTTTTCTCTGAGTTGGTCAGGTAGGATTCTTGTTTCAGAACATGTTTATTTTTTCATGTTTTAATCCCACCCAAATCAAACACGTCTGTGATATTTAGTAAAAACACTGTCTTCAGCTAATTCAGGGGTCTTCAGAAAAATCTAATTCTTATCATTAGATTTTATTCTCATCCATCCATACATCCATATATAGGCATTTAGACATTACCATAGTGTAAAAATAAATATCGACTTATCCCAATCATTCGTAATATTATAATAATATCGCAAAGACTACCAATGGAACGTTTGGGGTCAGTAAGATTTTAATTTTTTTTAAAGAAATTAATACTTTTATTCAGCAAGGATGCATTAAATTCTTCAAAAGTGGCAGAGAAGACTTGTATAATGTTACAAAAGATTTATAGTTCAAATAAATGCTATTCTATTGAACATTTTATCAAAGATTCCTTAAAAATGTATAATGATTTCCACAAAAATATTAAGCAGCACAGCTGTTTCAACATGGGTAATCATAAGAAATGTTCCTTGAGCACCAAAGCATATGATTTCTGAATGATCATGTGACATTGAAAACTGGAGTAATGACTGCTAAAAAATCAGCTTTGCCATCACAGGAATAAATTACATTTTAATATATGTTGGAATACAAAACAGTTATTTGTAATAATATTTCACAATATTAGTTTTTACTGTATTTTTGATCAAATAAATACAGCCTGGGTGAGCACTTCTTTCAAAATGTTTAAAATTCCATACTTATAAATAGTAGTGTGTCTTTTTCTGGATAGTTTTCATACTATATGCGTTTTAGAAGTCAAGAACACAGGAATACCGTTTCAGTCTGAATTGTCCAGGAACAGACCTTGAACTTGTTGCTCAACTCAATATCACTATAATAGATGAAATTCACTGTTGCTGTTGAATCCATATTAACATTGCTGTATTTGTGCTGCGTTCATCTGCTGTAGGTTCTAGAGCAGCGTCATGTGGAGAACCAGCTGCTGCATGATGAATCGAGAGCGTGCAGCGAGCAGGGCAGCAGCATGTTGACTCAACTCGAACCCCACCGACCCTCTGAAGCGCCATAAGACGTGACCATCAACCCAGAAAACTTCACGTACATTCTCAACCTAAGCTTCGAAGAGCTCAGCGGTGTGGGGCTGGAGGAGCCCGCCAGGCAACACAATGCCCACTGGCTGGTGCGTGGTACTGCTGTGCACACAAACACATTTAGCACTGAAGTACAGCCTATAGATAAATACAGGTGCACACCATGAGAGAACGGCGTAATTATATACATAGAAGCTAACACAAACATATGCGTGCATAGAAATAAAAGAACTTGGGGCTTTTTTTTGTTGTTATTGTGCCTTTTTAACTAATTATTTCAGTATATTCAGTGTTGCATTTTGTTGCTATAGAGGCAGCTTCTCCTTTTCAGTAGTCTCTCATTTGCATGAAATAGCATGTGGTTTACTGGGTGACAAACGAAGTGTTTTCTGACCTGGATGGGCAGAGGAAGTGAAGAGCTGACCACACACATGCTAGCTTTCTATCACACAGAGATAGCTATTTCTGCACTCATCTGTTAACACTTGGCAAGGTGTTGCAACACAAGCAAGAGCTCATAATGGTTTAGATTAGCATCATGTAAGTTGTTGGTGAGCACAGACTTTGTGTGCGTCTCATTTCACATACCTCTGCACTATTTTTACACCATTTTGTAGCCCAAGTAGTGTGTTCACGCTATCGTGTGTATTATGAGTAGCTTAGTGATGTATTGCAAAAGAAAAGACAGAGTGTGGATGTACAGGAAGGGGAGTGGCTAAACATGCTAAAGCTACTGCAACAGAACTGTCCTATAAATGGAACACTGTGAATGGTTCTATGTAGTAAAAAAGTTCCATTTGAGACACGTTAGCCTTCTAAAATTCATAGACTAATTTAGAACACAACTAATGTCTCTCTAAAGGAATAGTTCACTCAAACTCACTGTCATGTTACTGAAACTGTACAACTTATCATGGAATACACCGAGTTACTTATTCCAAGTCTTCTGAAGCCATGTGATAGTCTTGTATGAAGAACAGTCAAAGAATTTCTTGCATAAACATGCCAAGTTTGAACATCTGGAAGTAAAAATGAAGTGTTAAACTGATTCTTTCTTTAAATCCCTAGATCAGTTTTTTTTATTTAATTGAATTACGTTGAATGTGATTAAATAAGTCTGTGTACCGTGAAATAATGGCAAGCGACATCTTTCTGTTTAGTTGACCTCATGGGCTGCATGCAAAACCAAACATATAATGTGACATGTATAATCCGATTCACAAACAGATTACTCTAATGAGCTGCTTCTTTAAAGGGGTCATATGATGCGATTTCAATTTTTCCTTTCTCTTTGGAGTGTTACAAGCTCTTGGTGCATAAAGAAGATCTGTAAAGTTGCAAAGACTAAAGTCTCAAATTCAAAGAGATGTTCTTTATAAAAGTTACGAGTCAGCCACACCTAGCTAAAACGGCTCGTTCTAACACGCCCCCACATATCTACCTCACTATCTGGGAAGATTTACATAACGCCGCCCAAATGTTCACGCAAAGAAAGAAGGCGTAACTTTATTGTTGCTGCCACCGCCATGTTATGAAGACGCTGTGTGTTTCGTTGCGCAAGCGAAAATACTTTGTTTGGCCTTCCAAATGAAAACATGGTTTTATGTTTACGCGGCGCGATGCAACGCAATGCATAAAAAGACAGTATAAGCCATTATAATCAGTAATTATGTCCCCACTGGATGCAACAAATGCCTGGTTTATAATGAGTTTTTAATGTTTTTGTCTTGTCGCGCCAGGACACGGCATCACAGTATGGTAAGGTGTGTAACATTTCTGTCACACGCTTGAGGTATTCGGCCAATCACAACGCACTGGATAGCTGGCCAATCAGAGAACACCTCGCTTTTCAGACCGATGAGCTTTGTAAAAATCGTGGCGTTTCAGAAAGGTGGGGCATAGAGGAGAAACAATAATGTACAGTATGTGGAAAATAGTGTTTTTTGAACATTAAACCGCATAAACACATTTCATTACACCAAATACACAAAATAATGTTCTTTTTAGCAGCATCATATGACCCCTTTAACTGACGAAGGGTAAATTACTGTAAAAGTCTAATAAATGCAAAGGTTCAGAGAAACTCTTCATTCAGGTATCATTACTGCACATTTTCTGTGTTGACGCTGATTAGATTCATTTTTAAAGTTAATACGAATTAAAAATGACCCATCACAGCAAAATCTGTTTCTTAACCAGGATTTCCGACTAGTTTTGCATAAAAGATATTTAAAGGTCCATAAAACCAAAAATCGATGGTTAGTAAAAATAAAATTAGTTATATAAAATAATTTAAGCATAAAATTTATAAGGCCTTTAATATAAAAAATGTAACATAAAACCTCAAATGTATGGTTTACAAATAAAAGTAACTTTTTTTTAAGAATTTAAGTACATTTCATTAACATAAGTAAATTCATTAGGAAACACAATGAAAAATACTTTCACAGCTTTATAAATTTAGGTTAATGTTAATTTTTGCATATACATTTTTAAGGTTTCAAGTTGCATGAATTAACATTAACATATTATAAATGAACATGATGAATTACAACAATTATCCATAGTATAATTATAAATTATTATATAATATTAACCTATATTTAAAAATTGTAATTCGGTGTTGTTAGTTACTGATTAATGCTGACGAATTGAAGCCTATTGTAGTGTTACCGGAAAAAAAATGTATCTGAAAACAAGTCATTATATTACACAACCTTAAATCAAATGCATCTTATTTAGATTTAGGACATTTAGATATTTTTAACTGGAAAACAAAACCAAAATACTGACTAAGAACATGCAGTGTAAAAGTGAGAAATTTCATTGTTGCTGTTTTTGGAGTGGGTGCTAAAAAGCAATAAATGGAAGCTGTGAAGCTCTTTTTAGTTTCTGATTTGTTTAGTGCAAATCCTGTTATTTCATGCTCCGTTGCTAACATTAAAGATCTAGTGTAGGTTGGTCCACAATATTCAAATCCATCACGTAGAGTGGGGATTTAACCACATAGAGTTAGTTGATCGGTGATGTGAAAGCTGTTATTTATTTGGGATTGTGATTGAATGGCCGGTTCACATTCAGGTCATCCTTGTAGTTTGTGTTCTGCCTTGTAGTGTTTTAGATGAGTGAATCTATTTGTGATCAGTGTTACGATAAGAGAAAAACAAGAAATAATAGAGGTTTCTGTAAGGCTTGATTTGTGTGTAGGAGTATCCTCAATGTTTTCTCACATTAATAAACCTCATTCTTTTCAAGTCTTTTCAGAGTTTGTGATGATATAATTGAAATAACTACATTATATTTGAAAATAAAAAACAGACACATTTGAAGTTAATTTGAGGTAACTCTGCTAAATTTAAGCTGTTAGTGTGCCGATGGATTGATCACTAAAATAACATTTAAAAACTTTAGTTTTAAAATCGCATACATTTATGTATGTTTTTTAATGAGACTTGCCAACTGCCAATCTTTTTCCCCATAAATAGTGAAACTGAAAATGATCAAAGGAATGGCCATTGTTTTTCTGAGGTGAAGTCTGGCCGCCAGCAGGTGGCGCACTCTTCATATCAAGAACACTAATAGAGGTTTAGGCAGCATTTGAGAAACACTTTGCAGAAATGGATGAAATAAAGAAGAGCATAGACCATTATCTTTTTTTTTCTGTAGTTAAATAGTTTTCCTGAATTACATCCCACAAAATGACTCACTTACTACACTATAAATTAAATATATTTTTGAATGTCTGAGATGCGAGCATTGTGAATTTATCAGCTTTATTCACAAAATTTGAGTCCAGGGGACTTGGTGTACAATTCTGAATAATTTTAGAATAGCTGAACCTGTAAAACATTATAATAAATTTAAAAAAAAATCACTATCCGGGTCTCCGATTTATTATTTCATGCTCATTAATGGGCCGGCTGACCGACTGTAAACCGACAGACAATTATTTTACCAACTGAATTCCACAAATCAAAAGCTCAAGCATTGATTTAACAGCCATTTCATCCATACACAGATTATACGAATGAACCTGTGGATACGGTTCTACTCCCAAACTTCTCTCAAGAAATGAGTTATCACACAGGAAGTGTGAAAGAGGTAAATTGCAAGAAAAACTGCTAGGCTGTATGATTTGTGGACAGTTATATATTAAGAATAAGCACATTTTTCCCACTATGGACTGGAATGAATGCAGTTTTACACAGCCATATAGCGATAAAAGATTGATTCCAGTTCCTGTCAGTAATAGGTGAATGTGCATGTGTGAAAGGTCAGTGACATGCTTTTGAATCCTGGATATAAAAGGCAAGGTCAATATACAGCACAACACCGGCAGATTTACATTTGTACACACAAGCATAACAGACCAGCATCAAATAAAGCATTTGATTTATTTTGTATAAAAAAAAGAAAAGAAAAGAAAAAAAAAAAAAAAAGTCCAATTTACAATATTACTTTTATAAAAAGTCTCAGCATACAGCATAACACTTTGCAGATACTGACAGTCCAATTTCTGCAACTATACAAGATAAAACTCTGGGAGAGTTCACAAGGTTTCATCATGTCATTTTCAACGTCCAGTCCTTCATGTGCCAAAAGAATTGACAAAAACAGACTTAAACTTTGTACAGTAACTAACCACGTCTTCTCCTATTCACACGGTCTTCACGAAAAAAAAAGGTAAGACTTCTTCTCAATGCAGAGAAAAGGTTCCTTGTGATCATTTACAAGTTTCCCCTCCTATTTTCCGGGAATATAGTGCTTCTTCCTCTTGAAGAAAGGACCAAATAAGTCTTTTTAGAAGATAAATAATCAATGTCCAAACTTATAACACATCACATGGATTGTCCTTTTAGAAGCAAAAAAAAAAAAAGAAGAAAAGTCTCTTGATTCAATTACAGGAAAGAAAGAAAAAACAAACTCCAGACTGAGAACAGAAATTGGAGGAAAAGCCAGTTCCCAGGTCCTGTGTGTTCTTGTGTCTTAACCAAACACCTGCAAAAGATTGAGAAAGAGGCGCATTTAGAGAATGCAAACAGGGCAGAGATCCGGACAGCCTGGCGCCAGAGAGGAAGCCGCAGTTTGAACATTTAACCAAACACTCAGAGACTGAGCAAAACCCTGGGCTCCAGATGTACACGAGCACAACTTCTGCCTTTGCTCAATGCTTGCCTTTCAACCTCCCCTGATGCTTATTACACACTTTATACTACTTTACAGACTATGTGACATAATGGTCCTCAACTAATTTGATTAGACGCTCTTAAAATTAAACACTGCTCTGACTGCATACAGCATTTACAGTATATAACACGAGGCTCATTAAAAACAGTGTGGTCAAGAGCACTTACCTGATTAACGGTAAAGTGTCCTGCTGTCCTCTGTGATCAAGTCTGATTGAAACTCGGGCGCCTAAAGGGTAAAAAATAAAAACGGTTATTTATTAAGTATATTATTAAGTGCAGTTATTTGCACCATCAAACTTGCACATACACATGCAACAAATCAATGTAGCTTTACCATACGCATTAATAACATAAAAAAAGATAGCTAGATCCTAATCTTTCTAAGGACATTCACCTGTAATGAGAGGATGCTGATGTCTGTGTTGAGTGTTGTCAGGGGTGTTCTGGATGTCCCCTGCCCCGCTCGCGGGTGATGCAGGCTGGTGATTGCTGAATTCGAGTCAAGTGCGATCTGCAGGTCCAGGATATAGTCGATGACATGTTGCAGGATTTCCATTTTGCTCACGTTTTTGTTCTGCGGGATACTCGGCACCAGTTCCTTCAGTTTGGAGTAGCAGTCGTTCATGTTGTACAGCAGACTTAGGGGATCGTCCACGGGGGTCTTGCTCCGCGAGATTCCCAGACTGTGCTCCGTCACATTCGCGCTACTTATCCGGAAAGACCTCACTGGGCTTATTGCCTTCATGTCGACACCTCTGTACGAAACGGTTTCGTTGGAAGAATCGCTTTTTGTGTTCGAGATCTCCTCTCCGCACTGGGCTGTTGAAGCAAACGCAGTGGATTAGCGAGCTGTCATCGCTGTATATATACCCAGCTGGGTGGGTTGTTCACGCGCTGGTTTGGATTGCGCTGATTGGTGGGAATGGACGCGTCAGTCATCGCCTTCGCGCAACGCTATTGGCCGCTGCGCTGAGCGATCTAAGCCCGCCCATTTCTTCCGCGTTCTTAACCAGTGAAAGCGCGTGTTCAGGGTGGCGCTGACTGCCTTCAGCTTCCACGGATCATTTCTCAAATCAGTGTACCTGTTTCCGATCAAGAGAATTAGTGACTTGCAAGTGTAAGGTTGTTTTCACGCATTTTCCGTCTTTGTTCCTAGTGTAACGGATAAAATGTATCAAAACAAGCTTAGGCTGACTTATGTTATGATGGACATCATGAGTTAGTCTGCCCTATAGCCTACAATACATCATAAGTGTTTCCATATTAATGGATATTGAATGGATTTTATTATATCTGTATATTTAAAATACAGCGCAGCTCATGAAACTTAACATATCTCCAACAATCATCGTGCTATTTTTCAACACGTTTCATATTTTCTTCAATCTAGCCTATTTATTTTATTTTCACTTTTTCCTATGTGAGCACAGTGTGAAAGATCAACATTTACCTCGAGGTCAGTGGAATTATCATGCCATGCAAGATGGCAATTTGATGCCAGGGTTTTATACCAACTCAATTAACCTTAGTTACAGAAATCCTCCTTAAAATGATGTGTGTGTGTGTGTGTTCGCGCAACGCTATTGGCCGCTGCGCTGAGCGATCTAAGCCCGCCCATTTCTTCCGCGTTCTTAACCAGTGAAAGCGCGTGTTCAGGGTGGCGCTGACTGCCTTCAGCTTCCACGGATCATTTCTCAAATCAGTGTACCTGTTTCCGATCAAGAGAATTAGTGACTTGCAAGTGTAAGGTTGTTTTCACGCATTTTCCGTCTTTGTTCCTAGTGTAACGGATAAAATGTATCAAAACAAGCTTAGGCTGACTTATGTTATGATGGACATCATGAGTTAGTCTGCCCTATAGCCTACAATACATCATAAGTGTTTCCATATTAATGGATATTGAATGGATTTTATTATATCTGTATATTTAAAATACAGCGCAGCTCATCAAACTTAACATATCTCCAACAATCAACGTGCTATTTTTCAACACGTTTCATATTTTCTTCAATCTAGCCTATTTCTTTTATTTTCACTTTTTCCTATGTGAGCACAGTGTGAAAGATCAACATTTACCTCGAGGTCAGTGGAATTATCATGCCATGCAAGATGGCACTTTGATGCCAGGGTTTTATACCAACTCAATTAACCTTAGTTACAGAAATCCTCCTTAAAATGTATATATATATATATATATATATGTGTGTGTGTGTGTGTGTATATTCTTTTTTATTTATTTTATTTTTCAGAAATTGTGCCCACTGTACTTTCTTCAGGACACAAAAATCATTTTAGAAGTTAAAAAACAGAGCTCTTGTAGAGCCGTTTCTTTATCTATTGTGTTTGCTGTGGACGTCCCAGCAGTTTTAAGTTAGCACTTTCTGCAGCTGGTGATGTGCCCTTAATGTTTATGTTTGTTTATACACATGCTGACTGTGGGGGATTATGGGAGCAGTCTTTAGGCCTGTGATGGGGGTCGTTTAAGATGTAATAGTGATGGTAGAAGATCCTCCTGCTCTCTAGTGCAGGAATGCGCGCAGCATTTTGATAGACATGCAGCAATCACTGACTGGGAGAATGTACTGTAAGTTTGAACTTGAAACAACACAAGTGCAAGTGAAGTGAAAATGCATTCTTTTGGGACTGGAAAGAATATATTTTTTATACTGACACGGATTATATTTCCATTTTTTAGAAACCTTTTTGGCAGTCGAGTGCGAGAGTGGTTGCAAAAATAGAAAAAGGCTGTGTTTACACATGCTAAGTAACAATGGAGACAGAGATTTCCTGGTTGCTTGTGCATATCCGACTAAACAGATGTTTGCGGAGATGCGTCGAGACGCAATCGTGTTGATGTGTCGGAATGCAGCGCATACATTCTCATTATCACTCCTTAGAAAATGAAGCACTTGTAAGATTCCTCCAGGCCGATGCATTTGGACATTTTTAAATAGCTATTTCAAGGAAATGTTTGCACCAAAAACTGCATTCCGCGCGCGCAAGACTTACAAACGCGACACGTAAGAGCATTGTAGGCTCGTCCGCTTCTGCCGCAACTGGCTCTTTCCATTTTCTCCCTCGTCCTTTTTGTTCTCACAGCTGTGTACATTTCGCAGGACACCCTGACTGATCCCTGACAGGTGATGAATTGGCACCAAGCAAAGCAGCGCTACAGAGCAACGCCGCGAGCTCACGCTCCTGCAGACTCTCTGGCGCCAGCCCCGTGACTTCACCCATTCACAGCGGCCCTCCAGCCTGTCCTCGCGGCGCCGTGCAGGCGGCTGCTATGGAGACGGGGGCAGTTAGTTAGCGCCGGTTCTCAGCTGATCAATGAGGCCCGGGCGCTGAGAGATCGGAGTTCAGATCGTCCCCTCAGGTCTCCTGCGCTCCGAGGCCCGCACACCTGCATCGATTAGCATATTTCTTTGCTTACGTTTAACTTGGACGACTCCTCGCCCTTTTGAGACAATCTAGACTTTGAAACATAGCCTATGCAATGTAGAGAGAGTGACCCGAAGTTACCTCAACTTTATCTCAGCGTGCCAGAGGTAGAACGCATTTTCAGTTAGTCATGTTTTAGCCTATTATGGATCAGAAAAGAAGAAGCGCCTTTTAAATGGGTCGGTCGTTCAACAGAATTGCTAATCACTGCATGGCTTTAAAAGAAAAAAAGCTGTGGAATTTTACAAGTATGAATGTAATCGCGTCTTAAAAGTTCCAGTGACCACAGAAGTTTACATGGGCTAGTAGTTTGCCCGAGGAAGTAACCATTACAGCAATATAGTCGCTGCAATACTTTCCCGTAAAATATCAAACATATATTGTATAGAATATACATAAGCTATCACAATAACATAAACTATGCATCTTCTAAAACTCTCAAAGTTGACTGTTGGCGCTAAAAAAAGTCGCCTATTAATTTGGCATCCGCGCAAGGACCCGACCGATTGCGCCCTGAAAGTGACGGACAGACATATTAAAGGCAGATTCATAACCATTTATAACTAAACTTGAACTAAATACAGGCTACTCACTACAGAAGGACATTAGCTACTAGCCTACACCCCCCCAAATGCAATATTTTAGAGTCACGTTTACGTTTCTGTCTGCTGTCAAAAAGCTAGCAATGATAATGTCAAGAAAACAATCTAAAGTTGGCAGAAAGTTGAGGAGTTCTCCACGGGATGGAGTCAGGATGTCTGCACCGCCTCCTCTGCTGTTCCAGCTCACTGCAGCTGCACAATTCCTCCCGGCTCCAGCTCTTGAGCTCATTAACCACCAGCAGCAGATCCCAGAGTCACAGCTTACCCACATATAGCCTACTGTCGTCTAACATCTTTGATGACAATATTCAAAACACTGAATCATAACACAAATGGGCGCATAGGCTAAAAGCCGAAGTTATCCTTAAGAAAATCACGCGCATTCTGATAATAATCGGTGCGAACGACGTTCAGTTCTAAGCAGCGCAACATTGCGCGACGCTTGCCTTAAATCCTCTTTAAAAACGCGAGATTTAAAACTCTTACGTCAAACTTCCTGATAACCTGTGGGATGAAATGTATAACGAAATATTGCTGTCCCAATAACCCGTTTCAGCTCGAATCATCGCATTACACTTAGAGACGGCAAATGAAAACAGGCTTTGGATATCCGAGCGCGTGTAATCGTTTGGTCTTTCGCTCTGCTGTGCTTTCGGCTCTCGGTAGTGGCTTTGAGGCTCCCACGCGCCTGTCGCGTGCAGCAGTACACGCGTGAAAGTGTTGCTCGCGACTCTTGTAGCAACATCGACCCCATGGGCGTGGCGTTGATGTTTGGCTTAAGCTATTGTTCGCCTCCCAAAGAGGGTCCTGGGAAATTTTGCAATTCAGAACGCGAGTATTTTTCTTGGTTGCGTAATGCGCTGCTACTGCTCATATTCTCACAATAGACCATTGAAAGGCTCTTCCTTTAGTTGTCAGAGCATCGCTATCCTTTCAAATAGTTTTTATTTTATTTTATTTATTAAAAATTTTTATTATGCTTTAAACGACATATACAAAGCCAGGGTAACAAAGGATAAAAGAAAGAAAAAAATATATATACATACATATATACATACACACACAATCAGAGACATGCATGACCTTTACATTACTCAAAGATTTTGAAGACGGAACACAAACTGACAGTTTTAATGGCCTTTCTATTAGTACTATGTTGAATAGTACACAAGTAATTTTCCAACTCTTTAAAAAATACTGTAAAACAGGGTTTTTTGTTAGAAAAGTTACACTTATGAATGTGAAACTTAACCAACAAAATCAATATATTAATAACTAAAACATTGTTATTTATGTTGTCATACTGAAAAGATCCAAAAACTACATTTTCGAAATGCAAATTAAAAGTAAAGAGTACCTTTTCTTTGATAAACATAGAGACATCATACCATAACTTTTTAACATAACTACAGTGCCAGAAGATGTGAGGTACAGTTTCCAAGTGCAAAGAGCAAAATCCTTCTTAAACTTACTGAGAAAATGTTTAACAGGATAGAATTTATTAGAAATATTTTGAAACATTTCTTTTATCTTGTTTGTAACAAAGAACTTGTGAGGCAATAACCAAATGCTATCCTTTCAAATAGTAGGAAGCAATGGAGACCGGGGCTAGATGTCACAGGGGTTATATTTCAGTAACTACGTTTTGAGGGAAAAGTTCTGTAAAACCTGTATGCATACTTGTTTTCTTTCTTTTGTCCTTTTTTCCATTTATATCCTTCAAAGTAAAAAATCTAGTGTCATCAAACTATAGCTGTTATAAACAAGTAAATACAACTAACAAGATTCAGCTAATGAAGCTTGTTTATGCTTTGCATTCATGTGATCAAACATACAGTAAAGACAGTTATGTTGTGAAATATTATTACAATAAAAAAAAAACAGTTTTCAGTTTTAGTATATTTGAATAATTTATTCCTGTGATGACAAAGCTGAATTTTCAGCAGCCGTTACTCCAGGCTTCAGTGACAATGATCCTTCAGAAATCAATCATTCAGTGCCAATGATTC
>NW_015505647.1:544529-558661 GCF_001515645.1 Sinocyclocheilus grahami
CAATGATTCTTCAGAAATCAATCATTCAGTGTCAATGATTCTTCAGAAATCATTCTAATATGCTGATTTGCTGCTCAGTCATTATTGGTACTCAAAATATTAATAATTATTTGTATTGTCAGTGTTGAAAAACGTTTTTTTTTTTAGACTATTGAGACTTTTTTGTCAGTATTCTTTGATGAAAAGAACATTCAAAAGTACAGCAATGTGTCTTTGCTGAATAACAGAAAGAAGAACCCCAAAAAGAGGACCCAAGCTCTTTATATAACCAAATGCTATCCTTTCAAATAGTAGGAAGCAATGGAGACCGGGGCTAGATGTCACAGGGGTTATATTTCAGTAACTACGTTTTGAGGGAAAAGTTCTGTAAAACCTGTATGCATACTTGTTTTCTTTCTTTTGTCCTTTTTTCCATTTATATCCTTCAAAGTAAAAAATCTAGTGTCATCAAACTATAGCTGTTATAAACAAGTAAATACAACTAACAAGATTCAGCTAATGAAGCTTGTTTATGCTTTGCATTCATGTGATCAAACATACAGTAAAGACAGTTATATTGTGAAATATTATTACAATAAAAAAAAAACAGTTTTCAGTTTTAGTATATTTGAATAATTTGTTCCTGTGATGACAAAGCTGAATTTTCAGCAGCCGTTACTCCAGGCTTCAGTGTCAATGATTCTTCAGAAATCAATCATTCAGTGCCAATGATTCTTCAGAAATCAATCATTCAGTGCCAATGATTCTTCAGAAATCAATCATTCAGTGCCAATGATTCTTCAGAAATCAATCATTCAGTGTCAATGATTCTTCAGAAATCAATCATTCAGTGCCAATGATTCTTCAGAAATCAATCATTCAGTGTCAATGATTCTTCAGAAATCATTCTAATATGCTGATTTGCTGCTCAGTCATTATTGGTACTCAAAATATTAATAATTATTTGTATTGTCAGTGTTGAAAAACGTTTTTTTTTTAGACTATTGAGACTTTTTTGTCAGTATTCTTTGATGAAAAGAACATTCAAAAGAACAGCAATGTGTCTTTGCTGAATAACAGAAAGAAGAACCCCAAAAAGAGGACCCAAGCTCTTTATATAAAGTGCTTTGTACTTCATGGTTCAGCCCACTTTACCACTTTACCACTTTACCACTTTACAGAAATGTGCTGTGCCTTGAGTTTTAGATGGAAATATATTCGGAGCAGTCATGTGGACATTTCAAGGGAGTCTCCAGGCAGAAAAGAAAATGCAAAAACAAATCTATAAGAATCGAAAGAATATAGATGTCCAGTGATTTAGTTCTGTGAGTTACAATAACATCACTGTAACCAGTGGATTAAAGATGGATGTATTCGGTGTGACTTACAGAAGTCTGTAAATATATAGACTAGTAGCAGTAAAAAAACAGAATATAAAAAAAAAGTGAATTCCCAGAAGTCCACATCACATAGGACACATATGATTATATTTTGTACAAATTATTTTATTTCTTCTTATTTTTGTTATCATAATGTACATGAGGGTATACCTATTTAAAGGGATGGTTCACCAAAAAATGCAAATTCTGTCATTATTTACCCACTTTCATGTCAATCCAAACCTGTATGACTTTATCTATTCTGTACAAAAAGTGATTTTAGGAATAAAATCATAGTTGCTCTTCTTAATATGTAATAAAAGTGAATAAATACTTCAGATGTCCTCGGCACACTTATGTTCATGAAAGAAGTACTAATATGTCTTTCAGTGAATCTACTGTTCCAGTTCACGAAACTGGTTCATAGTTAAAAAACATGTTCTGTATTCGTTCAGACTGATCCAGTTCAAAAAACACAACTAGTCTGGACTGTAAATTGGGGCAAAAATCATGTAGTGTATTCCAGCCATAGGTTATCACATGACTTTAGAACAGGGGTGTCCAAACTCGGTCCTAGAGGGCCGGTGTCCTGAAGAGTTTAACTACAACCCCAATTAAACACACCTGAACCAGCTAATCAAGCTCTTACTTGGCATACTAGAAACTTAAAGGCAGGTGTGTTGAGGCAAGTTGGGGCTAAACTCTGCAGGAGGCTCAAGCAGTTCGGGTTTTCCTGCAGTGTAGTGGTTGCAGCACGGCTCTGCATGCGCCAGTGCTGAAGAAAGATATCATGGCTGTGTGCCAATATTTTATGTGGGTCGGGGATTACATTCAACAGGTATTGCTGCTGCTTGGTCCAGCAAAACTAACACTTCTCTGATTTCTCGGACTTCTTTGAAAGTAGATATTGTTTATGTTCATATTCAAATTCAGAACCTTTTAAGATGTAATGGCCCATTTTAAAAATGACTTTTTATACTTTGTTTTAAATAAAAATTGTAAACATGCTACAATAAAAATCTAATTGGTTAACTATAAGTTATCTTACCAAGTACAGTAAAAATAACTGGTAATGATTTAACATTGCATATGTCATTAAAAAAAATAAAATATACAGTATAATTTACAGTGAAAAACAGTAAATAAAAAAAAAGTGAATTCCCAGAAGTCCACATCACATAGGACACATATGATTATATTTTGTACAAATTATTTTATTTCTTCTTATTTTTGTTATCATAATGTACATGAGGGTATACCTATTTAAAGGGATGGTTCACCAAAAAATGCAAATTCTGTCATTATTTACCCACTTTCATGTCAATCCAAACCTGTATGACTTTATCTATTCTGTACAAAAAGTGATTTTAGGAATAAAATCATAGTTGCTCTTCTTAATATGTAATAAAAGTGAATAAATACTTCAGATGTCCTCGGCACACTTATGTTCATGAAAGAAGTACTAATATGTCTTTCAGTGAATCTACTGTTCCAGTTCACGAAACTGGTTCATAGTTAAAAAACATGTTCTGTATTCGTTCAGACTGATCCAGTTCAAAAAACACAACTAGTCTGGACTGTAAATTGGGGCAAAAATCATGTAGTGTATTCCAGCCATAGGTTATCACATGACTTTAGAACAGGGGTGTCCAAACTCGGTCCTAGAGGGCCGGTGTCCTGAAGAGTTTAACTACAACCCCAATTAAACACACCTGAACCAGCTAATCAAGCTCTTACTTGGCATACTAGAAACTTAAAGGCAGGTGTGTTGAGGCAAGTTGGGGCTAAACTCTGCAGGACACCGGCCCTCCAGGACCGAGTTTGGGCAGCCCTGCTTTAGAACACTTGGAATATAGTGCATATAATGTTGTCCTATAAACCACTTTTATTGTAATTTTATCGTGTTTAGATCACTTTATTATTCTAAATGTATTTGTGTGTGTGTGTGTGTTCATTCCAGAGAGGAAAGAAAGTCCTGCAGGTTTGAAATGGCATGAGGGTGAGTCAATTACGTAATTTTCATTTTCCTTTTAATTACTGCAATTGTGTCACTAAACAAGATGGCAATAACATCTTTCTCGCAATCTCACAAGAAAGTAGCAAGGACAGCTCAGTTAGTACCTGATTAAATCTAGACATTAATTCATATTGATTTACTAGTCACATAATTTTCAACCCACCCTTGCCATATTTGCAACAAATAACATATGGGGTCAGGAGCGCATCAGTGCAGGCTAATGTCATGCTGTATTGATTCCTCCGCACTGTGCTTTATCGAGGGGTCGACTCTCGGGAATAGGCTGGGCTGTGCGCGCACTGATAGAGGTGCTGTTCTTCATCATTGGTTCTACACCTTCCCCACCCCCACGTCCCTATGAATTATTCATGATATGCTAATGAGCCTCTAAGGAATTTCAAGGGCCTCTTTAATAGCTGTTCAGTGTCCAGTGGTAGCAGTGGGGCCAGATCAGGCGACAAAGACAAGCTGACAGTGATGGTCTTGGCAGAATCTGTGCCCTGCACGGGGCCCCTAATACAGCGGCTGTCCTGAGGGCCCTGTGTCTGATGAGCTGATCCATGCTGCTCTGCCACGCTGACCTGTGAGTGTGTGAAAGGGGATCTGAGAAAGGGAAGGGGATGTAAGCTGTGACACATTTGCTGTTCCCTGCCACTCCATGTCAGTAATAGTCTCAGATCCCTGTGCAGTTTCACCAGAGTCTGTTCAGGAACTCTGGAGTTTCACTTTGAATGACCACTTTGTGCCTTTGCATTATATAACAAAATATCAAGCCAAGTGACATCTATTTAAATTTATAAATGAATAGTTCATTTGCAAAAACCGATAAACGCCACTTTAAAAAAAATGAGCTGATTGCCATGCATTTCTCTCCACATATTGCACGATCTGAACCCTAAACACGTTTTGTCAAAAAAGCCAATATTGTCCACTTTCAAGTCATCGCGAGTTCACGTTTTATTGCAGAAGCCGACAAGCGCCCTTGTTGTTTTTGAACAGAAGCCGATAAGTCCATTTTAGCGAATCAGCGCGCTGTATTCAGGTCAGGTGACAAGGCTACTTTCACTTTGAAAAGACGTGCTAGCTGAGAGGAGTTTCGTCAAAGTTGACTAAAAGTGATCGAGGATGGATCATTTCGACGAACTTGATGAACCTGTGATATCTTCAGGGTGAAAAAGGAAAATAAAAGCTGAAACGTTTTCACGGAACCTTGCAAAAGCAGCGCGTTACAATGGTGAGGGAAAAGCTCTGTGTATTGCGTGTAAAATACACTTTATGATCACAACAACAACAACATTTGTCAGGCATCTACATTGTCATCTGAGGAGATTACAAAGATTAAACAAGTGTTTTTTTTTAACTCTAAAACATAAAATGTGGAGTTATCTGCTTTTGCCAAAAAAAAAAACGACTGTTGGAGTTATCTGCTTTTGCTATAGAATAAACTTTTAATATGTAAAAAAACATACCTTCAATGAACTTACATTTTGTAAATGACCTGTAATTGTTTAAGTTATTATTAATTAATCAAAACAACCCAACTGCAGTTTGAATGATATTGGAATGCGCTATAAAAAAAACGTGATTTCTGAAAAAAATGAATAAAAATGGAGTTATCGGCCTTTGCAAATGAACTCTTCAAATACACCTTAGGTTTTAAATGACAGACTTTGTGGATGTCAAACATTAGAGGACAGAGCTGGGTAGATTAACTGAAAATTGTAATCCGTTACTGATTCCAAATTACATTTGAACAGGATGACCAAAGACAAGAGGGAGCTTTTGCAGATGGCCGGGGCTATAAATAGGTAGCTAGTCTATCTCCTCCCTGTCAGTCTGTCTATCTGTCTCTCTCTCTCAGGCCAGGCTGCTGCAGGCTCGATAAATAAATGCTTCGTGGTGACATATCACATGTTAAGACGTGGCTTTGGGGCTAAAGGCATGACACATCTTCTTGTTTGAACGTTCATTACTTAAAACGCACGCGCAAACCCACAGATAAAAAAGTCTGTGCTCTATTTTATGTTTAAACAAGGAAGCATTGTGATCGGAAGTCAAACGTCTCGCAGATGGACTTTAAAATGATAGCTAAATCCATCCATGTTGTCCAGATTGAGAGTTCTTTGTCATTAAACTAAGCCTTAGTATTGAGCCCATCTGCCCATGCGTATGTGCGTGTGTTTGTGTGTATGCGCATATGCAAGCATGTGTCTTTAGCTGTGTGTGTGTGTTTGCGTGCTGAAATTGTATGTATTGCAGACAAGACACACTCCATGGCGATGTTTGGAATAGAATGCTAACATACTACTTTTAGTGTTTTCAGTATATAGTGTGTTTATTACATTTGCCAAAATGTGCAGAATACAGCAAAGCACACCGCAAAGAATATTATATGCCATATTGCAACACACCCTACTTGACCTTTCATTTCCAGAGTGACAAATGAACTGTGCTGAGATGTAAATTTTGACATATTATTAATTTTTATTTTGACTCATTATTGGAACAGACTGCAAAATGAAATTTTCACAGAAATTTTGATTGAAAATGCAAATTAGAGCTGTAAATTTTGATTTAATAATTTGTATTTTGAATAATTATTGGATCAGACTGAAAAGTGAAGACATTTCTATAGTTAATCATATTACACTCATTGTTTGTCAATTGTATTTTTTTTTTTCAAAAATACGCAAGTATTTATGTGTGTGTATGCGTGTGTGTATAAATCCGATTTATCTTAGTTCTAATACATTTTTAAATTATTTTTTTTTAAATCATGTGATGCAACAGCAGTTTAGGCTGACACGTGGTGTGACTATTTGATTTTGATGTTCTTGTTAAAAATATTTTTCAACTAGAACATTTTTTAATAAAAAATCTATTTAAAAATCTCTCTTTCTCTCTCTCTCTCTCTCTCTCTCTCTATATATATATATAAAGTAATTTTTAGGATGTGTACACTTACAGGGATTCAAAGTGTAAGGAAAATATGTTTGTACTTTGTACTTGATGGTTACACCACATGACATTTTTTATGTAAAGTGTGTATTATGCTATATTTGGTAAATAGTACGTTGTATTACATTCATAGTCTCTCGGGCAAATTGTGGAGTCTACAGGTGCTGGGAACTACTTTTCCTACTCATCTGGTTATAATTGAGATCCTGCTGGCTATAATTTTTCTAAACGTACACATAATGTCTCACAAACACATCTTATGTGTTCTTGCTCTAGAATAGTACCTAAAATAATCATTAAAATTGATGTTGTTCTCTCAAGCCCAGCTGTAGACACTATACCGCAGGACAATCGGAGGGTTTGCGTCTGGACCACACAGGGGAATATAATTGCAGTGCCGCGCCATGGTTAGATAAGATGGCACCTGGCCTGGCATGGACAGGTCACATGTTTCTTCTTAGAATCGCTAGAGATGAAAAATGAGTGAGTGAGAGAGTGAGTTCATTGTCCAAAAAAGAGAGCATGAATTGTACGCCCACAGCCCACAACAATGAAATCCCTAAACAAAGCAGCCAGGTGGTCAGTGCAGGTGGCCCAAACCTATAACTCAATAGGCTCAGTTTGATTACATCACATTGTAAAACTTGTTTGGTAAAGCCATGAAACATGATAATTCAGTAATAGAAATTCACTTTCATGTTTCATAATCACCTCATTCTCAAGTTATTTCAACATTTAGTTACACAGACATACTGAAGCCATTTGAGATCTTCAGAGAATCTGTTTTGAACTACAAGCTTGTGGCCAACTGCATGCATTTAACTTGAAGACAGTGCAGAAGGACACAATCGAAAACACATCAGGCTTTTTGGGCCATGGCCTATTCAGTGTATCTTAATAGGAAAAGTCTCTGATCTTACCTTTTGTTAAATCTAATTTTTAGTGATGGGTGTTAGGTACTAATTTCAGTAACACTTTATTTAACAGTGAGTGTTACACATTACATGGACTTACCATAGTAATAACAGTAAATTATGCATAATTACATGCAATAACCCTGCAATAATCCTACCCCTAAAGTATATGTGGTTCATTAATATGGTTTTCCTATTAATATTTACTAGAATAAAGTCTGACAGCTTCCTATAGGGAAATTGTATATATAACCTTAGTTTTTACTGCAGTTCATATTCCTATAAATGAACTTTAATCTTCTCAGTCCTCTTAATTAATATAAAGTCCTAAACGCTTCATATAACTACATTAGAAATGGAAAAATTTTGTTTAAAATGGACTTACATGAAGTTTATCTTTTCGCACTGTAGGACCCTGTTTGTCGTGTAGACTACAGTCACCTGTTAGTCCGGTCAGTGGCACGTGGAGCTGGGGGTTTTGACAGTGGGCCGCTCAGGCTGTGTGTAATGGCTGAGCTCCTGGGATTCCCGCAGCGTCTGTGAGGGTAGCAGACCTCCTGCCATCCAGTTCAGTCCAGCCTGAGCAGCAGACTGCAAGGAGAGGGCAGATGGGCCGAGGATCAGGCCCTACTCTCTTGTCAACTGTCTCGCTCTCCTTTTATCTGTTTGTCCTGTTCTTATGTCAAACCTGTCCAGAAATGTACAGCTTAAAAGGGTTTTATTTATTTTGAAAACTTTACATTGAATTTCCTATTGAATATATTTGAGGGTTCCAGTTGGTGGGAAATGCACCTCTCATGCTTTCCTGAGAGAAATGAATATTGTCCCTTTACAGATAGTACAAAATTGTTTTTGTCTTATTCTGTTGCCCCCCTCCCTCTTCATAGCAGAAGCTTGGTCAGTGGTGTCATTCCTGTAAATCAAAAGCCTCTTTGGCATTATCTAGTTCCCCTTCTGGCTCTGTAGGTTAGAACAGATGTTGGAAAAGAGGACAAAATGGATCTCCCCCCACAGAGAGAAGCTTTTCTTGCCATCGCTAATAGAGACTCCTTGAAATGCTAATGTCCACAGTGAATGTGGCCCAGGCTTGCATAGAGACGGTGGGAATACACTCTGATCCCTGCAAACCCTCTTTTGTCATAAGACTACTGAAATATGCACTGTAAAGAACATCTGAGACCTCGGTGAGATGAAAACATTTGAGCAAAGAATCACAAAAGAGCAAGGAAACATTACCTCAAATCTGCCCCACACATGGAGTATGGCTGTGTGCAGGAATCCCAACAACCCACACCTGCGATAGTACACCACAAAACATTAATATTATAGACACATGTCACTTCGTAATATTGTAGTGATATCAGCTTGTACAATAATAATAATGCATAACTATAATTTAGTTTTTTAAAGGAAAAGTTCACCCAAAAATCACCTCAAAAAGTGTTAAGTTTAAGTCCAACCGTAGTAATTGGAACTCCCTAGGCAATCTAATAATACCCCAGCAACCACCTGTTAATGTCGCAACAACTACTTAGTCCCTAACAACGCCTCTAGCAGCCAGAAAAACCCTGGTGACATTCAAAATCTCCCTAGCGACCACTCAAAACATCCTAGCAGCAACCTAGGAAAACTCTAGCTAAAACCCATGTCCTAGCAACCACAAAGCAGTACCTTAGCAACCTCTTAAAACTCCCTAGCAACCACTCAGAACACTCTAGCAACCTCCTAGAACTCCCTAACAACCACCGATGTCCTAAGGTGCGTCTCCATCAGCTTTATAGTACAGTAGTCAGGACACTGATCAGGGAGTCAGCCATTTTAAGGGCTATCTCAATCGCTAAATCTTTCCAGTGCATTGGAACGCTCGCTCCCTGAGAAATCCCACAATGCACCGCAAAAACTAGGGAGCATCGATGCTCACTATGCTCTCTTACTCCGAAATTACATCACATTTCTGAAGCCCGAAACATAAACCACACGAGCCAACTACATAAATATAATGACACGTGATAGAAGATTTGAAAAGACAAACCATTTATTTCAGCATAAACACACATCACTAGATGGGTAATAAACACATCTAGTTAACATTTATCATTAATATTTGGCTGAAATGTTGTAAGAACATGTAAAAGAACAATGTGTTTAAAGAGAATAAAAAATGATATCAAAAAGAGATTGGTCCTGCCTGTTGTTGATTAATTACAGTGGTGACGTTCTACAATGTTGTCCGTTGACATTGTACGTAGTCATGTCACCAGAAATTGAGTAATCACTGTCCCAATATGCAGTAAGCCAGGGAACTTGACCGAATTTGTGTACACGATATACTGATTTACGAGCTCGGGAGCTTGGGAGCTGATTGAGACGCACCCCTAGTAACAACCTAGAACACCCTAACAACATCTCTAATAGCTAGCAAACCCCTAGTAACATTCTAAATCTCATTAGCAACCACGCAGAACATCCTAGCAACAACCCAGAACACCCCAGCAATGCCTCTAGCAGCTAGCAAAGCCCTAGTAACATTCTGAATCTCCCTAGCAGCCACCCAAAATATCCTAGGAACAAACAAACAATGCCCTAGCTAAAACAAACACCCTAGGAACCACGCAGCAATGCCCTAGCAACTAACCAGAACACCAATTTACTACAACTCATTAGCAACCACCTAGCAATATTCTAACAACTACATAGAACACCCTAACAACGCCTCTATCAGCTAGCAAAGCCAGAGTAACATTCTAAATCTCCCTATAACCACCCAGAACATCTTAGCAGCAAACTAGCAATGTCCTTAGCTGAAACACAGAATAGGATGTAGTTACTAGGGCTTTGCTAGGTATTAGAAGCGTTGTTAGGCTGTTTTAGGTTGTTGCTAGGATGTTCTGGGTGATTGCTTGAGAGATTTAAAATGTTACTCAGGCTATTTTACTTTAGTTTTTGCGTAAATGTGTAACTTTTAACTTCAGTAAACATTAAGTCATTGGTTCTCACATGAAAGCCTCTTATTTTCCAGAAAGGTAAAGTTAAACACAACTGTTTATTTTTGCTTTCTTAACAATTAATTTTTTCAAAGCATTAAATTTTTTTGACACTTGTTTTTCTCCGCACTGACACCCTTTCTCTTTAGCACAGATTTGTTTCTCTCTCACACACACAGACGCGCTGGTGTCCCCAGCAGCAGCTGGTGGAGGGAGTTGAGCAGAGCCCTTCTAAAGCCCTGCTGCAGAGGCCATGTGGACACTTTAAAGCTCTTCTCTGCAGCCTGTGAAGTTGTTAAGGAGCTCTGCAACACTGGCGACTGGCGCTGTGAATTTCATGCCAGCTGTAGCGCACAGCCCCCTCCTTCTGTTTCTGTCTCTTTTCTTTCATTCTATCTATCACTGCGCACTCTGTGGCAATAGACGTCCCCTCGCACTTCTGTTGTGGCCAGCCAGACACAGGATTTGCACGGCTCTGTGTTTATGCGTAATAGTGAAGTCCATCTGGCTACAGGAGGGATTTTTTTTTTTACCTGTGCTCAGTACTGAGAACTGTTCTTGCGGATCAGACACAGTGGCCCCTTTACACCTGGAATTAACATGTGATTTGTGTCTGGTCAGTATGGAAGCCCCAGTTTTTCTGCCACTGAACTTAAAAAAAAAAAAAAGTACTTTTTTTTGCAGTTGAGAGTTTTTTCTCAAAATTGCATGATATAAACTCGCAGTTGCAAGAAAAAAGGCAACATTGCAAGATATAAACTTGCAGTTCTGAGAAAAGAAGTCAGAGTTGCAAGTTTATCTTGAGAAAAAAATATTGTGAGAAAATAAGTCGGAATTGTGAGATAAAAAGTTGCAATTGAATTTCTTTCTTTTTTTTTCTTTTTCTTTTTCTTTTATTCAGTGGTGGAAAGAAGTTTCCATAGGATAGCATGATATTCCTTTAGCTGGATTTGATATTTTCCTTTAAATGCACCTCATTCAATTATGCAACCGAATGCTTATCAAGAAAGAGAAAAAAAATAATGGGATATACAGTAGTTCATTAAACCCAGTATCTGATGTCTTTATTTTTACATTGCGAGAGCAGAATAAAAATAAAAGACAATGAAAATGCATTAGCATACAGCTTCATCAAATGTGGTCAGGAACTGTTCTTGACCATCTCAAAATGTGGTTTGATTGTTCCAATCACAATGCATCTTGGGTGTATTCACACCTGCCTTTTCATGTGGTCAGGTGCTGTTCGATTGTGATCTGATCACCTTATGCATGTTAATGTCAGGTGTAAATGGGGCCTTTGAGTCCAGAGTTGTGGTTAGTGAATACAATATATGATGTTTGATCTGGTGTTTACGCTGAGACTCCACCATTTGTTTGTTTGTTTGTTTATTTTGACAAAAAAAAATAGTGAATACACTCTATTCGTCAAGGATAACACAATAAAGTTTAAAACAAAACTTATTTCCATTGTGGTCCTTGATGTAAAGCACAGACTTCACTCCCGGTAACAGGTATACTGGCACTGCATTATAAATACAAAAATTACAATAAAATTCCACATCTACAAAAATGTACAGTCACAAATAACCACATACGTAATACAAATTCATCAACAAAACAACCTACTTAAGGACAAACTTTTAGCTTTTAAACTAAAACTAACCATATTCGAAATACCTTTAATGTCCAGAGGTAACTTATTCCACAAAAGTGCCCCAGAATATCTAAAAGACCTACGACCATACATAGTTTTAAAACGACATAATGTAATATCCATGAGACTTTGCCTAGTTTTATAACAATGTTGCTCATTTACCCTAGGAAAAAATACATTAAAATATGAAGGAGCTCTGTTATTGATAATCTTATGTACCATTTTTAATTTAATATGTTCGAATCTGCTTACTATAGGTAACCAATCAAGACACTTAAAGTGGGAAACCTCCACATGTGTAAAACGACTAAACCCTAAAACTAACCTTATCAATTTATTCTGAGATTTTTGTAACTTATCCAACCAACCACAAGACAAATCAGACATCCAAGAAATACATGCATATTCGAAATGACATGACACTAAACATGATGCAAGTAATTTTATAATCTGTTTATCAAGGAAACTAACATGTCTGGCAAGAAATTTTGTCCTAGCATTAACCTTACCCAGAACCTTCATAGCCATACTTACACCACTTAAATCGTTGTCAAGGACACATCCAAGATAATTAACAGAAGTTCTATTTGATATTAAACAATCCCCAGCCTTAACAGACATCTTAGAAACCTTATTCAAATTATTTTTAGACCCAAATAATATGGATTCCGTTTTACCTAAATGCAACATCAGTTTGTTTTCAGAGAGCCAGTCTCTTACCTTACAAAGCTCCTTACCTAAATGCGCTTGTATCCTACCAACATCCTTATCTGAAATTACTAAAGCAGAATCATCAGCATATAAAAACAAATTACAATCACAAACTGCTTGCATGTCATTAATATATAAAAGAAACAAAAGAGGGCCTAAAACACTTCCCTGAGGGACTCCATTTTCAACAAACGTTTCCTCAGAAAGAACCCCATCAATTTCTACTCTCTGAACTCTCCCAGTTAAATAAGAATTCAACCAGGCTATCACTTTACTTGAAAAACCCATGACACTTAACTTATCTAAAAGTATTGAATGATTTACAGTGTCAAACGCTTTCTGGAGGTCTAAAAGTACCATACCACACATTTTACCTTCATCAATCTGCCTTCTTATGAACTCTGTTGAATAAAGTAAAGAAGTATCAGTCGAATAAGATTTCCTAAAACCTGACTGAAAATCATAAATTAAACTATTCTTACTTAAATACTCATACATCTGTTTATACACAATTTTTTCTAAAATTTTTGAGGCCACATTAAGAATGGAGATTGGACGATAGTTTCCAGGATCGTATCTGTTACCTTTTTTGAATAACGGAATAATTTTAGCTAACTTCATATCAGATGGAAATATACAATTTTCCAAGGAAAGATTAACAATAAATGTAATAGTTGGAGCTATAATATCCGCAGCATCTCTTAAGAATCTAGCTGGAATATCGTCCAGCCCAGTTGACTTGGACACCTGAAGCTCTTTTAGTAATTTAGTAATTTGATTTACATTAACTTTAGCAAAAGAAAAACTATTTGGCAACACCCCTTGTTTTAAATAAAACAAAATCAAAAAATCAATCCCGTAATTTCCTTTGGACAAAGGAAGCTTATCAACTAGACTATTAGCAATTAATGAAAAGAATGAATTAAATTTATTAGCGACTTTATTTTTATCAAATTCTATCTTGCCATCAATATCTAGACCTACCTTAGATACAGAAAATTTCGATTTACCAATTGAATGGAACCTATTTAACACCTTCCACAGAGATTTAGGATCTTCTTTGTTTTCTTGAATTTGTTCCTTAATAAAATTACGTTTTGCCTCCTTTATATTTTTCTGTCCTAAGTTTCTAAGTGCTTTAAATTTTAAATAGTCTTCCTGGTTCTTAGTTCTTCTATAAATCGAAAGAGCCCTATTCCTATTTTTTAATATTTCCAATATTTTCTGATCCATCCAAGGACTAGCTCTTTGCTTAACTCTCACCTGTCTAAGGGGGGAAATTTTGTCCACTACTTTAAGAAATAGAACTTTAAAATTTTTCCAAGCATCGTCAACTATTGAGATATTTTGAATATCATTCCAATTAACTCTTTTAAGATAGTCTTTAAAAACTTCAATATTATATTTTTTTAACGATCTAATTCGTACTGTTTTATGATTACTAAATCTTATTTTGCTACGTTTTCTTGTACAAAAAATTATATAATGATAACTGATACCGTATTCAATTACTCCTTTCTGGGAAATATATTTTTC
>NW_015505647.1:560248-560959 GCF_001515645.1 Sinocyclocheilus grahami
TGACGCTCTACTTGGAGCTGTTCACACCCTTGGACTCTGAACTATTGCACTATCAATGCCTAAACATAGCGCCTAATGAATCTGCGGTGGTCAGGTGGTAGTGGTACAAGTTGTAGCTCTCAGAAAAGTTATACGAGGACGTGAACGCTTCTTAAAAGTTGGAATCTTGTAATCACGGTAATTCCGATATGGCGTGAATGCACCTTATCATTAAAACGAGACAGCAACACAAAATCCCGCTCGTGCAGACATTACATGTGTTTATAGCGCTAAATAATGGCCAATCCATAAAAATAATGCTTCTTTCAAAAGAAATTTAAAGTAGACATGTGATCATCCATGTTTTTCTACAGTGTACAGAAGTGTACCCGAGTTTTAATGAAAGTGAACTGGAGATTTTTTTTTTTTAAATAGCATTTTAAATTGCAAAAAAAAAATAAAAATAAATACTCTGATGTGCCAAGCCATCAGAACCGAGCTTCAGGTAATAATGCAGCTATGTAGGAACATATGGACTCCTCAAACCCTGTGTCCCGTCCCATCACACTGATGGTACTCAAAACATTTTTTTCTAAGGTTGGCATATGCTAGTCTCGAGCTTTGTTTACAGGAGCAAAGAAAGCAAAGGTTCCTCAGTTTAGCAAAGGAAAACCAGTCTCCTCTTGGATGGACTTTTATTTGACTTCAAAATCTTAAACCCCATTCACTGCC
>NW_015505647.1:561895-651007 GCF_001515645.1 Sinocyclocheilus grahami
ATGGACTTTTATTTGACTTCAAAATCTTAAACCCCATTCACTGCCATTAGAAAGCTTGGAAGAGCCAGTACATTTTTTAATAAAACTCTGATTGTATTCTTCTGAAAGAAGAAAGTCATAAACACCTGGCTTGAGGGTGAGTAAATTATGGGGCAATTTTAACTTTTGGGTGAACTATCCCTTTAATAAAATGTTACAGTCACTAAAACCACAGAATAAATTCACAAAATGTGCCAACAAATTAATAATTCATAGGAACAAATTATTTGTGGCCATTATATCTTTCTTTTTTTTTCAGATGTCATACATTTATTTTGGGGTGAAATGTCCCTTTAAATCTGCGACTAGTCTGTGACAAAAGCCTCAGACTGTAGCCAACCAATTTCATCCATGTTGTTTGTTGTCAAGAATCCACTCTTGGATTAGAATGTGTGCTAAAAACATAAAGTGTTGCAGCACAGTATGCAGCAAAGTGGTTATAACAGAAAACAAGAAACTTTGTGCTCAAGATGGCTAGCATATCTGATAGTGTGCACTAGCCTGTAGACATAGCTTTCATTACTATGAAAACATGAACAAATTTAGCAGCCTTTTCTGATTGGATAATGAATTCACTAACAAAAGTAGTTGATGTCTATCCAATCATGATAAAGGTGTGGGTCAACATGATTTCAGATGTATACTTGGGTAGCAACACTCTCATTAGCTGTGTCGTAGCTCACAGTTCACATTCGCAATCAAGTCACCACACAGCTGTTTGCACCTCTCACGTGCTGCTCATGTGGATGAGAGCATCCGACTGTGGTGATGGCACACACCTGTGAGGGTGCCGGAGATACAGGCCTATCACTGCATCTCAAACCCACACATATCATGCGGTGCGTGTACACTTACACTAATAAAGCACATGTGACACATGTACAGTACAACTGCCTGTGTCACTTGACAATCTGGCACCATGCAAATCTGACACTGCTCTCTCAAGTCAAGCGATGGAAGCGTTCTCACTCCACCTGGCAGAAATCGCACATGTCGCACTTCTCCCTTCCCTTCCCCTCTCCTCCGATCCTTTCTCCACTCTGTATGAACAGACTATATGAGTGAAGGTGCTGTGGAAGAGGAGTATCTTCTCAGGACGGGTGTCCATCTGTCTTGCGGGGAATGGCTTCCTGTTTCTTCTTTCTTCCTTCAGCCACATCAGCAGGGGACAAGCTGCTCCTCATAGTCCATGCCAGCAGTAACTTCATTACACCAATCCAACCACATACCCCGCCACCCCTATTTATATGGAATTCCAGCAATCAATCTCTAAGATTTGTTTGTATGTGCTTGTTTGTTTTAATTGAAAAAAAAAAAAATATATATATATGTGATTTTAAATACATTTGATTTAATTGTAATGCCCTGTTTGGAAGCAATCATAGTGAACCTTCATTTGTTTGTGTGTTTGTATGCTTTTTAATTGAATTGAATTTATTTTAATGCCCTGATTAGCAGCAATCAGTAGAAATACAATGTGTGTGTGTGTGTGTATGTGTGTGCATATACATGTATGTTTTACATTTTATTTTATGCATGTGTGTGTATACATTTTTATTTTATTACGTAAGATTTATATTTCATGCTTTAGATGTGAGAAGGCATCTGAGATCTATTAATAATTTGTGTTATTTATTTATTTAAATTAATTGATCACATTTATTTGAAGGAAACATATTTTTTATATATTTAAATATATTTTACATATATATTTTTTAGTATTAAAATTTTTATTTCATTTAATTTAATTTCATTTAATTTTATTTATTTATTTTATTTATTTATTGAGTCATTCAGCAGATGCTTTTATCCAAAGCGACTTACAAATGAGGACAATAAAAGCAGTCAAAACTAACAAGTGCAAATGATAAGTCTCGGTTAGCCTAACGCAGTACACGTGTATATATATATATATATATATATATATATATATATATATATATATATTATACACACACACACATATACACACAAAGAAAAACAAGTAGATAGAATATAATTTTTTTAAATTATTTATTATTGCAATACAATGCACAGTAAAGAAATGAATTAATATATTTTGAGATCCCCATATAATAATTTGAATAATTCCATTATAACTTCCTATATAATGATATAGAATAATTCCCTTAAAATCATTATGTCCCTTATGTGAACTGATGTCACCACACACCAGAGGTTTGAGTGATTCTCTTTATGTTGAGGCCTTGGCACTTGGAACAAACCATGCGGGACACTGATTGGCTCTATTTTTACATCTCCATGTGACTGAGGCAGGCTGTTCGACATCCGGCGTCAGCGCACACCTGTTTTGGGTGTTCATTCTGCGACTTGTTTGCACAGACAACATGGGAGATGACAGGGAAGCCTTCATCTCCACAGCCCTGCCATTCAGCAAAGCTCAACAAAACCAACATTTAAGAGAGTTTTCTCAATGTGAAATTGAAAATAAAAGCTATAACCTCATGTTTCTGTCTCTCAAAACTTGACGATTCAATCTATCCACCTTATTTTTTTCATTCGAATGTGCGAGGCCTCCAGTGTCATTCGCTTCAAGTTATTTTACCTGTTCAAAAACACTCCATTATGCTGCTTGATATTGCAAACTGGTATTTATCATCACATTATTTATCATAATCGTAAACAGATTGGTTTGCAACACAGGTTTACCGTTTACTGCACTTTATTTTTTAGTTATTTACTTATTAGCGGGCGGCTAATGAATCTGAAGTCTCACACATTTAAAGAAAATAGCTTACTTTCGCATTGCAAAATAAGATTGATTGCATAGCCATACAATATAAAGATTATATTATTATTATTTACATAGCTTAACTAATAAGCTACTTTTTGCAGTTCACAGACTATTGTGTGAATGAAAAATCTATATAGTGTTCAAATCAAATGTGGCCTATAGGATAGCATATTTGCTCTGATGAGTTGAGATGATAATAATAATAATAATAACTTTAATAATAATAGTTAATAATAATTTTATTTGTGTTACACCCATTTAAGTTTTCTATTCTTTATTAGACTGTGAGCTTACTCTTTTTATATTATGAATTAAAAGTTGTAAAAATTCCAAAAAATTTCTTTCTCCCAATACAATCAACCACAAATACAGGCCCCTCTCCATCTGAACCAATAGGACGTTACAATTGTTGGAAACATCTACATCACTCACTATATGCCAAGATGATGAGTTGGAGCATCCTGATCATTAGGCCGTCATTCTGGGCAGGTGCGCTCACTCTGAACGGAACCAGATAAAAACAGGCACTGTTGGATTAGGCAGACTAAGGTAGGATCATGTGCGCTAATAACTTATAAATGATCGTAATGACCATCTGTTCCCTAGTGAAGTGTTCACTCTCCATGCAGCGTTTGGCAGACATGCTGGAAGCTCTGGTCTAATTCCTTTGAAAATGCCACTCGTTGGCTCCTTGCTGGGATGAGATAAGATCTGCGTTTGACTGAAATGGGAAAAGAGCGTCTGCGCCGTACACCTTAATGTTCTGCGTTACACATATGTGCTGCCACATATGCACGTACCACAATGCACTGCATGCTCTATAAATCAGGACGAGGGTTTACCCTATCATATTAATCCATACTCGTTTATCTTTGCTAATTGCTGGGTGCTTGATTGAAATTTGTACCCTGCATTTTTTCCTCACTGACATCTGCTGTTGCATATGAACCGAATACGCCTGTAGATTTTCTGTATGTCTGGTCAGAGAGTTTCCGTAGATGACAGCTACTCTTGCTAGGCAAGCAACCCGGCTTTCCTTTTTAATCACCTCTAAACCACATTTGTCACAGTGGACACTCGGGTGCAAGTAAAAACCTCTGGTGGTAGACTTAGAAGAACAAATGTTATCCGTAATGTGTTTCTCTCTCTCTCTATGGCTCGCAGCAGATTAGTGGGCAGAAGCTGAGCAGATGGGTGCAGACCTCAGCATCCGTACACAGAGCAGGAGCTTTATAGTCCTTACTGTGCTGGATCGGAGAATGTGCCCTAATCTCAGCGTGGAAGAGCTGGAGATCCTAATACTAGACCCGCTTTGGCCGCTGCGCGTTTAAAGACTACACTGTAGTTGAGGCAAGGTCAAATACAGGCCCTACAGAAAAAAAAATGCTCATAGCCTAACAAGTTGAGATTTTAGCTTGATTTTCTATTTTTAAGGGAAAAAAGACAAAAAATACTGATACAGAAATGTATTTATTTATTTATTTTTTTTTTTTTGTAGTGGAGAAGACCCTAGTACATAGTTGTAACATTTGAAGTTGCAAATTAAATATTATTGGAGTACATTTTACAAGAAAATACAATTTAAGTTTTTCTACTTCAGAAATGTACCTTTAATTCAATATGTTACTAGCCTTTTCTTTGTAATTATTTGTGAAATTTAGCAATTTCTGAGAGAAAATTATTTCAAAGTAAATCCTACCCTAAAAAAAACAAAAAAACAATTGGTGTAAAAAAAGTTTCCACACAGAAATTGTTTGTAAATCCCAAATAATTACAGAAAATGGCAACTGACACATTGAATTAAATGTGAAATTTTTGTCAATAAAGTTTTATTTACAACTTCAAAAAAGTATTTTTACAGTGTACGTTTTTTTATTACGTGAAAAAGAATATTCCAAAATTAATCCGAATTTGGTCATATTCCAATTATAGGATGCCAGCTCCTGCATCAGCAGCATCACACGCATGCAAGAAGAAAACTTGAATGAAGTCTTTATTTTTTGTTTTCTTTGTGCACAATAAGTATTGTCGTAGCTTCAAAAAATTACTGTTGAACCACTGATGTTACATCGACTATTTTAACGATGTCCATTCAATCTTTCTGGGCCTGGGAACATTTCAGTTGCATTGCTGTCTATGGAGGATCAGAAAGCTCTCATATTTCATCAAAGATATCTTAATTTTTGTTTCCAAGGTGAACAAAGGTCTTACGGGTTTGGAACGATATGAGGGTGAGTAATTAATGACAGAATTTTCATTTTTGGGTGAACTATTCCTTTAATATACACTACATTCATTTTTGTTTTGTATTAGTTCTTTGAACCATTTTAAACCCTGCAAGAAAAGCTCCCCCGAAGTGACTTGGCTCATTCAACTGTAATATAAAACCTGAAGTTTACAGGACCATAGCAATACTGAGAGTGAATACTGATAGGGAATTTAGATTTCACTATGTATGAAGTCTGAATAGATTTAATGCACCCTTGAACATTACTGATGTTTCAGTTTTTGCAGCATTTGAATGATCAAAATAATTTATGTGCTACATGTAAACTAATATATATACAGTATATATATATATATGTAGAATTAGTA
Organism: Sinocyclocheilus grahami; assembly: GCF_001515645.1. Classification (NCBI taxonomy): domain Eukaryota; kingdom Metazoa; phylum Chordata; class Actinopteri; order Cypriniformes; family Cyprinidae; genus Sinocyclocheilus; species Sinocyclocheilus grahami. Next base: position 567,285 of record NW_015505647.1, read on the forward strand.
TTTGGATTTGCTAAACCTTTTTGGACAGAAACTTGGCTACAGTTACAAATGTGATTTTCCTATGTCTGCAAAAAGTAGTAATTTTAACACATTTCAACATGAAATGTTTCATATTTTTACAAGACCAGCCTATGCTTTTCTCATTTATATTACAGCTGTATACACTAATGCATATCAACAACTTTCTTTCTTTCTTTCTTTCTTCCAAAGTTGAAAAATAAAATGAAGTCATTGCACTCTGCTGACTATATGAAAGAACAACATCTGAACAATAAAATGTTCCAGTGAGCTGTTAGTGTTATTGCAGGACTGTGTGTCAGGAGTGTTTGTGATAATGTTGGAGCAGGCGTATGGTGTCCAGATCTTCCTCTGGGAGATGAGTGTGTCAACTTCTGCCCACATAATCTGCTGTCTTTGTCGTGTCTGCTGAGCTGGTGTCATCTGTGTCTCCTTCTCTTGCTTTCTGTGGTTGCTGTATTCTTAAATGCAGATGTTTCAATATGAGTCCACTGCAGATCATTGGACTGAAATGATTGCATAGTAAAAAGGTTATGAGATGCACGGAAGACCGTGTTTGTCTGTGCTTGCTGGTTTCCATGTGTGCTCAGTGGTTGTGTAGTTTGGAAATATGTATGAAAATATATGCATCTTCCATAAGTACGGCTGCTTCACTGCCATCCCATCGGTTCCCTGTGTATCTCTTCATTATCACTGATCACTCAATCACTCACAGTCGTCCAACCTCTCAGCATGTGGCTGGCTGTAGTTTGTCATCATTTCCTTACTGAGCCGCACGGCTGCTTGCTAGACAGAAGTCTACCTCCGACGGAGCCGAGTAGCTTCCTGGTTTCATCTGTGGGCTTGTTGGAGAGGATCAGACAATGATGAACTAATGAGTGTTAATTAGCACGCTCATTGGGGCTGCTCTTCTGAGAGGACAGGGGTGGAGCAGGGTCAGAGAAGGGACGCTGCTGTGGAAATCACTGCCAGTTACAATTAAACTTATTTATTATTTCAGTGTTATATCTTTTTGTACCAGATTTGTGGGTTAGTTTTTTGGACATAAATATATTTGATTGGCATTTTAGTAATGTTAAAACTAGATAAAAGTCAATTGATTTTCAGTTTTTTTGCTGTTGTACTTTTGTATCATTTTATTTATTTATTTAGAGGTTTTGCGTTTGAGGTTTGTCACTATACACTTTTTTTTATTTGTCATTTTATGGATGAGCGCGAGCAGGACATTTTTCAAATTTTCTCCTGTTGAGATCCAAAAAAGAGAGAAGGGTACACAACATTAGAACAAAATATTTAAATATATATATTTTTTTATTATAAATTTTTTTTTAAAGTAATCCTTTAACAACTGACACTTGTTCAGATGCACATTTTTGTAGAAATTATATTTATAGCATAAATAAACAAAAATGCCAAAGTAGGAAAAAGTGAGAACAGTTAGTACATCCCTATATTTGTCACAACAATAAGTGTCTAAAATTAGAATCAGATGCACCAATCAGTAAAAAACAAGTGCAAATCCATGAAAGATGAAGAGCACAACTTGTATACCTGTCTAAAGCAGCTAATAAAGAAACAAATCGCATTTGATTTTAAATCAACTTCAGAATATAAATTAAAAATAGAATAAACATTTTTAAATTTTATTTATCATTTTACACCTTAAAGGGGTCATATGATGCGATTTCATTTTTTCCTTTCTCTTTGGAGTGTTACAAGCTCTTGGTGCATAAAGAAGATCTGTAAATTTGCAAAGACTAAAGTCTCAAATCCAAAGAGATATTCTTTATAAAAGTTAAGAGTCAGCCACGCCTACCTAAAACGGCTCGTTCGAACACGCCCCCACATATCTACCTCACTATGTGGGAAGATTTGCGTTTTATTCTCGCTGTAGTATTATTGCCGCTGCCACCATGTCCTGAAGACGCTGTGTGCTTCATTGTGAAAGCGAAACTACTTTGTTTGGCCTTCCAAAAGAGGATGATATCCGCTTCATCATGCCTAGAGCTGATTCGTGCTGGTTGCTGAGGAAATACATCAACTTAGTGCTGTGGATCGCAGGATCAGCTTTCACCGTTTTCACCGCTCCTTTGCCGGGACCGCCATTCTCGATCCCGCCGCCTCAGCTCACTCTTGCCCGGCTTCAGCTCACGCTAAGCCGGGGCTTTCGACGTTAGCACTTGTTTGTCATTTCTCTGATCACAAATGCAGACAGGGTTTTATGTTTACGTGGCGCAATGCAATGCAATGCAACACAACGCGTAAAAAGACAGAATAAGTCATTATAATCAGTAATTATGTCCCCCCTGGATGCAACAAATGCCTCGTTTGTAATGGGTTTAAATGTTTGTGTCTCGTCGCTCCGGCCAGACAGGCCATCATAGTATGGTGAGGGGCATAGCATTTCAGTCACACGCTTGAGGCATTCGGCCAATCACAATGCGCTGGATAGCTGGCCAATCACAGCACACCTCAGCATCATATGATGCTCTTTAAATGATATCTGTCTAAAGTGGCGAATGGAGAAACAAAACACATTTGGTTTTTGTAACAAATTCAGTCCACTGAAGGCGAGCGTAGTGAAGAACCCAAGTGCAGTTTATTTACAGGTGATCCAAACAATAATCCGAGACTTGACATGAACAGACTTGACTAGACATGAACAGACTTGACGAGGCATAAACAGACTAGACTCACCGACAGCGGGTTACAACATCAATACACGACAAGGAACAAAAGCAACGACATGGCTACTTTTAGCAAACAAAGAGGGTCACATGATATTAACAAACCAATGGGAAACAAGACACATGACCTGGACAACCAATCAGAACATGACAATGAACAGAGGAACCAATAGAATGAAGACAAGAGGGCAAGGGAAGCATGACACTAACAGCATGAAACAATTACAAAATAAAAGACATGAAAACATGAACATGACAAAACCCAAAACAGACCTTACAGATCCCCCCCTTTATGGGCGGTTCCTGACGCCCTAATGCAACATCAACAAAACGTCCAGGAGGGTGGAAAACTGGAGGTAGTCCAGGGGGTGGGATGGAGGGCCAGGCCCATGAAGCGGAACAGTCAGAGCAGGGAGCCATGGCAGAGCAGGCAGAACGGGCAGCCATGGCGGAGCAGGCAGAGCAGGGCGGCCGGGTGGTGACGGCAGAGCAGGAAACCATGGCGGAGCAGAGACATGGACAGACCACTTGACTGTGACGGAACACGCAGAGAGTTCTTGAATGGCCTCCTTGGCCGTGAAAGGACAGATAGTGAGTTCATGAACGGCCTCCATGCCAATAACAGGACAGGCAGTGAATTCATGGACGGCCTGAAGGGCAGCAGAGTGTGGCATGACCTCTAAGATGGCGGGGCTTGAGAGCGCTGACGTTACCGGGATGCCTGCAGCTCGCACCGACATCAGAGGTGGGTCCATCACACTCGCAATCAGACCTTTCAGTTCAAGCCCAAGCTCCGCGTCCGACTCAGGCGTGGCGGCCGTCTCGGCCGGGGACTCAGGCGTGGCGACTCCATAGTCATGACAGGGCAGACAGTGAGTTCATGAACGGCCTCCTTGGCCATGGCAGGACAGACAGTGAGTTCATGAACGACCTCCTTGGCCGTAACAGGACAGGCAGTGAATTCATGAACGGCCTCCGTGGCCGTGACAAGACAGTCTGTGAGTTCGTGAACGGCCACTGTGGCCGTGACAGGGCAGACAGTGAGTTCGGAAGGGGACACCACCACCTCAGGAGGTTCTGCAGCAGATTCAGGCACAAGAAAGGCCCTTGGAGCAGACTCATAGGCAGGAGAGGCCTCTGAGGCAGATTCATGGACAGAAGAGGCCTCTGGAGCGGACTCGTGGACAGGAGAGGCCTCAGTAGCAGACTCGTGGACAGGAGGCCTCAGGAGCAGACTCGTGGACAGGAGAGGCCTCAGGAGCAGACTCGTGGACCGTAGAGGACTCAAGAGCGCAGTGTGCAGCCCACATGTTCAAAATGGCGACCGCCATTACAGGAAGGGCAGCAGAGTGTGGCATGACCTCTAAGATGGCGGGGCTTGAGAGCGCTGACGTTACCGGGATGCCTGCAGCTCGCACCGACATCAGAGGTGGGTCCATCACACTCGCAATCAGACCTTTCAGTTCAAGCCCAAGCTCCGCGTCCGACTCAGGCGTGGCGGCCGTCTCGGCCGGGGACTCAGGCGTGGCGGCCGGGGACTCAGGCATGGACAGACAGTGAGTTCATGAACGGCCTCCATAGTCATGACAGGGCAGACAGTGAGTTCATGAACGGCCTCCTTGGCACCCCAGCCGTGTCGGCTGGGGACTCAGGCATGGCGGCCGTGTCGGCTGGGGACTCAGGCATGGCGGCCGTGTCAGCCGGGGACTCAGGCGTGGCGGCCGTGGCGGCCATGTCTTGACGAGACTCTGGAAAATCAGTTGAGACGTGATGAGACTCTAGAAGGGCGGCCATTTTGTGAAGAGACTCCCGTGTGGCGGCCATATTGCGATGAAGCTCTTGAATGGCGGCGATGTTGTGAAGAATCTCTTGATGTGCCGGCATGACGTGAGCAAGCTCTGGCTTGGCAGACGTGTCGTGAGCAGGCCCTGGGGTAGCAGTCATGACGTTAGCAGACTCTGGCTTGGCAGACATGAAGTGAACAGGTTCTGACTTGGTAGATATGACACGAGTAAACTTTGACCAATTAAATGGCATGATGGTAGCAGGCATGACGTGAGCAGGCTTTGGCGTAGCAGACATGACGTGTTCAGACTGTGGCTTGGCAGGCGTGATGTGAGCAGACCCTGGAGTAGCAGGCATGACGTGAGCAGGCTGTGGCTTGGCAGACATAATGTGAGCAGACCTTGAATTGACAGGCATGACGTGAACAGGCTTTGGGGAAGTGGCATGTTCCTCCTCCATGACACCCACAGTGAATGGTGAATCAGCCAGCAACAGGGCAAAGTCAATGTATTTTTCAAGAGTCCAGTGAGGAGTATTGCATGGCATTAAACTTCATATGTCCTTAATTAAACCAAAACGAAAAATGTCTTTTAGGAAGGTTTCATTAAAGTCTACCTGGTAGTAAAGCTCACAGAATTTAGCCACGTAATCCTCTATGGATAGGTCCCCCTGTTGGAGACGAACTAGGCAATCTGCTGGGTTCATACAGTGAATGGTGAATCAGCCAGCAACAGGGCAAAGTCAATGTATTTTTCAAGAGTCCAGTGAGGAGTATTGCATGGCATTAAACTTCATATGTCCTTAATTAAACCAAAACGAAAAATGTCTTTTAGGAAGGTTTCATTAAAGTCTACCTGGTAGTAAAGCTCACAGAATTTAGCCACGTAATCCTCTATGGATAGGTCCCCCTGTTGGAGACGAACTAGGCAATCTGCTGGGTTCATTTTGCGGGTCGTGTATTCTGTAACGAATTCAGTCCACTGAAGGCGAGCGTAGTGAAGAACCTAAGTGCAGTTTATTTACAGGTCATCCAAACATTAATCCGAGACTTGACATGACATAAACAGACTAGACTCACCGACAGCGGGTTACAACATCAATACACGACGAGAGACGATGGCAACATGAGGGCTACTTAGGTTTACTACATTTAATTAATAATAATAAGTGAGATAGAATGCATTATGCAATGATAATTATTTCAGATAAGCGTAGTGAAGAACCCAAGTGCAGTTTATTTACAGGTGATCCAAACATCCCAACAATAATCCGAAACTTGACTTGACATGAACAGACTTGACTAGACATGAACAGACTTGACTAGACTAGACATGAACAGACTTGACTAGACATGAACAGAGTTGACTTGACATGAACAGGCTTGACGAGGCATAAACAGACTAGACTCATCGACAGCGGGTTACAACATCAATACACGACAAGGAACAAAGGCAACGACATGGCTACTTATAGCAAACAAAGAGGGTCACATGACATGAACAAACCAATGGGAAACAAGACACATGACCTGGACAACCAATCAGAACATGACACAATGAACAGAGGAACCAATAGCATGAAGACAAGAGGGCAAGGGAAGCACGACACTAACAGCATGAAAAAATTACAAAATAAAAGACATGAAAACATGAACATGACAAAACCCAAAACAGACCTTACAGTTTTTCATTAACTTCAGAATACTAATTAATAAATTACAAACATAATATAATAAAAACATTATTTTACAAAACAGAGAATAATACTTTAGAATTACACAAAATCTAATTTACATTACTATTACAAAATGAACGTCACACCTCTGTTTATTAATTTGCACTGGCTACCAGTAGCGGCTCGCATAAAATTCAAGGCATTAATGTTTGCCTACAAAACCCCCATTGGCTCTGCACCCCTTTACCTAAATTCCCTACTTCAGAGTTATGTGCCCTCTAGAAGCTTGCGTTCTTAAAGTGAACGGCGCTTTATTGTGCCATCTCAAAGAGGCACAAAATCACTTTCACAGACTTTTACATTAAATGTTCCCTCCTGGTGGAATGACCTGCCCAACTCAAGCCATCTTTAAGAAACGACTAAAAACACATCTCTTCCATCTTTATTTGACCCTCTAACTCTAGCACTCTCTATTCTAACTCTATTCTTTAAAAAAATACTTTTAGTATTTAGTATTAACCCCTTTTAGACTTGCACTCTATTAATTTACTTACTGCTTGTTTTCTTTAAAAAAAGAAGCTCAATTCTTTTTTCTATTCTATCTGTTTTCTTTTTATTTATTATATAATAAAAAATAATAAATAAAAAAACTTTGTGTACTGCGTTAAACTGAGACTTGTTATAGCACTTGCATATAATTGCTCTCTTGTTGATTTTGATTGCTTCCATTATCCTCATCTGTAAGTCGCTTTGGATAAAAGCGTCTGCTAAATGACTAAATGTAAAATAATAATATCAATTATACAAATCATAAGCATTTACACAACTTTGACTCCTCTCAGCCAGCATTGCTGTGTGTATGTGTGTGTCATTTTCAAATGAATGAGTTGGACTCAAACTCATATACCCAAGGCCATAACAACCACAATGGGACACTCCTCCTGATCCAATATTCAGATTAGTGATCAATCGATATGGATTTTTCAGTGGTTGATTAATAACTTATTTCATAGACCCCTCCCCGGGATGTGCTTACATCCATATACATATTGCACATGAACTTATTTTTCATCCTTTGTATGACCTTATATTTTACAGAGATCATTTTGATTTTGCTAAGCATTTTTATTGTTCTTGAAACAAACATTCAAAGCTTCTGGGTTCTGCGTGGATACATTTCATCAAGGGTGAGTAGGAATGATCTGGAAAAGTGTGCAAGAGGCACAACATAATTCTTATCAGTCTTTTCATGAACACAAATGAGATGGTGCAACATTAGCAGTACTGATTTGCTGAAAATAAGTAAAGTGGGTGTGGCCAAATTAGGATTATTGCTAACAGCTCACACATTTTTCTTTTATTTGATGTACCCATTTACCAGAAATTTGTGCTATGTCTTAAAGCTGTTGTTTTACGCATCAAGGCCAAGCAAAATGCTGTATTTTACATTGGTTAGGCCTTGCATTGCACATTTTCGTGATTATATATGTGATTAGCCACAAATAGCGCTCACAGCAAGCCTCAAACTGTCTATCTCTCTGTTCTCACATCTGTCGTTCCTCTCCAACCTGTTTCTATATTGCCTTATATCACTGCATTAATTAAGGTTTTCCATGTCGTTTTTCAGGAGCGTAAAGAAAGAAAACAGTCAACCCAGCGTCACAGAATAAAGTCTGTCTCAAGGCAGAAACAACTGCGAGAGCATGCAGGGCAGCTTCCAAATGAGCTGTAGCTTGTTTGATCTCTTGCTAACCGCTCAGATCCTGCACAGCTTGAGAATGATGTGGTTTAGCAACTAGCTGCCCTGGCTCCTCTCAGGACGACTATCTGGCTGACTGCTGACAGTGTGTGTGTGTGTGTGCTTTATCTGTAGACACTCCCCCTCAGATCAATGGCATAGTCAATACGGCCCGTGCCTGGCCCATGTGACAGTGGGTATTAAAGAGGTGAGCAGCCTGTTTCTCCTGAAGAGACGCAGCTAATATCTAGAAGGAAAAGCCATATGCTAGCCTGCTGAGTAATGCGGTCACAATCAAGCTTATCTGCCTTGTACAGCTGACCCTGTGTGTCTAGTCTAATGAACTGGACCAGATCAAAGAAGAGATTTGTAAACTTAAACACGTGGAGTTTGTGAGACAGACTGAGACATGAAAAAGAAAAAAAAGACATGATCCGTGTGTGAACCTGGATAGGAACCACTCAAAGGCATTTCAGGTCAAATGCAGTTCGCATGTGGTTACACTAAGTCGCTCGTTTTGCAGCTGAAACCAGGTCAAAGCATGATATGCTGCATGAGGGTTTAACCGGTTTCACTTATAGGATGAATTAATAACCCAGTTGTCACACAGTAGATCCTTTCCTGGTGCATCTTAAAAGGGAACCATTATTTTATCTCATTACAGCAGGCAAGCTGTGTCAACACCACATCAAACCCAAGTCATGGACAACACAAGTCAATACATAAAAATATTGTGTATGGGTCATGTTTAATCCCACCCCAAAAAAGAAATAAATTTGCATGTGTTTATATGTAGTTTGGGGTCAATAAGAAGTCTCTAACACTCTTAAAAATAAAGGTGCTTCACGATGCCATAGAAGAACCTTTTTGTCTAAATGGTTCCATAGAGAACCTTCAACATCAGAAGAACCTTTCTGTTTCACAAAAGGTTCTTTGTGGTGAAAGTAGGTTCCTCAGATTATAAACAGGTAAGAAAGAGATGGTTCTTTAAAGAACTTTTGACTGAATGGTTCTTTGTGGAACCGAAAATGGTTCTTCTATGGTATCGCTTGAAGAACCTTTTGAAGCACCTTTATTTTTAAGAGTGTATGCTCACCAAGCCTGCATTTATATTAAAATATGGTAATGTTGTGAATAACTGTTTTAGCTATATTTTAACTGCAATAGCTATATTTTAAAATGTTTTCAGCAGGCATTACTCATGTTATGATCCTTCAGAAATCATTCTTTCATGCTGATTTGGTGCTCAATAAATATTTCTCGTTATAATCAGTGTTGAAAACAGTGTCAAAATACAAGTATTAATTTCTTTCAAAGTATTACTAATTTATTTAATAAATATGTATTGTATTGTATAGTATTTGTTTTAACTGTACTGTATCATTGTATTTCAGTTTTTATTATAATTATGTGGGGTATAATTAATGTGATTAAAAAAAAATCTCCAAATTAAAATGTCTGGCTGCATACATTAAAGACAGTTTAAGGTGTAAATGTGCTTAACTGTCATAAAAATAATGTTACAGTAGAATAAATCCTGTCATGGTCCTAAAATAGACTGAATTAAACACAAAATATAATTTAATATTCCCTTTTAATTTTGGGTTGAAACGCATTTGCTTTTGTGATATTCACTTCTGAATAGGCATGCATGTTCTAGGCTCATTTGAGGGACTGGAATTGGAGATATATATATTTTTTCTGAAGAGTGAAAGCCATATGCTGCTCTCTCTAAACTTACAAGTCAAACTTTGCTCCACCAAAAAATCTTCAGTTCTTTTCCCATGTTCTCTGATCACATGCAAGTGCATGAGGCCAGATTCATGGCTTTTTAAACCCATTAGTGACACCTGTGTGTTTGTGAGTGTGTGGATGATGGAGATGCTCAGGAGGAGCAGGCGGCCAAAGCAGATTAGCAGAATCTCACATGTTGCGTAACAGATACTCTTCCTCGAACCTACTGCAGTCCACCCATCAGGTGCTCAGCTAAACATACATCTTTTACTTACACTTACAGTCTAAGTTTACAGTGTGTCTTCCCAGTTTGGGAAGAATATATCATGTATTTGGGTTCCCAGCATCTGAAATGGGTGCTTATGAAAGCCTAATGCTTAATTGCATGTATGTTGATTGGATTTCGGTAGTGTTCTTGTACACTGAAAAAAAAATTTCACACAGAATTTGCTAGTAAAATTGGCTAACAATTTGAAAGAAACAGCAAGTAACAGTGAATTAAATGTGAAATTTTGTAGTAGTAAATATTAAATAGTATTTTGTTGTAAAATGTACTGTAATAATCTTTGTTTTTTTTACAATTTCAAAAAAATATTTTTTTTTATAAGTGTACAACAACAGCCAGTATAGCTTGGCACTAGCAACGGCAAGGTCATGGGTTCGATTCCCAGGGAATGCATGAATACCTTGAGTGCAGTGTTGGTTTGGATATAAGTATCTGCCAAATTTACAAATGGAAAATAAGTACCTGTTTGGGTTGCAAAAATGCATTGATATGTAACACAACACACCAATACAAAAATCAAAAAATGTAATATAATAATTAATATTACTATATTATTATTATACCTGGTTTGTTATAAATTTAGTTCTTATCTGAAATACAATTCTTGACTTCTTCTGGTGTAAAATTATTAATTATATTACAATAATCGAAGCATAACAGATTGTGAACAAATTTCAGATTTTATTTTTCATTGCATCATTTATTAATCAAATCAAAACTTTGTCAAACCAAATATTTACTCTTGTATGTGTGTATATGCGAATGCATGTGGATTGTACAGTATGTGTGTGTGTGCATGTGTGTTGCACAATATGTGTGTGTGTGTGTGTGTGTACATATGTGTGTGGCCTTAAGGTCCCTGCCAGTCTGCTCACCTCATGTAGGTACAGTCAAAAGCTCACACAAATGTCATTAACTTCCCAGCCTGTGGCTGATCAGTCCATGTGCTCACAAGCTGCTGCTGGCCAACTGCAGTGTGAGTGTTTGTGTCTTTTACCAAGAAACAAGACTGAGCTGTGGACAAGTTCACACTGAGTTCACACTGACAGTGACTTACAAAGTGACCAGGACACTCATTTTCAAAGAGAACTGGTGATTTCTGGCAACATGAGAGATAGGGACAGTATAATGTGGGCGTGTCCAGTGATGTGACCAAGTTGAGAAAAGTTCATTTTTATGCAAATTAGTAGAAGTTTGTGATACTTTGAGCAGTTTCACTATTCTATATGATTAATTTCTATATATGTATATAATATGTATTATCACAGATGGTTTCTGCATATTGTGTTAATTCATAGAAGCAGGAAAACTGATTCCTTGTCAAAACAAAATAAAATCTTTTTTTCTCCATCTAATTTTCAATCTAATTTTCGCAAACACTGGAAAGTTATGCTGACCACCAGTGGGTCAATGATGTGACAATTAAAAAAAAAAAACATATCTATTAAATGTTTTAATAAAAAAATGTATAATAATAATAAGAAAAAAGATTGATGATTTTGTTTGAATTCATACTATTTGATCTGTACAAGTCACACTTTTAGAAAAAAAAGCAACCCTAAAAATCCTCAATATAAGCAGATGAGAGCATACAAATTTATACAAATTCACCACCAGTTTGCCAAAACATAAGTATCCAAAGCACATCAGCTGGTTTTTGGACCCCTCCTCTTCTCCATATACGCTACATCGCTGGGACCCATTATACAGGCACATGGTTTGTGTTACCATTTCTATGTTCATAGATATACAGTTCTACTTTTCATTTCAACTGGGTGATTCAAGGGTAGCTGCACAGATCATAGACTGCCTGGTGGACACCTCAGCTTGAATGCAAGCACAACACCTAGAGCTCAACTCAGAAAAGACAGACAAGGACAGCACAATCGTGCAGATTTACATTGCACAACATCAGGCCCTTCTTAACAGAGCATGCAGCACAACTCATCCAGGCCCTTGTCATTTCTAGGCTGGACTATTGCAGTGCTCTTCTGGCTGCACTTCCATCACATGCAATCTACAAATGATTAAGAGCTCAGCAGCGTGAATTGTCTTCAATAAGCCCAAGGAAGCCCACGTCACACCTCTGTTTATCTCTCTGCTCTGGCTACTGAATGCGGCTTGCATCAAGTTCGAAATGTTGATGCTTGCATATAGAACAGCCACTATGCATCGTCCTACCTCCACTCCCTCGTATGAGTCTACATCCTCTCTAGAAGCTTGAGGTCAGTAAGTGAGTGACGCCTGGACGCTTTGGATAGAAGTGTCTGCTAAATGAATACACCTAAAGGTAAAATGTAATGTAAATGATTAATAATATTTGAAAAACGTTTGTCCACAAGATCAAAGTCATGTGTTCTCTTCACTGTTCTTGCTCCGGATCAGGAGGGGCTGTTGTTGAAGCAGTTAGTAGTAGGTCCTGGAGATTGGGGCATGTGGTGTTCAGTAATAAACAGCACCATGGTGACCGCAGCTGTTGCAGTGGCAGACAGAGAACATCAGTGGCAGACAGAGTCTTTGGAGTGTTACAAGAGAAGTACTGAGGGTCCACTGAGAACTATAAACACCGGCAGGCCATGACTTCCACAAATAGATCTCTTTGGAGAAAAAAAGAGAGTAGTAAAAAGCGTAGAGAGGGATGTGGGGGAGTGCGTACGACAGAGAAGAGAAGGATTATTTTCTTCTGGAACCCAGAATAATCAGAAGAGGCATAATTTTACGTTTTTTAAATTGGTGCTTTTAATTGATGTGTGCATTGGTGGCAGATTATTAGGAAAAGCCTTGTTTTTTGCATCTCATTAGATAAGCAAATTCAGACATGCTAGATTAATCAAATTCATAATGTGATTACTATTAGAGTTCATTTTATCTTGTTGTGGGTTTACCACAAATTTTGTAGACATTAAAAAATAATATTTTTTATAATTATAATCTCTTGTTTTTAATTCTCTGCATACTGTATTAAGAGAAATGTGCATGTACAGTTGAGTGCCCGTATCCCTTTTAGTTTATGACTATATTTATAATGTAGCACAGTTTTAAGTGTTACATTATAATGGAAAACGTCAATAAAATAATACAGTCTTTGCAAAGAAATCTCTATTTTCCTAAATTATAAATAGAACCAACTGTTTTTGCCCCCAATTAAAGTATATGTTGGCATAGAATTATACTGCAGATTTTTTTTTACTTTTTTTACTTTTTTATACTGCTCATGTGTTTTTAAGGCATTTTTATTGCCACAAATGAGCTACATGTTGCAGCAGTGCCAGATTGCTTATATTAAAGGGGTCATATGATGCGATTTCAATTTTTCCTTTCTCTTTGGAGTGTTACAAGCTCTTGGTACATAAAGAAGATCTGTAAAGTTGCAAAGACTAAAGTCTCAAATCCAAAAAGATATTCTTTATAAAAGTTAAGACTTGTCCACGCCCTCCTAAAACGCCTCGTTCTAACACGCCCCCACATGTCTACGTCACTGTGTGGGATGATTTGCATAACATGATTTGCCTCCTTCGTCGAATCCGCCGGGCGCCGATCATTCAAGCCGCTGTGTGTTTCGATGTGAAAGCGAAACTACTTTGTTTGGCCTTCCAAAAGAGGACATAATGTTTCTATAAAGTGGGGCAGTTCCAACTTTGCAAGGACAGTCTGGCGCTTCTGACTCACAGCATGTAAGTACGTTTTTTTATATTTAAAGAATTTGCCACTGATGATTCAAACGCGAGTTTGAGCAGTGTAGAGTAGCGCTTGTTGTTTGTCATTTCTCCGATCACAAATGTAGACATGGTTTTATGTTTACGTGGCACAATACGCAACGCAAAGTGTAAAAAGACAGTATAAGCCATTATAATCAGTAATTATGTCCCCACTGGATGCAACAAATGCCTCCTTTGTAATGGGTTTTAATGTTTTTGTCTCATCACGCCGGGACACATGGAAACACAGTATGATAAGGGCGTAACATTTCCGTCACACGCTTGAGGTATTCAGCCAATCACAACACACTGGATAACTGGCCAATCAGAGCACACCTCGCTTTTTAGAACGATGAGCTTTGTAAAAATCAGCGTTTCAGAAAGGCGGTGCATAGAGGAGAAACAATAATGTACAGTATGTGGAAAATAATGTTTTTTTTTACCTTAAACCGCATAAACACATTGCATTACACTAAATACACAAAATAATGTTCTTTTTAGCAACATCATATGACCCCTTTAAGGCAGAATACAATTTTTTTATTGCTTTTTATCTTTAAATATTGTTTATGGAGAGACCCTGCTTAACCTATAAGCCATTTTTTAGCTTTCGTCTTTGTGCTGCTGGAGAAAAGCCTGACCTTTTTGACCATATGGTGCCCTGCATTATACTTTAACCAGAGCTAGACTCTGGGCCGCAACTTTGAGTGTGCTCACTAATATTCAAATAATCCGTGTGATTATGGGAGTGGTTATTAAAATGAATATGGGCAGCAATGTGGAAACAGATGTCCGATGACCCACATCTGTGTGTCCAGCTGAGAAGTATGAGTGGATGTGTGTGTGGCCAGGCGGCTGTCTCACAGGGCACAGCTGTGGTCGGGCTGCTGGGTCGTCCACCCACCCATTTATCTGTCCTGGAGTGTCCTACAGAGACAAGAGCAATTCACTCCTACTGAGCTGAAAACAACATCTATTTCTAAGAAAATACTTTGAACTTTTTACAGTATATGATGGCAGCAGTAGTACAATACTTAGAGATGAGCTCTGTGGTTTTTCTGTGTGCTGCAGATAGGCGGTTTTGCATGTGAAGGCTTCCTCGGCTGCATATACAGCCGAAAAACAACAAAGATGTGCTTTTATATTGGAAAAATTATTAGAAGAAGGCACAGCCCCAGGAACATATGCACAGAATGGCTGTGCTGTGAAAACACAAAAAATATTTTTTAGCAGTAATTAATTTTGATCTAAAGTTACGGTCAGCGTCACTCACAAAACTCAAAATTGAAGTCATTTCAACCATGTCGTAAAATGTCTGTTATTGATATAAATTATTATTCTTTTTATTCTCATGGCATGCCCACAGAATGGCCAACATCCATTCGCTGAATGTTTGACAGAAAAATGGCAATCGCTGACTGAAATTGCTAGCTCCATTCTGATTGGCTTGATGCAACTTCCAGGGCGAAGGACATTTTTTGTTAGTGCATCTGGTAACAATTATATCAAATAATTATATATGTTAAATATTAAAATTATTGAATATTTGTTATGAATATATGAAATAAATTAATGTTAGTATGCATATATATATATATACAGTATATATATAAATAACAATAAATATAATGCCAAACTGCTTAGGTTTTGTTTTATTTTTCCATAATTTGAGTATTTTTTCTTCATTATGATATCACAGGTGTATCATCCTAACATTTGTTTATGGTTTATGTCCCTGCAAAAATATCTAAATTAATTTTAACAAAGAAAACAAATGCTTATGAAAAAAAAAAAGGTTGGTCAGATTACATGTCAATCAGACAGTATTTTCCTGTTTAAGTGGCTGGCTCTTGACTAGAATAAGTCGCACTGATGACTAGACATTTTGCTGCTAGTCTAGACTATTCTTTTCTATTCTCTGTGTCCTTTCCAAACCTTCGTCACCTCATCCCCCTCTTTTTGTTCTCGTCTCTAGGGCATCACTCAGTGATTGACAGCTGGGGTCAGCATGTTGACACAGTACTCTGGCCCTGTCATCATGACTGTTCATCCCATGCTCGCCTGGGTTAGTAACAGACGCCAGAGGAGCCATTTACTCCCGCTGCTGTTAAAGGCCCATCATCATCGCAGCGCAGCGGAGGGAGAGAATCCGTGTTTCCTGAAATCGTCTTCCTCCAACTGCCATAAATCAAAGGGAATCTGCGGGAACTTAATTAGCTTAATTGCTATGTTTGCTCTAACATAACACTGATCACTCCACCGTTTGAGATACTGCATTTGAATAGGGATAAAACAGATGGTACACTGTCTTTTCGCGCCCTTGTAGAAGATTGTTTGGGGAAGATGAGAAGTAAAGTTGGGGGGTGGGGGGTGGGCAATGTCTTTAGTGGGGTGGGATTTTTTAATCTTGCTGCTTTTTGATTGGTCGGAGAGTGCCATGGTATTTTGAATCCTCAGAACTAAAATCAGATGTGTAGTTCAACATTCCTATCAACCGATCAGATTTTAGGGTTATGTTTAGGGCTGTGGTTGGAGCTTGAACAACGTTTTTACCAACTCATCAATTCCCTCTTATTTCTGTCAGTGGTTAATGGTTATGTTTAGACTTGGGGCGAGATGTTGATCTACTATTACAGTGACATCAAACGCCATTATGGATAGATACTGACATTCGTTGTCGCTCCCTATAGTGTCTCTTCAATTTTTCATCTCCAGGGATTTATAGTTCTGGGAAGCTACAGCTGTTCAAGCTCCACCCTTTGCCCTCATTGGCCCAAGTTCACCACCCATTGAGTCAATAGGCAGAGCTTGACATCCAGCTCCCCCTCTCAGGATGTAATGGGTGGAGCTTGAAGGCCCAACTACACCATAACCATAAACCTATCCCTAATTAGGTCAAGCTCCACCCATTAGGACCACAGAGGTGGTTGTAAGGACTTAGTTAAGATAGGCCAAGGTTGTAAGGACATAGTTAAGATAGGCCAAGGTTGTAAGGACATAGTTAAAATAGTCCATGTGACATCAGTGGTTCAACCATAATTTTATGAAGCTACGAGAATACTTTTTGTGTAACAATTTCTTCTCAGTCTTCGCAGCACTTTCACAAGAGTATCACGACGCATACATGTGATGCTGCTGGCGCAGGAGACGGCGTTCTGACGTAGAACATCCATCTCTAGTTCATCATCTGTATATTCTGGTTCAAATAAGTAAGGCTGGGCAAAAAATTGGAAGAGAAGAAATTGTTTAATGAAGTTGTTATTTTTGTATTCTTTGTGCACAAAAATATTCTCATAGCTTCATAAAATTACGGTTGAACCACTGATGTTACATAGACTATTTTAACTATGTCCTTACTATGTTTGTGGGCCTGGGAACGTTTCAGTTGCATTGCTGTCTATGGAGGATCAGAAAGCTCTCGGATTTCATCAAAAATATCTTAATTTGTGTTCCGAAGATGAACAAAAGTCTTTCGGGTTTAGAACGACATGAGGGTGAGTAATTAAAGGGGTCATATGATGATGCTAAAAATAACATAATTTTGTGTATTTAGTATTTAGTTTATGCGGTTTAAGGTTAAAAGAACACATTATTTTCCACATAATTTACATTATTGTTTCTTCTCTATGCCCCGCCTTTCTGAAACGCGTCGATTTTTACAAAGGTCATCGGTCATCGGCGGGGTGTTCTCTGATTGGCCAGCTATCATGTGCGTTGTGATTGGCCGAATACCTCAAGTGTGTGACGGAAATGTTACACCACTTACCATACTGTGATGCCGTGTCCCGGCACGACCAGACAAAACCAATAAAACCCATTACACAAAAAGCATTTGTTGCATCTTGTGGACATAATTACGGATTATAATGACTTATACTGTCTTTTTACACGCTGCGTTGCATCGCGTCGCGTAAACATAAAACCATGTCTGCATTTGTGATTGGAGAAATGACAAACAACAAGCGCTACTCTACACTGCTCAAAACTCGCGTTTGAATCATCAGTGGCAAATCCTTTAAATGAAAACGTACTTACAGACTGTGATTGTTGTCTACTCTCCCAAGATCAGGAAACAGTCCTCCATAAACTGTACTGCACACATCTTAATATTTGGGTTGAACTGTTCTGGAACAGTGTTGTAAATACAACTTAACCACTGATTTCTAGTCGTGTCCTTCCAAAAGAGCCGGTGGCTTGAATGAGCGGAGGCTTGTGGCAACTACATGTGACGACCCCGGGCTGGACTCCGCTTCGTCCATGGTGAAAGCCGGTCCGGCGATTGACAGTGTGACGTTGATGTATTTCCTCAGCGACCAGCACGGATCAGCTCCAGGCATGACGAAGCGGTATTGTCCTCTTTTGGAAGGCCAAACAAAGTAGTTTCGCTTTCACAACGAAACACATGGCAACAACAATACTACAGTGAGAATAAAAGTTACGCCTTCTTTCTTTGCGTGAACATTTGGGCAGTGTTATGCAAATCTTCCCACATCGTGATGTAGACATGTGGGGGCGTGTTAGAACGAGGCGTTTTAGGAAGGCGTGGACAAGTCTTAACTTTTATAAAGAATATCTCTTTGGATTTGAGACTTTAGTCTTTGCAACTTTACAGATCTTCTTTATGCACCAAGAGCTTGTAACACTCCAAAGAGAAAGGAAAAATTGAAATCGCATCATATGACCCCTTTAATGACATAATTTTCATTTTTGGGTGAACTATCCCTTTAATTATTTACCATGTGATGATTCTGCTAATGTATTTAATATGCACTCCCATCAGAAAAAGAAAATTAAGAAAGGTTCAGCTGTGAACTATTTTATTCATCTGTGTATACTTGCTTACTTATTAGTCACCTAAATAACCTAAAGATGAAAGGACCTAGAAAATGGTCACTTTAAAGCCAGTTTCCTTGACTACGGCATTTCTATGGCAATTGTCAAACTCTGGAGAGCACAGCCCTTAGCCTATGTAAATAAATAGTCGTTTTGTTTTATTGGATGTTGGTATGTTACATTTATAGTAGTAGTGTATATTTTATTGTATAGTAGTATAGTAGTAGTGTATATTGGCCAGTTTCATTAGTTTCAAGGTCTCAGCCTATCTCTGTTCACTTCAATGAAACTATCAACTTCAGATATCTTAACCCTACAGAGGTAAATCAACTGACAGCATGTTCCTTTTGAGAATACCTTTGTAGTTTGGATTGTATAACAGTGCTGGTGTATGTGGGAGGGTGGCTGGTATTCATGTGTTTGCAGAATTGCTGCAGAAACCTTCTGCATGTTACCACTGATGAATTTCAAAGACGTGCTTTCGCCCACTGAAACGCAACATGAAGAGCACTTTCATGGTTTAAGAAGATATCCAATACAATAAGAGGGTACCAGAAGGGAAGAAAGTTTACGTAGGCTGTCTAATTGTTTTTTTTTTGTTTTGTTTTTTTGAGTGGATCATATATTTCAGCATTTGGTCAGGCTCCAATCCTTATTAGTGTTTTCTAAACCTTTTTGCAAACAAGCCACTCATGATATGAATTACTTCAACTATATATATATATTTTTTTTTTTTATTTATTAAATTTTTTTTTTACTTAAATCGCTAACAGACAGTAGCTAACTATGTAATGGGACAATGTAAAAAAAAAAAAAAAGACTCGTATGAACCGATTCCTCGAATCATTCAAAAGACTCAAAAACGGTTTGAATCAGTCTGATGAACTCACCGAAGTCAGAGCGGCTACTGAATCAACTATAACTTATAGAAAACATTGAATCAATGTGAACAATATCACATGAAAAATAATACAAACTAAAACAAAAAAAAAAGATCCAATGTTTTTTTTATATCTCGTATTTTACTGTACAAAAAAAAAACCTGATTAGGTGGGTCTGTCGCCTGAAAAAGTTTTGGAAACCTTTTTCTGCTTATTTAATCTGTGAATCGAGTCGATCCGAATCAAAAAATGAATCGGACTTCACAAAAGAGCGTATTTGATTACGTTAGTTAGCGTTGCTGTAAAAGCTCAAAGACAATAAAATACATTAAAAAACATAGTGATGTCGCGTTTTGTCACGCTGTACTGCGATGAATAAGAATCCGGTCACTGGAAAAGACACATTGTTTTGAAAACATCGGAAACAATTGTGACACTACACGAGATTAGGTAAGTTAGTAGCGTCGCTACTTTAAACTTTACTCCCCAACGCTGGTCAGAAATAACAGCAATGTTTTGCCTTCATTTAAACACAAGGTTTACCGGTGTTATACCTGACATGTTCTTAAAAATAGAGCAAAATGTTCCATCTTTGTGATAGCATAAAACATGATTCTATTTCTGGCGCGTGGGTGAAAGGCCTATGCTTGAATTCATTACTCATAACTTCAGTGTTTCTCACAACTTGTGACATGTTGATGTTGCATGGGAAACAGCTGAGTAAGATCAGCGCTCCACCTATTCACCTCTTGATGTTTTTAGGGCATGATATGATATTTCTGTTCAGAATAGAGGGGGCAGTTGACTTTATGCCTTTTTGCTTTTGTTTGAGTTTATGCATGGCTGTCAGTCTGTGGATTTGTAGGCAAAGTTTTCTCAGATTGGATCATTTGCAGAGGTCTTTCTAATGAGCTTATGTAACCCCTCTCCCCCGGGTCCTCACCGCCACACCTCGTTCTCGTTCCGAGTGGGTCTCCGGCATGGGAGGCGGACGCACTAACAAGGAGGCTAAGGACTGCAGCCTCTAGTGTCAGTCGCTAGTGTGTCTCTTGAGATCAGGGGAGTGAGGTTTTACCTGCACAGCACCTACTCACTGGCCTCCGTTACACTCACCCCCCTAAAACTCACTCCCATTCGGGTCACGGCACCAATGTAACCCCTCTCTCCCGGGTCCTCACCGCCACACCTCGTTCTCGTTCCGAGTGGGTCTCCGGCATGGGAGGAGGACACACTAACAAGGAGGCTAAAGACTACAGCCTCTAGCGTCAGTCGCTAGTGCGTCTATTGAGATCAGGGGAGTGAGGTTTTACCTGCACGGCACCTACTCACTGGCCTCCATTACACTCACCCCCCCTAAAACTCACTCCCATTTGGGTCACGGCACCAATGTAACCCCTCTCTCCCGGGTCCTCACCGCCACACCTCGTTCTCGTTCTGAGTGGGTCTTGAACACGGGTCTCCGGCATGGGAGGAGGACACACTAACAAGGAGGCTGAAGACTGCAGCCTCTAGCGTCAGTCGCTAGTGCGTCTCTTGAGATCAGGGGAGTGATGTTTTACCTGCACAGCACCTACTCGCTGGCCTCCGTTACACTTAGTCATTATGTTCTCATGAGATGAGACACATTTGCAGACTTTCGTATTACTTACTCTTTCACAGGCAAGTAAAAAGCAGTGATCCTAATTGGCTTCATTGATTAATTCATATACAATGTCTTGATGACAGGCTGATTTTTAGATCTTGCTAAAGTGAAGACAGAGTATTTTGATATGGCATAAACAGTAAATTATTGTGGTTAGTTCATTTATAGGTCAGTCAGCTTTCTGTTTTCACCATTGTCTTTTGTTTACCTTTGTTAAGTTCTGTTGAGAAAATGTTTTGTTGGATTTCTGTCAGCGGTGTCAGATGGATTTCATATTTTTAATAGTTAGTTATCTCACAAAACCGCAGGCGAGACCACTGATACAGTTAAACATTAGTATGTGAACAGAACTGAATCTGGTCCTGATCCCAGTCTAGATGTAGTAGTCTGGCTTACTGTACATTGTCATGTTCTCATGTACACAATGTATTGTATCATTATTGTTGTTTTTTTGCTGTGTACAATTGTATTTGTGTAATCTTGCATGATAAATCGTCTATGCTTCCAGCCTCATAATAGTGTAAAACTCTTTTAACACATGTGATATACTGTATCAGCTTCAGTCAGGCACATGCAAAAGCCGTGCAGATAAAGACAATGTTTCACGAAAGAGGATGTGTTTATGCAAGACCGTTCTTGTTCTCTGTGATGATAAAAATGTTTCTTCACTAAGTGTCTCTGTTCCCTTAGATAAAAATTCACTTCTGAGCTTCCTATTTCTGTTAGGAAGCTTAAGACCTTTTTTTGGTTTTACCAGCAGTGCTGTGAAACAACACTTTGTGTTTATGTTAGAGACTTCAGTGCGTTAGATAAGAGGGATATCTGCTTGTGTTTGTGGTTCTCCTCCTGCAGCTCTGGCTGTGGAGGTGGAGGGGTGAGGCAGAGTTGACAGCTTTCCTGTGAGGAGGCTCTCCTTGTAGAAAATGACGTCTGGAGACCTGACCTTGAACTCGGTAGAAAAGGCCAGAGCATTTAGAGAGGTCTCTGGAAGGAAATGCTGTCACTTTCAGTGTGTGTGTATGTATATGTACAGATTTATGCGAAAGTTTGGGCACTCCTGATAATTCTCATAATTTCAATTTATAATCTGCTGGGCTTTCGTAGCAGCAACTTCATTTGGAAATAATTTATACCTTATGGAAACAGTAACATTTCAGTTCTGAAATGTATTGAATCAACAGAAACAATGCAATGTGAATCATAACAAAAACACACAGGTGCAAAAATCAATATTTTGTAGATCCACCTTTTGCTGAAATAACAGCCTGTAGATACGTCTTCTAGCCACTGATAAGTCCATGAAACATTGCTGCAGATATTTTGGACCGTGCTTCCTTGCAAAATTTCTCCAGTTCAGTCAGGTTTGATGGCTGCCAAGCGTGGACAGCCCGCTTCAAATCATTCCATAGATTTTCAGTGATGTTCAAGTCTGGCGACTGGGATGGCCATTCAAGAACATTGTATCTGTGTCTGTGCATGAATTCCTTGGTAGATTTGGAATTGGAACAATGCTTTGGTTCATTGTCCTGCTGAAACAACCAACCCTGGTGTAACTTCAACCTCTCGTTACACTCACCCCCCTAAAACTCACTCCCATTCGGGTCACGGCACCAATGTAACCCCTCTCTCCCGGGTCCTCACCGCCACACCTCGTTCTCGTTCCGAGTGGGTCTCCGGCATGGGAGGAGGACACACTAACAAGGAGGCTAAAGACTACAGCCTCTAGCGTCAGTCGCTAGTGCGTCTATTGAGATCAGGGGAGTGAGGTTTTACCTGCACGGCACCTACTCACTGGCCTCCATTACACTCACCCCCCCTAAAACTCACTCCCATTTGGGTCACGGCACCAATGTAACCCCTCTCTCCCGGGTCCTCACCGCCACACCTCGTTCTCGTTCTGAGTGGGTCTTGAACACGGGTCTCCGGCATGGGAGGAGGACACACTAACAAGGAGGCTGAAGACTGCAGCCTCTAGCGTCAGTCGCTAGTGCGTCTCTTGAGATCAGGGGAGTGATGTTTTACCTGCACAGCACCTACTCGCTGGCCTCCGTTACACTTAGTCATTATGTTCTCATGAGATGAGACACATTTGCAGACTTTCGTATTACTTACTCTTTCACAGGCAAGTAAAAAGCAGTGATCCTAATTGGCTTCATTGATTAATTCATATACAATGTCTTGATGACAGGCTGATTTTTAGATCTTGCTAAAGTGAAGACAGAGTATTTTGATATGGCATAAACAGTAAATTATTGTGGTTAGTTCATTTATAGGTCAGTCAGCTTTCTGTTTTCACCATTGTCTTTTGTTTACCTTTGTTAAGTTCTGTTGAGAAAATGTTTTGTTGGATTTCTGTCAGCGGTGTCAGATGGATTTCATATTTTTAATAGTTAGTTATCTCACAAAACCGCAGGCGAGACCACTGATACAGTTAAACATTAGTATGTGAACAGAACTGAATCTGGTCCTGATCCCAGTCTAGATGTAGTAGTCTGGCTTACTGTACATTGTCATGTTCTCATGTACACAATGTATTGTATCATTATTGTTGTTTTTTTGCTGTGTACAATTGTATTTGTGTAATCTTGCATGATAAATCGTCTATGCTTCCAGCCTCATAATAGTGTAAAACTCTTTTAACACATGTGATATACTGTATCAGCTTCAGTCAGGCACATGCAAAAGCCGTGCAGATAAAGACAATGTTTCACGAAAGAGGATGTGTTTATGCAAGACCGTTCTTGTTCTCTGTGATGATAAAAATGTTTCTTCACTAAGTGTCTCTGTTCCCTTAGATAAAAATTCACTTCTGAGCTTCCTATTTCTGTTAGGAAGCTTAAGACCTTTTTTTGGTTTTACCAGCAGTGCTGTGAAACAACACTTTGTGTTTATGTTAGAGACTTCAGTGCGTTAGATAAGAGGGATATCTGCTTGTGTTTGTGGTTCTCCTCCTGCAGCTCTGGCTGTGGAGGTGGAGGGGTGAGGCAGAGTTGACAGCTTTCCTGTGAGGAGGCTCTCCTTGTAGAAAATGACGTCTGGAGACCTGACCTTGAACTCGGTAGAAAAGGCCAGAGCATTTAGAGAGGTCTCTGGAAGGAAATGCTGTCACTTTCAGTGTGTGTGTATGTATATGTACAGATTTATGCGAAAGTTTGGGCACTCCTGATAATTCTCATAATTTCAATTTATAATCTGCTGGGCTTTCGTAGCAGCAACTTCATTTGGAAATAATTTATACCTTATGGAAACAGTAACATTTCAGTTCTGAAATGTATTGAATCAACAGAAACAATGCAATGTGAATCATAACAAAAACACACAGGTGCAAAAATCAATATTTTGTAGATCCACCTTTTGCTGAAATAACAGCCTGTAGATACGTCTTCTAGCCACTGATAAGTCCATGAAACATTGCTGCAGATATTTTGGACCGTGCTTCCTTGCAAAATTTCTCCAGTTCAGTCAGGTTTGATGGCTGCCAAGCGTGGACAGCCCGCTTCAAATCATTCCATAGATTTTCAGTGATGTTCAAGTCTGGCGACTGGGATGGCCATTCAAGAACATTGTATCTGTGTCTGTGCATGAATTCCTTGGTAGATTTGGAATTGGAACAATGCTTTGGTTCATTGTCCTGCTGAAACAACCAACCCTGGTGTAACTTCAACCTCTTGACTGATTCTTGAACATTGTTCTTGAGAATCTGCTGATACTGGATGGAATCTATGCAATCCTCAACATTGACAAGGTTTTCAGTACCTGGGCTTATCACAGCCCCACAGCATGATGGATCCTCCACCAAATTTTACAGTGGGGAGCAGGTTCTTCTTCTAGAACGCTGTTTTCTTTTTACGCTATGCAAAGTGCCTCTGGTTATGACCAAATAACTATCTTACCGATTCATCTGTCCACAACAAATTATTCTAAAATAATTCAGGCTTTTCCAGATGAGCCTTTGCATACCTCAAAAGGACTCTGCTTGTTGGCAGGAGCTGTTCCTTGTGCAAAGTGTGTGGAATGTGGTGGAACACTGTACAATGACATTATCAGCAGCAAGATGTTCTTCGAGCTCTTTGGCGGTGGCCTGTGGTTTGTCTGTGACCATTCTAACCACTCTTCGCCTTTGCTGAAAATGGCATTTTCGGTTTTCGGCCGAAAGAGGAAAAACAAAAAAGTTCCGCTCTACGAATGTGCGTTCTGCTCGTGTACCGCTCATGCTCACCGGAAAAGTCCGCTCAAATAACGCACTGACAGGAAATTTCTATGCAGTATACTTGTTCCTGTTTGCAGTAGCGCTACTGTGCTGTAACATGGTGTAGGCTAGTTCAGCTGTACTGGGCAAAAATATGCTCTGCTCATATGCTCTGATAATAATAGCTTTGTAGGTCTATACATTATTTGGATAATTAGTCCAAAAAAAACCAAAACAACAACAACCTATATCTGATTCTGTTACATAGAAGTGAATAAAAACAATATATTGATATTTAATATTAAGGTAACACTTTACAATAAGGTTCCATTAGTTAATGTTAGTTAATGTATTAACTAACATGAACGAACAATGAACAATACATTTATTACAGTATTTATTAATCTTTCTTAATGTTAGTTAATGAGAATACAGTTGTTCACTGTTAGTTCATGTTAATTCAGCGTGCATTAACTGTTAACAAGCACAACTGTTGATTTTAATAATGCATTAGTAAATGTTGAAATGAACATGAACTAAGATTAATAAATGCTGAAGAACTATTGTTCATTCTTAGTTTGTTAACTAAAGTAGTTAACTAATGTAAACTAATGAACCTTATTGTAAAGTGTTACCAATATTAATATAAATTCTGTCCAGTTTTATTGTTACTTTCAGTAAAAGTGTGGTTATTTTATTGGCTTGTGTTTTTTTTAAAATTCATATCATTAAAATTGAGTTAAATTGAAAAAGTCTTACAAAATTACTTTATATTATTAAATAAAATAATAAATAATCATTACAAAGCAGTTTCGGTTTCGGTTTTCGGCCAAGTGCACCCAGAATTTTCATTTCGGTGCATCCCTAGTAATAATTATATTTAACCAGAATTGCAATATCAGTGCATCAATACTAAATGAATAAATAAATACATTTTGTGCTTTGATAAAGTGTATTAACAAATGTGGGAGATGTGTACTGTACAAAAATGTAAGTAAAAAAAAAAGGGAGCTAGTTTACTCTATCTTACCATATATGACAAATGTATGGTTTAAAATCACATACTATGTCATTTTACTGTAAAAATATTGTCAAATGAATGGTTTTTGGAAGTAAAAACTATGACTTACTATATAATTTGTGATAGAAAAACAACAAAGCACATTCCAAGAAGCTTGGCTGTTCAGTATATTTATTGTATTCAGATTAGAGTATTTATTTAAGTTGAGATTGTTAGTATAAATCATTTTCAAGTAATTATTATCAGGCCCCAGCAATTTGTCCAATTTGATGAACTGAATCAAATGTATAAATATACAATGAAATGTTCCTCTAAAGCAGCTACAATAGTGAGATTGTATTTCACACAGCTCATTCCTCCACATGTCCCCTGAGGCCTTCACAAGACCTTAAACCTCTGGCACTTATCTAATTAGCTCAGGGAAACACTGAATTATTAAAGTCGCCTAAATCATTCAGAGCATGAGCCTAATGTCTGCCATGTTCAAAGGAGGTGGAAGGACACAGAGCAATAATGTCACTGCCTACTGTCCAGCTGTCAGGATGATTGTTCTTCTGAAAGACATTTGTCACCAGCATCAGTTACACCGGTGATACCTTGTTCAGAGTAACTTTACCCACACATTCTTTCACATGATGCATCCTTTACATAACATCCTTTACATAGTATTTAAACTTTGAAATTAGTGTTTTTAATGACTTGATCTTGTGTAGAAGCCTGGGAACAATCATCATTTTTTTGTCCCCTTCCAACAGCTGGAAACATTTGAGTGACGTGACATGTGGCCAAGTATGGTGACCCATACTCGGAATTAGTGCTCTGCATTTACCCATCCAAAGTGCATACACACACAGCAGTGAACACACACAAACCGTGAACACACACCCGGCAGCCATTTTTCTGCGGCGCCCGGGGAGCAGTTGGGGGTTCGGTGCCTTGCTCAAGGGCACCTCAGTCATGGTATTGAAGGTGGGAGAGAGCGCTGTACATTCTGTACACACATACAGTGTACATTCACTGTACATCCCTGCTGGTACGAGACTCGAACCCACAACCTTTGGGTTATGAGTCCGACTCTCTAACCATTAGGCCACGACTTCCCCCATTTGCACTAACTTTCAATGCGTCATTGTAGACACAACCATGGTGACCCATACTCGGAATTAGTGCTCTGCATTTACCCATCCAAAGTGCATACACACACAGCAGTGAACACACACAAACCGTGAACACACACCCGGCAGCCATTTTTCTGCGGCGCCCGGGGAGCAGTTGGGGGTTCGGTGCCTTGCTCAAGGGCACCTCAGTCATGGTATTGAAGGTGGGAGAGAGCGCTGTACATTCTGTACACACATACAGTGTACATTCACTGTACATCCCTGCTGGTACGAGACTCGAACCCACAACCTTTGGGTTATGAGTCCGACTCTCTAACCATTAGGCCACGACTTCCCCCATTTGCACTAACTTTCAATGCGTCATTGTAGACACAACCAATCTGAGGGACAAAAAATAAAATAAACAGCTTTCCCATCATCCTATACAAGTGGTCAGACAGGCCAAAGCATTGATAGTACTTGTTTAAAGATAACAATGCTATCAAAACCATCGATATATTCTTTCTTAAGTAGTATTTGTCCGTTTCTTAAAGTCTTGAGAGGATGGTAAGTGGTCTCAAGTTTTGTCCCACTGACCCTTTCCTGGCAGCAGCTGATATTGAAGCTGGAAAGAACAACAAATTGTGGTTTTATGTAACCACTTGGAATAATATTTGTGGACACAAACCTCTCCAAGTTCAAGTTTCTCTGGCCCGCTTGATTGATTCCAGAGAGACATCTCAAGGCCCTTTCACATGAAGCGGGGCTTCAGCGCATCTCCCAACACAAACGTCATTCGCTGCTTAGATCTCCACAGAAAAAAGATTGCAGATGGTGTCAGAGAACGTTGGTTTTGTGACGTTGTTAGTTGAATTCTAAAAACAGCATGTGTACGTTGTTTATGGGCCATTCACACTGTAAGCATTTAACTGCTAGAAGGGGCACATCGGGAATGAACAGGAGATGCGCTCATAGGCTTATTTACTCCCACACATTGTTGCTGATATAAACGCAATACAAATATGGTGATTCTGCCTCTGGGCTGGTCTGATTGGTCAGTTTTGGGTGCTATACAGTAGCTTGCCGTTTTGCTCTATAGTAGGGCTACACAATAATATATAGAAATAACATCCATATCGTGATATGGTTGAATGCGAGGGGCAACGTAATTAAATAATACATATAAAAATTGAATCATAAGCTGCATGCATGCAAATGAACAATGGCAGGGCATATATTTATTTGCCTACAAACTGCCAAAATAAAAGCTTGATGGTTTTACATTTGAAAAAGAATAAATTAAGAAGTAAATATTAGTATTGTAATTTTACAGCGTACTATCAGTTTTTTTTCTAGTTTTATAAAATAATTTTTTTGTACAGTACATTGTTTAATAATACAATACAAAAACATTATTTTATGGTCATATTGAATGGATCAAAAAGAGTGTGAATGTGGCCTAACTAAATTCATTCACTGTATGGTTACTGAAAGAGGTTTGAATTAGAGGTGTGCGATATCACGTTTTTTGATTGTGGATGATTAAAATGTCTCCACAATCTTCTTTTGAAGAAATATTGTAGTATCGCGCTAGAGTGCACATTCTATCAGTTGCAGTTCTGGCACATCTGTGTCAACATACTGTACAACGCGACATACATTCACATCAAATACCAGGGATGTGGACTCGAGTCACATGACTCGAGACTTGACTCGGACTCGAGTCCCAAATTTGATGACTTGCGACTCGCCTCGACATAATTAAAGAAGACTTGAGACTCGACTTAGACTTTGACAGCAATGACTCGAGACTTGACATGGACTTGAGCCCTGTGACTCGGAAAGACTTTATGATCAGATCAGAGTCGTTATTACTCTAGACGCGTCCCTGCAGCGTGCTTGCGCTTGACTGGCAAAAAGCCAGAGACTGCGTTCAGGGAGAGCTGAATATACATTATATGCTAGTATAAATTAATGGAGTAATAGCATAACTTATGACAAAATAAAAAAAAAAATGACATGATTCGTCTAGTAGCTATCTCCGCTCGTGAAAAGCGCTGCCCTGCCCGTTTGATCACCACCCAGCAGACACACAGAGCGGGCATAAGAAACGAGAGGCGCGGCCGCAATCACTGGTGCTCGCCTCATCATCACCGTGAGGTGCTGTTAAACACTAAACATATTCCTCACTTCTTTTGTTTTCCGACACCGAGGTGCACCATGAGTGACGGATCCACATCCCGCCACGACCCTCGCACTCTGCCAACTCGATGTGCTTTAATTTTCATTTTTATTTGTAATGAGACCTTTTGTTTTGTCAGATCTCTCTTTTTTTTTTTGTTCAGTCAGTTACATATTTTAATTGCATGTGCATTTTGTTTTATTTAAACCTCCATTAAGTTTAAAGTTAATCCACAATCGAGATTTAAATCTGAGTTTAAAGTTATGGTGCAACAGGATTAAAGTTAATCTTAAATATGCTATAACTTAAATCCAGGATCAAAATGATGGGTTAAAATGTAAACCCGCTTATTTTTATAGGTTTAAAGTTTGGTGCTACAGAATTATTAGATAAACCTTGATTTAATCTAGATTTAAAATGAATAATTGCAAACCATTTAGCTATAATTTGAAGAAGAAAAAAAAAGCACATTAGGCCTAATGTCTGAAGTGGGCAAGCGGCAATAGGCCTAGTGATCATTTAAAATATAATTTGAAGAAGTGTTTCTTTCACAAAATGAGCATTGAATGTATAACTATAAAATATATTACATTTTTCTCCCTCTTGACCAGGCACTCATGTCACTTTCATTTCTTTTAGGATAAATTAATTAATTCACGTGTTGTAAATCAGTCTGTAGGCTTATAGCGCACATATAGCCCCTAAATTTAGCGATCAAATGCATATTATAAACTTAACATTTAATGTACAACATTTTTTTCTATAAAATGATTTTGTCTTTGTTACTCTTAGTTATAAAGGGTGATGGCACAGCATTTTTGAATGACTGTCTTCATGAGTTTGTCTGCATCCATATTGCATGTTTCCTCTCACTTGTAAAGTATGGTAGCAGTTATTTCTTCTAGTTCTTTCAAAGCAGTTCTTTCTGCGTTTCCGCTCACATTTTTTAATTTGTGTCATTGAGGTCCCAAATAATGGTTAATTGGCTTAGATATAACACCTAGAAGCATATATTCTTATGCACACATGCAAAGTAGCCTATGTTGTGGCTGTATTTCAATGAAATTCTGTTGTCTTTGCTATTCTGTTACCAATTAAATATATATATATTTTTTCACTGCTTGTCCTACTTTGGCACAATACCTAAATTGAACTTGAATAGTTTTACTAAGGGCACCCAACTCACATGAAATTGAACTATGTCAAATATTCTACCTGCCTTCCTGATATAAATTACTATACATTTGATATGGAAATTAATTCTGAGACAATAATTTGGGCAAAGAGCACTAATGACTTGTTTAAGACTTGAAGCTAAAAGTTGAGGACTTGCAACTCGACTTGGACTTGCCTGTATTGACTCGGGACTTGACTTGAGAATTGAATGCAAAGACTCGAGAATTACTTGTGACTTGCAAAACAACGACTTGGTCACACTTCTGCTAATTTCTGTTCACTTCTGCGTCTATTTGTGCCTGAAATAGCCTACTGTGCTCTGCAAGTATCCTTGTAAACGCAGTTGCTTATGGCTTAGGTGAAGGGAAACAATTGAGAAAGAAAATGTATGTGTAATAGTATATTGGTTTACAGCAGATTAATGTTCCTGAGGCTTTCTGTGTTATGAATGTTAATCAAACAACAAAACAAAGGAAAAGCACTTTTGTAGCTTTAACACAGATTTATTAGATGTAATTTATACAGTGAAGGCTATGCAGTGTTATTTTACATTTGATTATTCAATTTCTGTACCTGAATACTGTTAGACTTACCTGAAAAGTATAACGCACTGCTTATTTCATTTGTATCTTTGTTCTGTTATTTATCTATGCTTGTAATTTGTTTATTTCCTATGCTGATTTACTCGCCTACAAAATCACCCCAATCATTGATTATTGTTTTACCCAAATAAACTATTCAAGTCATGTGTTTTTTTTTTCATATGGCAATATATATTGCAGAAAAATAAAATATCGCAATGTGAGTTTTTTCCCATATCGTGCAGCCCTATCGCCTACCCCTAGTTTGAAGTTGTTTCTTGTAAAGAGTATACATATATATAAAGAGCATATGTATTATATATGGAACACTTAAAATGACTAAACAAAAATCTCAAAAAAGTCAGAGTAAAACTTAATTACACTTATGAATTCCTGTTTTTTTATACTGCAATATAGATCACAGAAAAACCAAATGTCAGTTTTTTTATGTCTTGCAGTCTCTATAGAGTTCAATGCATTGAGGAACATTGACACAAGTCATGTGAAAGTTCTGTCACAGCAGCGTAGATTAATGGATAGTTTACAGTGACGGACGTAAATAAATATTTAGATGTTCAAGAGCAGCTTAAAGCTTTTCTTCAAAGCAATTCAAGTGAATTTCAGTTTTTTTTCTGTTATGGCATACTGAGACTTTGAGTAAAAAAGCTGGAAAACTGTGAAGTAAATGAATGTAGAACTAAGTAAAAACAATTGACATAAAATGACATTACAAATTTTGCATCGTTGAGGCAAGCATCCTGCTTTAACCTTGTTAATATGCCTCCCTCCCCCGCTTCATTTAAATTAGGAAAATTACTTTTTAGTTCAATTAACAATAATTCATGCTTAACTGAATAAAATTTATTAAACAATTAAGGCAGGCAGCGAGAGAGTGTGAGCAATGTGATTAGAAGACAACAATGTGAGCTCCTGGTGGAAGGCAATGTGAAAATGTTGCCTAGGATGAGAAAATGAAAGAAAGGAAGCACAAGGTGAGAATAAGAGACTGTCATTGCCTCCGTTTTGCTTGATCTATTACAGTTAAACATGCCACCATGGCTTGGAATACAAAGATATCATCCTTCCTTCCCCTTGGGCAATGTCTTGCCTTTCAAAAACTATTCTAACCATATTCTCCTCTTTACAAGGATATAATGAGCACAGGCGTTGTCTGAGATATGTGCGCCAGCTTAATTTAAAGCTTGTTTCCCTTGAAGAACACATTTAAATATGTTCTTTATTTTAAGTAACTGTTCGCTCGCTCTCCTAATCATGGCGGCCCAACCGAAATGATTTACGCATCCACAATTATTGGATAATCCCCACTGTCATTACTACAGGCATCTGCTCTGTCACAGCACTAAGAGCTTTTGGCTTCGCTTCTGCGAGGTTATTGTGCTCTCCTGTAGGGAGAGCCGACCTGCCGTCATTCCGCAGAGTTAAACTCTATTTAAGTCAATTGAATAAAATTAGGGTTTTAATGGTTTAGAATGTAGAGGTTGTTTGTGTGGGTCGACATTAATGTTAGCCCATGAGCATAAGTCTTGAGAGTGGACAGCCAAAGATACTGAGGTTTAGTTTAGCCCCTTACCAAAATTCAATGGCTGCTGTACTGTTGCTGTTACTGTCACGAATCCGGTCAACGAACTTTCCTATTCATTGACTCTCGCACTACACAAACTGTTGCATAGCACCCCGGACTACATTTCCCATCATGCATTGCACTGATTGCACTCAGCACGAATTGCACACACCTGTTTACACTGATTGCACCCAGCTGTTTCATATCACTCCCTCACTATTTAACACTCACTCTGATCCCTTCCCTCTGCCGAGTATTGTTTCAGCATTTATCACTCTCCTAGAGATAGCTACCTTAGTCATTTGCCTTAGCCTTAGCCTTCCCGGTTTCTGATCTTCGCCTGGTTCCCTGGATTCACCCCTTTTGTCTTGCCCCTTTTGATTCTGTCTGCCGATCGTCGACCTGTGCTAGCCCTAGGACTATTCTTGTGTTTTGCCCACCATATACCTGTTTGCTCTCATCTGACCCATGCCTGCTGTATGACCACGTCTCTGCCTTTGTCTAATAAAGCTCTGCGAATGGATCCGCAAGTCTCACGTCTCGTCAGCCCCGTAACAGTTACAATTGAAAAATCACAATAAATATGGGACGTTTTCAGAAAGTCTGATTTGAAAATTTAAAATGTTTGTTTTGTAGTGGTTTGTTAATACGAAGTTAAACAGTTTAGTTTTATTGTGCTGTTTTGTCTTTTTTATGACAGTCATGGCTATACAAAGTTAAAATTATACTAGCAGTTTTGTTTTGTTGTGATTTTTGCTTTTAGTTTTTGTTTTGTGACGTGGTGGCTAATAACAGTTTTGTCATAGTAAATTGTTGTTTTCGTGACAGAGGTTACTAAATTAAAATCTAGTTTATTATACTAGCAGTTTTGTTGTGCTTTTTACTTGGCTTTTTTTTTTTTTTAGTTTAGCAAGATAAAACAGCTTTGTCCTTGTAAAAGTTTTATTTTATTTTATTTTTGTTTTATTTTGCTTTGCTTTTGTGACAGTGGTAACAAATACCAAGTTAAAACAGTTGCTTTAGTAACAGTTTTGTTTTGTTGTGTTTTGTTTTGTGACAGTTCTGGATAAATAGTTAGTTAAAACTGTTTTATCATAGTATCTGTTACTAGTAAATGTAATATTTTGCCATGATTGCAAAGCTAAGTGTGCATCATCATCACTCTTTCCAAAAACTGATCACTCTTTTTGCTGGTCTGTCAGTCATATTTACCAGCACATTGTTTTCTGTCAAATCAAGTAAACATTCATTATAATGGGAAAGCTTTTAGTTAGGTATTGTGCTGGAAGCTGCCCTGATGAACCTTGAGTTCATAACCATCTTTAAAATCCTCATGTAGTCTCAAAACGTTCATTTACATGGTTGCTGCTTTTGATTTTCTATGCTCCTCTAGATGCCCTTTCTTTCTTTAATATTTCTATCATATTAAGGCTATTCAGTTATCATCCCTCATTCAGTCTATCAAGCCCTTTCTCGAAGTTTATATTGCTTAATGTCCTTGAAGTTGTCTCTAAACTAGAATGCACTCATAACGCTCCCGTAATATTTCAGTCTTTATATTTGCTAACACATTAATTTTTATTCTGTAATAAGTGTTTTCAAAATCTCTTATGTACCTATTTGTTTTCTTATTATCCCTTGATATGTCAGTAAGACGGCGATTTGCTCTCCAGTTTGAATGAATTACTGCAGGGATTTGGATGACTCTGGTCCAACAGTGAGTGATTGAGATGAATGATCTTTTATTGTCATCCATTTTGAGGATATGATGGGGGAACACATTGTGACCCTCCACTCCAAGCCACTGGAGGCCACGCTGGCAAAGGGGAGAAATGATGATTAAAGACGGAAGAGTCCAATTGCGGAATGTGGTTTAATGAAGCCCAAATTAAATTAATAACCCTGGTGTCCCAGCAGAAGACCAACACAAATGAAAATATGTTATGGGAGCTTAGCGTCTCCCAGATTGTTCATGTTTCAAGGTGATAAGGATACTGAAAGTTTTGCCCAGTAACCCAGAATTTGAAAGAGTTCTGCTATAATTAAGTAGCTCACTAGACAGTAAAGGACAAACAAGTTCTGCAGTCGAGAAATCATTGTCCTACTTGGATTTATAGGGTACAACAAGAAAAAGGCCATTTTAAAGTCTATTTTATTTATTTATTTATTTAAAGGGGTGGGGGGTACAATGCTGTTTCATGCATTCAGAGTTGTTTACTCTGTTAAAGAGTTGGATTCTCATGCTAAGCATGGACAAAGCTTCAAAAAAACAATTTGGACGTATGACAGAGTATTTCTGTGTCAAAAATCTTACTTCAGGGATTGTACAAGTTTCGGAGAGTTTTTTTTGATCGTGGCTCTTCATGACGTAAACGAGGGTGGAACTCCATATATGGGCATTTCTCCCGGAAGAACGCGCCCGCGCACGCATGGACCAGAGCAAGAGCGAGATCGCGCCCATCAACACGCTTCATCCGGCGGCAGCGCTGCACGGGTCTTGCTCGGGAAGAATGTCTCCAATCTAAAGAAGTGTGTTTTTGGTTGTAAGAGAAATATAACTTTGTTCAGTTTACTAAAGAACCCAGCGTTATGTAAACAGTGGATACAGTTTGTTTTTCTGGGGCAGCAACGGAGTTTCACAAGTGTGTTTGTTGATGAATGTTTTATAAACAAGGCCCAGTTCGATGCTGGATTAGCACATTGTGTGATACTGAAAGATGGAGCAGTCCCAGCTATAAAAGATCCCGGTCATGATTCAGAACTGCAGACGGTAAGTGAAACTGCATCAAATCTCTGTTTTGTTGGCATTCGGCGCCCAAGTGCTCGTCACACTTTAGCTCCGCCCACGGCGCGCCTCCAGGAGCTCGGCTTTTTCCGGAAAGAATCATAAAGCTGTATCTTTCTTTTATAAATATGATCAAACTAAGACTTTTTGGAGATATGAAGGATTCAGTACTACTCTATAGGTACTCAAGATTAGCATGAGATTGGGTGAAACTGTGTGTGTTATGCCCCCTTTAATTTGACAGTTGTTGCTTTTTATTACTGTATGATACTTCTATTTGTTTCTTTTAAAATACATTGATCTTGCCTATAGGGTTGGGAATCGAAAAACGATTCCAATTCCAGAATCGGATTCTTAAGGTCAGGAATCAGATACTTGTTGTCAAATAAAAATTTAGATTCGGCCTATCAATTCCTATGCACTTTTTTTTCTTCATCTGTGAGGACCGGACCTAGCGATCTGCCAGGACCTTGCTCGCTAATCTAAGCGCTCCAAAGTTGGGCTACATTTGCAATCAGAAGCCAAAAAAGCTAAGTATAATATCTGTGATAGCTAAACATGTTGCAAGAGAGGTGTCACCACCAACATGACAAAGCACTTTAATTTAATAGATCGTTAAAGATTTATAGGGTTGGGAATCGAAAATCGATTCCAATTCCAGAATCGGATTCTTAAGGTCAGGAATCAGATACTTGTTGTCAAATAAAAATTTTGATTCGGCCTATCAATTCCTATGCACTTTTTTTTCTTCATCTGTGAGGACCGGACCTAGCGATCTGCCAGGACCTTGCTCGCTAATCTAAGCGCTCCAAAGTTGGGCTAAATTTGCAATCAGAAGCCAAAAAAGCTAAGTATAATATCTGTGATAGCTAAACATGTTGCAAGAGAGGTGTCACCACCAACATGACAAAGCACTTTAATTTAATAGATCGTTAAAGATTGCGAACACGATTCAAACACCAACCTGATTCTATTCCTAAATTACAATGATTCGTCTTTCATTTCTCAACCTTTGATGTGTGCGATCAATGTTGTGATCACTTGGTTCGTCCGTGCAGCACACGATCACATCAGTGTGGTTTGAACATTTAAATTTACATTCGCGCTGCCATTGACCTAAAGAAAGCAGCTGTCCGTCATGAATGAAACAGCTTCACAGTCTTTCAACCACACAGTATCATTATTTCTGTGTTACAAACATTCAAATCGCAGAAGTACTGGGATAAAAGTTTATAGTTCAGATATAAACTGTTTGTACGATGTGTATGTTAGCGATTAAAATACAGTAAATCACCTTTTGAAAGTAATTTGACACTTCAAATGAAGATTTCTCGATTATATTGTTACACCAGTAGATGGCGAAAAGGAGCTGTTAAAATGTATTTGTCTTTGAATCATACAAGAGATTCGTTCAAGAACGTTGATTCATCCAGTAATGAAACAAGTACATCTTGAGTCATTTAATCTTTAACTCATAAATTACATGTGATTTTGTGTCGTTGTCTAATGTTTTTTCTTCAGAATCATGAGAGAACCACAACTTCCATTGGGGGAAAAAAAACTCAATTTATCCAGAATCATGCAGTTCTATTTTGCACACAAACAGCTCTTAAAGAGTCCAGTTTTTATGTATCCTGTTGATTTTTGTTCTTGGTATTCAGCTCCAATAAATGGTTTGCAAAAAAGAGACACAGGATAAATGTTTGATATCATTATTTAATCACATTGGAATCGAAACTGGGAATCGATAAGCAGAATTGGAATTGATAAAATTCAAACGATACCCAACCCTAATCTTGCCATGAAAATAGCCATAGGTGCTGGTATGGCAATAAAAATAAACAAATACTTTTATTTTTTTTAGGTAATTAATTATTTTTGCAAATTTATATTTATGCAAAATTTCCATAGTCCATAGCTCATTTGTTCTTAAATGTTTATATATATATATATATATATATATAATTCTGCTGATTTAAATACAGTCGTTAATAAGAATTCCAGTGCTATAATATGTTTTGAGACTAAATTAAATGTATGTTTATGACATAGGCAGTCAGAGAAAGTAGAGACCAAAACAAAATGTCTCGAGAATGTCCTGCTCTATCAATATTTATTTAATATTTAATTAAAAAAAAATAATTTTTGGCATAAATTTTGGCACCAGAAAACATTTTTCTGTAGTGTATAGGGATACTGATAATAAAACTATTTTTCGAAACTGTAAATTAAAAAAAAGAGTACTATTGAAGTATGTTTCGCAAGAAAATATTATTTCTGTCTTTCTACTTCAAAATGTCCTGTTTAATTCGGTGTGTTACTTGTCATTTCTTTGTAATTTGTGAAATTTACTAGCAATTTCTGAGTGAAAATTGTTTCAAAGGAAATCCTATACCTCATTCCCCCCCAGTGTATCCATTGTTTTAGTTGTGATCTGATCTGATCTCTTTCATTTAAGAATTACTTATTAATTTGGTCCTAACCAACTGGTTAATGAACAGTGTGCTGTAGTTAGCTATTATTGTTGAACGTGCATTCCAGTTACTGATCACAAAGAAGAGACTGCTGGGACAGTGCGTACACTCTCAGGAATCATGACAATTCCCTCATTTCAGGGAAGGAGTCTGACAATGTTTGAAGCATGGTGGAAAGCAATTCATGTGTGTGCGTGCAATATGGCTGAGCCTCCTGACTCTCTGACTGAGTGGATGGGCTCTCCAGGCTGCTAACAGCAGGGGAGAGCAGTGATGAGCTCATTCCTGTCCTACTGGCAGGAAGGAAGCAGCAGACTCCAGACTCGCAGCCCCCAGGCCTCAGGTGCTGCTGCGCTGCTCATTTAGCTCCTGGCTGCTTTGAGAACACACCAGCAACCACCACAGGCACATGAAAACCTGCTCCGAGATGATCAGGATCACCTGCAACAAACAAAGACCACTAAACCGAAGAGATGTTTTCTCCTTTCACTTTTTATTTCATTTGTACCCCATAGGTTTTCAATATTAGGATGTATATCAGTTAGCATGGCCCATTGGCCCCTGCTGGTAAAGGCTGTAGTTACACACTTTGCAGGATTTTTTCCCCCCCATTGTCGACCTTTCAAATGCAGCCGTATATATTTTAACAAGACTTTTTGCAATAAACATTGTAACGAATCAGCTCATGGGAAATATGAATAATTAACCATAACTAGTTATGATTAATTATGAATATTTTAGATCCGCTGTAGATATTTAGCTGACCTCTCAGGGTCAACTGTCTTGTCAATTCTAAGAACGTTAATTTCCTGGTTAAGGGAAATAACTTTCTTACTGTACAATTCTACAAAAGCTTGTAGCGTAAATCTGCATGATTAGTGACTCCGGTTATGAGCAAACAATGAACACGTCAAGTGTGATACAAGTAAGGTTTTATTAACTACATAAACACTTAAACTAGTCCAACATACTACATAAACACATAAACTGGTCTAACATACACATACACACGTATATATATATAGCTAAAAGGTGATTGGTTTCTGTAAATAAAAGGGCGTTTTATTAATCGTCTGTACAATGAGATTAGCTTCTCGTCATTTAATGCTCACTTAAAGGTAATCTGTAAAAACACCAATAATTAATAACACTGTTAAATGTAGCAATCTTTAGCAAATTTCAAAATGAATCTGTTTGAGTTCATGAGTCTATATGAATCCATTTTCATAAACTATAAAAAGTGATACCATATAATTGTTACCTTAAAGAGATTTTCAGCTTGTAGTGTTTTTTTTGTATTTTAATAATGTAATATACAATTTTATAATCAGCTTTTAATCGTTTATCAGCTGTAACATGAAAATAATTATTGGCCTATTGTAACGGCCAGAACCTAATATTGTGCATCCTTAACCGTCGTTGGCATGGATCTTTCATAAATGGATGTACAAGTTGGCCAGATAGTGTAAAAATATCATGTTAAATATGGTTACAAAATAACACAGAACATATTATTTTTTGGAATATTTTAATATTTACTCATCAATAACGAACAGTCTACAAGTAGTCTTTCTCCTATACTGTCTTTATATGATGCTAACTTAAATGCATATTCAAAAGCTGCCACATGGTGGATGAGATTTATTAACGCATTGGGCATGACTTCAGTATTTAGCAATGTTTCTAAGAGCAACTCTACCCTGTGAATAATACTAGTGTCCCTTTTTGTCAGTTGACGTGAGAGTGAACAGTGAGGAAGATCTGAACTCACAGGTGTTGTCACCTCAGGGAACAAACGACAAAGACATCTGACAGGATACACATCTCACCTGTTGTCACGTGTCTGTTACACTGAGTCTGAATATGATGATGGTTCCCTAAAAGACTTCATCAAAAACTGTTGAGGGTGGATTTGTTTGCTCTTCGTTATCACAAGCTTTGCGTTTGTGAAATATCACACCGGAGCAGAGTTAAGCAGTTTTCAGTTTTTCTTCATTTGCACACAATCTATATCAGTTGTGTGTGTGTGTGTGTGTGTGTGTAATCACAGCCATGTCCTCATCTGCCAAACAGCCACATCGCTAAGAAGCTCAGCAGTGAAGCTCCTGCCAATTTTAGTACCACTCCTGGTGGCAGCAGGCAACACCTGTGTCATCTGAGACTTCTGACCCTCGGTCTGTTTTCCCTTTCTGTCTCCCCTCCCTTCCCTCACTCACTCACTCTCCATTGTTTGCCTTTTCTGCTGCACAGCACAACCTGAATCACACACAACAAAACGCTTTTTGTGGTTTTGGAAGCAAAAAGAGAATGAGAGATAGTGAGTAGGGGAAAGAGAGAGCGAATGAGTGCCAGACCTGGGAAGTTTTTCTTTCTCTCAGGTGACTGGAATGCCATCAAGGACACTTGTTAAGGTGTCAAAAGACGACCTGGCTAACCAGTTTCAATTATGTGTACGTTGTGTGTGTCATCGTCTGATGGGCTGCAACTAATTTGGGACTCAACTGCAAAGCAGCTCATCTGCCAGTAATTCTCAGTGCACATATTTCTTTTGTATTAAAAAAACCCAAACTGAACGCATTCTTCTAGTCTAGCAAAAGTTATGTTTTCTGTAAACGTTTTGGGAAAAAAATAATGTGTGTAGCAAAGTGCAAATAAATTTGGTTTAAGACAAATTTAATGAGAGGTCTATTAAAAATATATTGAAATATTCGATTTTGCTCGCAAGACTTTGGTATTGTGGAAAATCTGAGCAGTTTGTTATGTTGAGATCCATTTTGAATTCCTAGAGCAGGGGTTTTCAAACTTTTTTGAGCCAGGGGCCCCTTACAGAGGAAATTTTTTTTCAAGGACCCCCACATAATTATAACAGTGTTTAAGGCTAAAGTTAATGTGGGTGTGAGTAATGAACACATGATTCAGGGTTTGACAATAAGGACTACACAAAGATTTGAGCTCTGCTCACATTTTCTCATTCTGTCACAATGTTTAATGTGCTTTTAAATAACTTTATAACTCGAGTTCTTTTAGTATAACATTATTTTATTTTTGTTTGTTTTTTATTATTTTATTTTAGTTTTTGTTTTGTTGCATGTTTTGGTTTGTTGTATGATTTTTCTTTGTTTTGTTGTTTGTTTTGCTGTGTTTTTTGTTTTGTTTTTACCTTTTTGTTTTGTGATTTTTGTTTTCCCCCATATTTTCCTTACACATTCTCACAAGTTTGAAAACACTGCTTAAAGTAATGTTTGAAACTGGAGAATTCACATCGCATAACTATTTGGACTCATGTTAAAATACTTATCAATTGTTGGATCTGGATGCCTAGTTACTGCTATTCTGTGGTAAAACATTGATCTACTTTCTTCTTAAGGGAATGTAAATAGAATAAAACAAGAATACGAACAACCAAAAAAACACCTTATCATTATGATAATATTACGACAGTGGAAAGTAACTTTTCTCAGGGCAAATAAAATTTCAGAGGCCCACTGCTGAGAATTAGAGCCATCAGGAGTGGTTTATGTGCACAGTACTTATCTCTTTGTGTTTTCATGTACGGCCTTTTTTTATTCCACTGGCAAGAGCCTTATTCCCACCAGCTGTTAGAATGCATAAAAAAACAGGCTTGTTGTTAAGTCTAGGGCTTAAGTCGCTGCCAAAAAGAAAAGCGTGGTGAATAACGACATTAATTCTGTGATTTGAGCCACCACTCACACCCGCATTTAAAAGTGCTTAAAAACTAGCAGCTGGTGTCAACAAGGTAATAAAATGAGACGCAGGGGAGCACTCAGTGCGATTAGCGTGTGCACGCGGGACACCCGCGCAGGTTTAAACAGTAGCAGAGGCGCGTGCTACTCGCTGGCGTGCAAACGTTCCGTGTGGAAGACAACGGCCCCTCTGTCACCCGGAGAAACTTTCTCACCCTGTCTTATGCTATACATTACAATAGCTCCCGCCGTCATCTTTCTCTGTTTGTTTTGCTAGCTTATAAAAGACTCACTTACAATCCAAAATCCAGAATCTTTTTCATAGCACTCTAGAATTTTTTTCTGATCCTCTGCACCTGTGAAATATTTGTTATCTAAATGTACACAAATGGTTGGAATTAAGGCAGTTTGATGCGCACAGCCATGCGTTCAGGACTAACATGATTAATTAGGAGATAAACTAACCTCAATTTCACCTTGGTAAACACTAAAAATAGGGAAATGTCAGAGCTATGGCCTAGCGGTTAGCATACATGCGCCTACATACTGAACTGAGCTGTTAGTGTGACTCTGGCTTGCAACATGTCTTAATGCCTAATGCTCTACCCCTCTTTTTCTATTTTGGTCCTTTCTCACATTCCATTAAAGCGGCATAAGGCAAAAAAAGAACGGAGGTTAAAATGACACTATGTGGTTAGAAACCTTTACACTAGGAGGAGAATTACAGTATCTCTATGGCAGAGTGAATGTTACTATTGTATCATATTGTAACAGTTGTACTTTAGATATGTTGTGGGGGTATAAAGGAGACCGGGGCTTAAGTTGTCTTAGGTTTTATATATCAGTATATCAATATAAGGTCAAGATTATAATTCTTTTTATAATAATAATAGTAATTATTATTAATATTAATATTATTATCCCCCTTTTTCTCTAGCAGTGCTTAGAAACTATTTTTAAAACTCAATATTTTGTAAATTTCAATATTATTTATTTATTCAATCAATCAATCCAGGGTGGATTTCATTGAATTGATTATCTACAATTTGTCATTGCAAAAACAAT
Source organism: Sinocyclocheilus grahami (assembly GCF_001515645.1). Classification (NCBI taxonomy): domain Eukaryota; kingdom Metazoa; phylum Chordata; class Actinopteri; order Cypriniformes; family Cyprinidae; genus Sinocyclocheilus; species Sinocyclocheilus grahami. The sequence continues at coordinate 610,117 of NW_015505647.1, forward strand.
GTTTTGCTATTATTATTATTATTATATATATTTTTTCCTTTTATGTTCTTGCTGTTTTATTATTGTTTTATAGTTTGGATTTAGTTGAATTGCCTATAATAGGCCATTCAATGGCATTCCATTATGACAGCTTACCACATATACACTGTAAAAATGAAATTTTGAAGAAAGACTGAAATAGTATTTTCTTGTAAAACATACTTCAATAATCTTTGTTTATACACCAAATTCTTTTCAGTGTAGTGTAACATTACGCTATTTTATTGACTGTCTCATTTAGAGTATAATCATATGTTCTAAGATATCGTTTATTGTGGCGTATTTGGTCATATTAGTTTCTCCATCCATTGCTTCTCTCTTCTCTACCTACAAGCAGCATGACGACCATATTTAGAGCATCCATTTTTGTCTTAACAATTTACAGAAGTTAGTGCTCCACCCTGAGCCATCTGGTCTGCTGTGCCTCGCTGCTCGGCAGAAATACGCTATGTATAATTCATTTAACAGATTATCTTTAGAATAGATTAATACAATAACGACAGTGTGTGAAAGGTCATTTCAAGTACAGCTACCTATTTAAAGTAATGATCCCTGTGTAACTGTATAAAGCTTTCTGACATTCCACATACTGTAGTTTATTGTGCGTGTTCAAACGCTTGTGGGGGAGGGTTCCTTCAGACACTACAGAGTGAAAATATGGCATGAAAATGTGGCCTGTTTTACATTAATCAACTGATGTGTAAAGGACAAAGACCCAAATTATAAATATCTGTCAGTTTTGACAAGAAACGGATGCCTCCAAAGCTTAATTGCTTCAATCGAAGGGTTGAAATAAGAATAACTAGACATTTCAATTATGTCTAGCAATGAAGGTCAATAGAGGTTGATGGGAAAAGAAAAATGGTTTATTAATTACGCTAAGGGAGCCGTTTGGATTAAGGCTAGGGCACAAGGATTATTTCCCGATTCAATAAATTGCTTTTCATCACCATTAACACATTTCCTTATATTCTCTAGAGACACGTCCGGGAACGATGTTTACTGTGAGATTGTTCAACAACCCTGCACCAGACTTCGATTTAGCACATAGTACCGGATCCACCCAGGGGACCCAGTCCAGACACAGCTGTTCTTTGTGCTGTGGTGGGCCGTACCTACAATAGAGGCTGCGTGGGATTTGATCCGTCACCGCAAGACCGTGCCACCAATTTTTTATTTATTAAATTATTTATTTTAAGTAGAGGAATATGATAATCAACCTGGTTTGATTGGGTAATTAACTTGGCTAAATGAAAATCCCATGAGATGAAAGGATGGAAAACAGATGTTCCATTAAAGAGGAACCCGTCTCGCGAAGGAGTGTGTGAAGATAAAGGGAGCGTGTTGAGTTGTGCTGGCAGCGCTAGTTGACAAAACACCTGAATTTGTGGTCATAATGCTGCTCTTTTGTTGTTAGGGGGGCTTAATTTAAGTACAGCTGCACAGTTTGCCCATTCCTAGGTTCGATGTTGCATTTACAAAACTTAGGGAAGATGAATATGGTTTAGGACAACAATATTTTACTTCAACAATATTCAATTGGCAGATGTTTTACATTTCAATTCAAGGGTTTCAGTAAGTGGTTCCTAGGAATCAAACTTGTGGTATGATTATTTGGTAGTACTAGCTTTTCCAGTTTACCAGTATCATCTTATTTGGAAATGAACTTTTTGGTTTGCAGTATTAATCTTGTGCACTCCTCATTTGGGAGTCACACTCATGGTCTTCGCGGTCAAAAGTGACCTTTTTTTTTTCTTCAGTAAAATCAATCTAATATATTTTTGTTCAATAATATTTTTTCTTTTTTCTTTTGTATTTTGAGAGGATTTCATGGTACTAATTAAATTTCAATGCAATAATTATGATACATTTTTCCCATTGAAAATAGTAAAAAAAAATCTAATTTTTAAAAATATTTTTTCAATTAATGCCGTATTTCAGATTAAAATAGAGACTAGGCCTTTAAAATCCAATTTTTGAAGGCATAATAGCACTTCCTGGTGAGAGCAAAAAAAGAAAAACCTTGTGATTTAATGGTGTAACCACTAGATTCCTGTATATGACTATAGAGAGGCTTGTGAATTCCCTTTTTATACATAATTGTTTAATTTTATTAGGCTGTGGATTTAAATGTATTAAGGCATTCTCAAAGACTACTTTTTGTCAAAGTTTATATTTTTTGTTGTTTTAAATGTTGATTTGAAGTGTAGGTTTTTGCATTATTATTACTACATTCAAACCTGAACACAGAAAGCAGTTTGTTACACAAAACATTAAAATTCTATAAAAATTTAACAGGAATGCTTTATCAAAGCTTAATCCTTCTGGGTCTGATCTGATTTTAACCTCTTATTTCAGTCTTCTGACTCATTTTGGCTATATGGTTATAGCCATACCAATTCATTTGAGTATGTATAATTCTGTATGTGTGTGTCTGTGAGTGGATGTATCCGTTTTACACTCTTAATGTTTTAGAGTGTAACCCCTTCCTTGCTGTCCACTTTTTTTTACTGCATTGTAGTCGAATTATTGATTTTATTTTACATAGTTGTAGTGTTACAGTCACACCAGTTCATAGGTGTATGTGTATAAGTGTGTGTCCACGCGTGTGCGAGTTGGTGTGTTGATTTTGCACTCTAGATGTTTTAGAGTTTCACCCCTTCATTGCTGTGCAATTTTTTTCTGCGTTGTGGGGGATTTGTAGATTGTACGCATAAAAATGTTCTGTATTTTGTTCTGTATTTGACCGAAGACCATGAGTGTGACAATTTATTTTATGACCACTTAGCTTTTTCGAATCATGCCCTGGATTTTTTTTGTGTTCACATACCAAGTGCCATAAAAGTCACCAAGTTTCGTACCATTCTGGTGAAGCTACGATTCTTAAAAATTCAAAATGTAAAATTCTCCGGTCAGAAATGACCGAAGACCATACAAGGGTTAAGGAAAATATTTTAAGACTGAAAAATTATACACAGATATATATATATATATATATATATATATATATATATAAAGCACTCATAAGCACCAGTGTTATGATATATTTTTGATGCTTTTTTGTCATTTAAGAGCTTGACAACAACAGCTATATATTGAGTGGCTGGAATACTCCTTAAGAAAGTCACTTTTGTGTTCCGTGGAAGAAAAGAAGGCATACAAGTTTGGAATGGCATGAGGGTGAATGAATGATGAGAGAATTTTATTTTTTGAGAGAACTAATCTTTTAAGCTGGGACCAGAGAAATGGAGGGAAAAAATACACACAGTAGCCATAAGACCTAAGAGAGGGCTATCAGCATTCATGTTCTATGATTTTGATTTTTTAATCTAATGTATTTATTTGATGTTTGTGTCTTCACTAAGGCACAGAGTGTCTTTCTGTCAGAGGGTGGGATGACTGAACAGACTGACTTCACCGGTTGGCTGTTGACTTGGTGGATGGCAACATCAGTGGCACAACCAGAGGCAAAGTCACACTCCACGGCAAACTCACATGGAGTGAAGCCATCTGCTGCTCTCTCACAACTCTGGAACAAACACACAAAACTGTCAAAAGTTCCCCACGTTTGCCTTACGCTCTCTCTCCTTCGCTCTCTTTCTCGCACTCTCTCTTTCCCACCCCTTTCTCGCAGACTCGGTAACACTATTCCAAGTACACATCCTAAAATGAAATCAGATGTGCTTTGAGAAATGTCATTGTATTGTGTGTAATCTTTTGCCCTCTGACGCTGCAGGTTCCCGTTGTTGTAAAGTGGGATGAATCTGGATTTTTCCAGCATTTTAATTTCCCCACTGTAGTGTCAGGTGAACAAGACAAGCTGTGATCTGTCGGTCTATGCACCACAACACAAACACTCATATCCATCGAGTTGCTCGTGTTGAACTTATGCTGCATTTCATTCAAATCAGCAAGTCAGAATTGCCAAATTCCTCTGATAGAATCCCACTTGAGGTTCCAATTTAGAAATGTGTGTGGAAATCCACAGCTGCCAGGATTCAGGTGTATGGCGTCATAACACAGCGGTACCCAGGGAGATGTTTACTACTCATTCACTTTCAGAAAAAACAAAACAACAGTGAGTCAAAGTTCAGAAATTCTGTGATAATAAAAGCTGTTGATGGTAAATGTTCACCTGTTGACAACTGTGCATCTGCAGAACAAATGCTGACACATTTAGCATGTTGTTGACAGTCAAACACATTATTTGTCAGCTTATTTGTCTGATCATAGGGATATGAAACAGGATGTCAAAAAAATCAAGTAGGAATATACTACCATTTAAAATAATTAAGATTTTACCATTACAACTTTTTTTTTAAAGAAGTCTCTTATTGTAATAGAAGTCTCTTATATCACTTATTACATTAAAAACATACCTTTTTATTACTTCTATTGTAATATATTTTCAGCAGCCATTCAAAGTCACATGATCTTTCAGAAATCATTCTGGTTACCAGGTATTACTGATACTCAATTAATTATGGTTTTTATTATTATCAGTGTTGAAAAGTTTTTGCTGCCTAATATTTTGGTGGAATTTTTTTCCAGGATTTTTTTTTGATGAATAGAAAATACAAAAGAACAGCATTTATTTGAGAGATTGTTTGGGATCTTTTGTGACATATTTACAATGTCTTTTGATCAATTTAATTAAAAGAAGATTATGAAAGCTTAAAATACAACGAGTGTTAGAAATACTAGTAGGCATTAAAAATAATTTTTGTATTATTTTGACCATAGCTAGCGTGAGTACACACAGTACCAGCCTTTCACAACAGTCTGCATGTTGTAATAAATATTGCAATTGTCCACTCTTCCCACATACATGAAATATTGTGACAGGTTAGCATGTTTTATCAGTATCACCAGAAACCCTATCTGTGGTGAACATTTCTGAACTTCCTCATCATTGAAATACAGCACTAACAGAAGTTATAAATCACATCAGGGCAGGCCTTCCTCTCCCATGATGCCAAGCATTATGTATAACTCATTGTTGAATGTATTGCCACAACATATTGAACCCCCCAACTGGAGCTGTGAAATCATATTATTCTTTATACAATCACCTGAAAGCAGTTTTGCAGTTTGTCTTGTTGTGAAAGAACAACTTTTACGCGTTAAGAAGTTAACTTCACATCAACTACCCGATCCTTCTGGGGGAAGCAGTTAATGTTTAACTGGAAAACTCCCATTACAACTTTATGAACATTCACCATGTCATGCTTTACGTAACATTTCTGGCCACAACTCAGATAAGCATGAATTTTCACTTTTGTCCAGTTTTGTTGGTTTATGCCAGTTCTGTTCTTGTGGTGGTCTAATGGATAATGGACCAACATAACTGAGCAAGGTTAACTTGGTGAAGCTGTTAAGCTAGTCAAACTGCCGTGATGGAGACACATGGGGTCAAGGTTTGACTACTTAGCACGTTCCAATTTACCCTTGCTGGTAGATGCCATAACTACATAATTCTGCATGCAAAAAAGCATATTTCACTTCCACAATACTCCAAACATTATAAAATTGAACCTTTCATTACAGAATTCATTGGGATCATTTTACATGCTGTTTTGTTTGAAAAAGAGTAAGTATAAAACATGTTTTTGTGTTTAAAAATTTAAGATTTAGGGGACTGCAAAGAAAAAATGCAAGGTCTTGAACAGTTTTAAACTTGAGTGTGTTTAGAATGCCTTGTCAATGCATGAGACACAAAATACGTGAATGTGATGGTCATTCAAACATGTCCGACTGGCATGTTTACATAGAAAAAAACACATTCTGATTGAACGCCCCCTTTTTTTCTGTATCAGATATACTTATCAATCTCATGCTTACATTTGTTTTTCATTTATAGCTACTTGCACACTAGTGAAATACTGTTGTTGTTGGTTTTTCTTCTTCTTCCATAAGTAGTCTCTCTGGAACTAGGTTTTAGCCACTGTTTTCTTGTTGTCTTCAGTGAGACCTTTTATCTTTTGTTGACCGTGCACTGCTGCCATGGAAACACTTATAATAGTTCTTTTAAAATCTGTAGGGTACTTGCCGCTCAGACCAAAGAGCGACACATTCCTCAGCAGTTCTTCTTCCTGCCTCGTTCGCTCTAATTCTCACGCTCTCTCACTTTCTCCATATGTGGAACCTCATCCGCTAGTCCAAAGAGCCTTTTAAGCAAAAAACACTAAGGGTTTATTCTGGTAAAGCATTTCCTTTACAAAAGTCAATCATTATCATGAGTAAATGTTAAACAGAAGTCACCCCCACCCCTACTGCATGCCATGCCTCTAACTTCTTGCTGTTCTTGTTGACATTTGGAGGGCTGTGACAAAGCTCTCCTTTCACGTGGCCCCGAGCTCGTGGGAAATGCTGGTGTATGTCACAAATGCAGCTTGGCACCATCTGCCACCCAGCCTGGGAGCGGATGATAAAGTTAGTATGATCATTGCTAGCATCTTCGTCCCACTGCATCCTCCTCCTTTTCAATGCTGGCCTCTTCCAGGAAGTGTGTGTGAGTCAGACGTCCAGCTGAGTGTGGCTGACCAGACTTGGCTCCTATGAGGGCCCTGTGGGAGGGGAAACAGGGGGAGAAATCAGAGGATGGGTGGGTGAAGGGATGTATTGTGGTTGCAGGTGGTTGACTATCACAGGCCTGCACGGCAGAGGGCTCGAGTTTTGTTTCTTACGCCATGACAACTTTTTAAAAAACGTTCAAGTGTTACATAATTCTGTCCCAAATAAAGTGACAAAAGCTAATCCACACATACTTGAAGGAGTGGGATTTTAAGCCAATTACATTTAGCCATGGACTGGGCTTACCAGTGTGATGTGGCAAAATTATTAACCAAAATTTCCTTTTGTATGTTGCGGCTGTTCAATTCTGCCATCAACATCAAGATTGGAATAATTTACTGGAAAAGTTATTTACTGCTTGTATGTTTGTATATTTATGCTTATTATATTTTCTTTATTTTATTATATGATTAGAATTATTTGAAAAACTTTTGGTCCACCAAAAAAGCCATGTCGTCAAACTAACATTCAGAGAAAACAAGCAGACATCAAACAGGAAACGTCGTACAGAGGACACCTGCAGAAATCTTATGACTGTGTGTAAAGGTCATTAAGTCTCATAAAATTTGAGATAATTTGACATTTTTATGACAAGGCAAGATTAGTTTGTGTTGTAAAATGTCATGTGGTTTGACTCTTGAAAAACAATGTCATGTGTAAACATGTTTGTAAAATACAAACAAAACAAAAATGTTTTACCTAAAAAAAAAAATCAAAAACTTATGCCATGACTACTTTTTTAAAAATACTTTAAAATGTTACATCATTCTGTCCTGACTGAAGTGACAAAACCCAATTTGCACATATTTGATGAGTGGGATTTTCAGCCAATGACATTTTGCTGTGGGCGGGGCTAACTAGTGTGACATGACAGAGTTATAAAGTGAAATGTTGGCACATTGCTTGTTGCGAGTGTAGCTAATTAGAAGAAAAACTCAGATTAACATGGAAACAGGGAAATTGAGATTTTCTGGTTTGCTGCTTTGCCCCTGGTTAGGACACGTGTTTGATTGGCAGTTCAGTACTTTTTATTAGATGCTAAGTTATGATAAATGACAATCATTTCAGTTTGATCACTTTTGTTACTTTTTAATTTCAGGGTGACGAACAGGCCATTTTGGTTTAATTTCACCTGTTATTAATTTCTTAGATTTCTGATTTGTATCTCAGTGTAGTCACGGCTAATCTTTAATTGCTGCTGTTTAGGCCGCAGAAGGAGGTTGATTAGCTGACCGGATTTTCTGGGCTCTTTCCTGTATGTGTGGCAATGGCCACTCATCTCTACTGGCAGGGACTAGGAGCAAAGAAGCGTCAGGAGATATTTAATTAAGACAACAGTTCAATTAACAGCTCAATTAGCTGAGGTAATTAGAAGCTCTGTTGGAACAAAAGCCAGCATACTCAGTGGGTCCCTGTGCAGAAGCAGGGTGGCTCAATTCTGCCATCAGCATCATAATCCTGTTTATAAGCACTGGACTGAATTTTCATCTTGAGTGCCTGGACTGGGAATCTTGTTCAAACCTGCAAATTAGACACGCTAATTTCTTGAATGCTTTGAGGATGTTTCTGTTAAACTGAGTAAACTTTGGATTGGCATGGTGTTCTTTCCGTAACAAGATCCACAAATAACCATAATTTGCTTTGGTTTGACAAAGCTGTCTCTGTTTTGACTAAGCTATCTGTGCGTGCCTCTGACTATGACCATATCCAGGAACTTGGTACATATGTTTTAAAGTAGATTTCTAAAAAAAAAAAAATTATTTTCTTTATTTTGTACACTCTTATTTGTCACTGACCCAGTTGCTTTTATATTTCATTGTCTGTCATCTGTCAAAACTCCTGAGCAAACTTATCTGAAGGACCAGAAACAATCCTGGACTTGATCTACAGTAGTTTTTATAGAGTAAGTTGCAAAGAAGAGGATGTTGGCAAAACTGTAGTATATCATTTCCACAACATCCTTTAAAAGCACCTTTAGTCATCAGCCTATCCCTCCTAGATACCATACTCCATGTTTTTGTATTGACTGTGGTGTGTGTCAGCCTCTTGTAGAGGGTAGAGATGTCAGTGTCTGCAGCTGCTATGTTTAGACCAGTTCATGTGTGCCTACGCCGGGTACTGCCTCATCCCCTAAAGCCTGGCTCACCTAATCAGCCCCTGTGTAAATCACCAGGTGAGGCTCCTTATTTGCAGTTGTGCATAGACTGAGATCTCCAGCATTAGTCCCATTCGGTGTGCCTCATGAACACCTGATGACACGTCCGTCAAGACGCAGCCTTGTCTCTGTAGCATTCGGGGTGCTGACCTCAGGGACTTTTGGAGGCGGCATGTGGGACTGTGCATTGGCTGTCCAAAATCCACGGTCCTGGTCTAGAGCATCTCGCTGCAATGAGATTTACAAAAGCCGAGGCCAGCTGGGCACAGCAGGGCAGGTCAGGATGGGGCAGGAGACAGATATGTAGACCGGGTAGAGTTAGACTTATAGATGAGATGAACTCATTTTTGAGACCTGTTCTTGATGCAGGGAAGTGAGCTCATTTATATATGGTCCGAAACTGCATGTACTTGATTGGAGCCAAGAACATGTCATTCTCTGGTTGTTTGCAGGATTATTGGCTTCCATTTTGTTTATTTCATATTATTTTACCATAGAGCTTTCCAGGGGTGTGGACTCGAGTCACATGACTCGAGACTTGACAAATTTGATTACTTGCGACTCGACATAATTAAAGAAGACTTGAGTCTCAATTTAGACTTTGACAGCAATGACTCGAGACTTGACATGGACTTGAGCCCTGTGACTCGGAAAGACTTTATGATCAGATCAGAGTCGTTATTACTCTAGACGCGTCCCTGCAGCATGCTTGCGCTTGACTGGCAAAAAGCCAGAGACTGCGTTCAGGGAGAGCTGAATATACATTATATGCTAGTATAAATTAATGGAGTAATAGCACAACTTATGACAAAAGAGCCGAGATAAGAAAAAAAATGACATGATTCGTCTAGTAGCTATCTCCGCTCGTGAAAAGCGCTGCCCTGCCCGTTTGATCACCACCCAGCAGACACACAGAGCAGGCATAAGAAACGAGAGGCATTATCACTGGTGCTCGCCTCATCATCACCGTGAGGTGCTGTTAAACACTAAACATATTCCTCACTTCTTTTGTTTGTCCGACACCGAGGTGCACCATGAGTGACGGATCCGCATCACGGTCATCCCGCCATTAACCTCGCACTCTACCAACTCGATGTGCTTTAATTTTCATTTTTATTTGTAATAAACACCTCTCTGAGACCTTTTTTTGTCAGATCTCCACTGTTTTTGTTCAATCAGTTACATATTTTAATTGCATGTGCATTTTATTTTATTTAAACCTCCATTAAGTTTAAAGTTAATCTATAATTGAGATTTAAATCTGAGTTTAAAGTTATGGTGCAACAGGATTAAAATTAATCTTAAATAGGCTATAACTTAAATCCAGGATCAAAATGATGGGTTAAAATGTAAACCTGCTTATTTTTTATAGGTTTAAAGTTTGGTGCAATAGAATTATTAGATAAACCTTGATTTAAAATTAATCATTGCAAACCATTTAGCTATAATTTGAAGGAAAAAAATGCACATTAGGCCTAATGTCTGAAGTGGGCAAGCGGCAATAGGCCTAATGATCATTTAAAATATAATTTGATGAAGTGCTTCTTTCACAAATTTAATATATAACTATAAAATATGCTCAATTTTTCTCCCTCTTGACCAGGCACTCATGTCACTTACATTTCTTTCGGGATATATGAATTAATTCACGTGTTGTAAATCAGTCTGTAGGCCTATAGCAAATAACAAATAATGGCTCATTGGCTTAGATATAACACCTAGAAGCATATATTATTATGCACACATGCAAAGTATGTTGCAGCTGTATTTCTATGAAATTACTAATAAAATAGTTTTTTTTTCACTGCTTGTCCTATTTTGGCACAATCCCTAAATTGAACTTGAGTAAGGGCAAAGTAACTTTACTAAGGGCACCCAACTCACATGAAATTGAACTATGTCAAAAAATATTCTACCTGCCTTCCTGATATAAATTACTATACATTTGATATGGTAATTAATTCTGAGACACTAATTAATGACTTGTTTAAGACTTGAAGCTAAAAGTTGAGGACTTGCGACTCGACTTGGACTTGCCTGTATTGACTCGGGACTTGACATGGGACTTGTCTGTCTTGACTCGGGACTTGACTCGAGAATTGAATGCAAAGACTCGAGACTTACTTGTGACTTGCAAAACAACGACTTGGTCACACCTCTGGAGCTTTCATAGCCCTTTACTTATTCAAAATTGGCCATATTTACTGCCATAATAAGAATTTGTGGTCATATTGTGCACAGTCAATACGCATTATTCCAAAATGAAATACATTTTTGTGTCAGGACTTCTGGAATTACTTTATTTTATGGCTGATGTCACCAATCCATTTTATTTTTCAACTATGTGGCTCCATTTTGGTACATAATGTCCATTTTTAAATCCAGTGACTTCTTGAAAGTTTTTTAGTTTTAGTTTTTTTTTAGTCTTGCTTCACATTACGGAAGTAAATGGGTTGCAAACACTGTTTAATGTTAAATAATAGCATTTATGGCATAATGTTGATTGCCACAAAAAATAATTTAATTGTATCTCTTGTTTCTTTATACAAAAAAAAAAAAAAAACACAGTGAGGCACTTACAATGAAAGTAAATGGAGTAAATAAAAATGCTACAAACTGTTAAACTGTAAACATGTATTGTTTTGGTGTTATTACAGTATTTAAAACATACATTTAAAACTTACATTTTAACTGTTAAATGCTTTCTTTTATATTTCAGATTAAAATCATATTAACACACATTGTTTATGCCCTGTGGCTCTACTATTGAAACAATTTTGTTTATGGATTGGACCCATTCACTTCTATTATATAAGTGCCTCACTGTAACCCAAAGTTCTGCTTTTTTTTTTTAAAGAAAACGAGGGATTGTTTAATGCAATTTTTGCATTCTCAACATTATGCTAATAACATTATCAACACAACCAGAATATTCCTTTAACATCCAAATAATACCAGCCTTGTCCCGACTACCCGAGAAGATCCCGTGTTCTGAAACAGAATTCAGTGTCAATGGATCTCACAAAGTTGTGGTGAATCTTGTGACAGGATGAGTTGCTGCTCGTCACTAACAGTCGAGGGCTGAGGGCTGTTGCCACATACCACATGTTGCCCTGCACTTCCCCTGCTGTTACCTCATCACACCCCGACAGCTGGGCCTCCAGACCACTTTCTGACAACCGCAGTCTCCGCAGGGCATGTGACTGCATCGCCAGTGGACTGGTGTTAGCTTAGCACGGGCCTGAACTCCAGGCTTCCTGTCAGCAGCCCTCATCACGTCCTACTGTTGGTGTGAGTTGCGCCCCCTCATCCTGCCAGCTGCTGCGGAACACAGAACAGTAGAATCATGCTGAAAACATGGTGTTCCTGTGACCTTTCCCCATTTCTTTAATTCAGAGCATCATCCGAATTAGCACTGAGGCTAAACGCTAATTTGTTCATCAACATTTGAAGGTGGTATTGATCTTAACAGTGTACCTGTGCAAAACCGTTAGCAAAACACTTTTGTGTTAGCTTCTGAGGTCCACATCTGTTCCTGTGCATTTATGGGAACTTTTAAGCGGTTTAAAGTAAGATTTGTGCTATGTCTTTGTCCTTGTACTAAGGTAGGATGGCACATTCCGGAGGCTATGTTAACAGTGACTTTAAATGAAGGGCGGTTGTTAAAAAGAAAGAGGCAGAAAGACACAATGAGTATCACACAATAGACACATTAAAAGACATGATTGTATGTGGCATATACACATTGATATTTAAGTTTCAGCTTTAGAAAAGTGTACAACAGCGGTTATATTACCCAAAACGTTAATCTTTACTTGAGTTGATAGTAGCTTTTCTTTAATATATTATATTGTCTGTCAATTTGACCCATTTTCGATTATTGAGTTGTCAGAAATACTGGTTAACCTATGATGTTTTTTGAAACATTGTGACCTTTTCTCATTTAAGGTCATGAACGTGCCTGCAAAGTGTTGAGACACTGATATGTTGTGGAGAATGCGTACAACATTTCTATTACGATTATGGTATTTCATTGTTAAATGTAGCTGTACAGACCTAAAACAACCCTTTATTGTACTTGTATTTACAATGATTTTTATGCATTTGGGAGACACTTTTATCCAAAGTTTTATCCAAACTTACACTGCATTATTAAAGGCATCCATTTTTATGCATGTTCAGTATGCTGGGAATTAAACCCATAATCTTGGCATTTCTAGTAGCTCCAGTCTCTACTGGTTGAGCCTCAGGAAAGCAAAAGGAAGAAGTTATTTTCTACACTACTTCTGATTATGTAAATTATTTGAAATGTTAAAAATATTTACAATACTGTTTAAGCTATTCAGTTTAAAAAAAATTTAACTGTTCTTAAATACAGTTTTAAAAAACATATGTTGTTACATTTGTAGTGTGTGAGAAGTATACAATTTCTTGGTCACAAAAATAATGACTAACCGCATCCGAAATTGTATATTTTCAGTCTACGATATTCAGTGAAGAGCTTTGGGTTATCTCTGAATAGCAATTACGGATATGAAAAGAATTTTAACATTTTAAAAATGTACACACTTTACTCAAGCACATTTGTGACTGCGTGTGTGTGTGTGTGTGTGTGTACGTGCGTACGTGCGTGTGCATTTAAGAGCAGCACTGAACCTTGGCATTAGAGAAATAGGTCAGCCATTTTACCCTGGGGAAACCTGCACAGTTTGCATTCTAATAGCTGATACACACTCTTTTTCTCCTTCCCACCAGCCCAGGCCACACCATTTTCATCTATTTTGCAGTGTCTCCCTGCCCTGCCTGAGACCTTTCAGCAGTATTGGTCATTTATAATGATAATAAGAGATCTGGCTCTTTAAAAATGAATGGCGTATCTGTTTCTGTGTATGTGCGTGTGTTTCAAAGGAAAGTGCAGGCTACAGAGAATTCCAGCGCAGTCCTTTAATTGGCCTGAAGTCGTTTCTCCGGCCGTTGTTATCTGAATAATGCATGGCCTTTCTTAATGAAGCGTGCTCTTGTTGTTTTACTTCTGTAGGATATAGGGTAAAATTAGCATAGTCCTGTGTCTGCATCTTAATCGACTCTGATAATCAAGCTCTTGCTTTGTTTACAGCTTCCCACAGGCCCGCTGTTTACGGCCCGACCCCATAATGCCAGTTTACCTCTAGCACACTTTGGGTCCCCTAACATACGATATAGTGTGCATAAGAGTGATGGCTCTTCTGGATAGTTAATGTCACACTGGGTAAGCTATATTGTTATGCAAATCTGAGACCGTCTTCTATATATATATATATAGTAAGTATGATATATGTATATATCGAATGGAGATCAAAATTAGAGAACATTCTATTAATACTTGATTTTTTTCTGAAATATTGTTAATGTTCATCGATCAAAATTTGAAGGAATATTAGCTCTTGGTATACCGCTGTTATACTAACATGTTTTACAAAATATTCAAGTCATTTCAACAAAAACCTCTATTTTGTGGAAAACACAGTGATCAAAATTAGATAACAGTAACCACTGTCGCATGAAAGAAGATTACAACTACAATTTTGGAGGGTTACAGCTGTCAGAAATTAGTAGGCAGTGTAGAGGCCCTTGCTTTGAATGACTTCAGCACATCTGCGGCTGCAGGATATCAATTGTTTCTCACACTGTGCTGGTGTGATCTTGGTCTACTCTTCTTCCAGTCTCTTCCACAGTTTGGTGACTGTAGTGGGTTTCTTAGCCATAACTTTGTTGCGTTGGATTTTCCTGAGATTTTCAGTTGGGTTTAGATCAGGACTCTGGGCCACCATTTAATTATTTCATTTCAGTGTTCTTAGCTTCAAGGAACTGCTTTACCCATTTGAAGTGTGACGGGGACATTGTCTTGCATGAAAATTGCAGGCTGATTGGGAGATGCTTGCAGGGAAGGAACTGCATGTTGCTGAAGGAGGTTCTGATAAACATTTGCATTCACCCTGCCATGTAGCTGTATAAGAGACCCAACTCTTGCTGCACAAAACATCCCCCAAACCATGACACTTCCTCCTCCACCTTTCACGGACTTCTTTACGCACTCAGGGTTCAGTGTTTCCCCCAGTTTAATGCCAAACATAATGTTTCCCATCTGACCCAAATAAATTAATCATGTTCTCATCACTAAAGTGAACTTTGGACCAATTCTTATCTCTCCACACAACATGCTCCTCAGCAAAGGTGAGCCTAACCTTTTGATTCTTTCTGCTGATTAGAGGCTTCGTCACTGCAGAGTGCACTTTCAGTCCGACTTCTCTTAAACATCCCGAGACAGATCCATACCCTGTTCATCACTGAACTGGTGGGCAATTCCAGCTGCAGTGTTGAACCAATTCCCCATTGAGAGTCTCTGCATTATTCTGTCTTCTTGTGCATTTGTCTTACGTGGACAACCAGCCTTTTCGGGGGACTTGAATGAATTAGTGTCATTGTAAATCTGCAATATTCTAGAAATTACAGATTGGAATGACCAGCTTCTCTTGTAATGGCTGAAAGGGTCATCCCCTTAGCCTTTATCTGGACCGCCTCCTGTTGCAGGCTTTCAGTCACCTTAGAGCGGCCCGCCATCTTGCAATCTCAGTGAAAATTAGAGGAATGCTGCCAGTTACATAGGGTTTGTCATATAATTAAGTAAATTAGCACCAGGTGTCAGTAACACCAATAACTTTGAGGTAGCTGTAAGTGTTCTCTAATTTTGATCAGAGTTCAAATATCTCATTTAAGTTTTTTATACTTTGGTTCAGAATACAATTAATTAATTAATTAAATATGCTTAAAAAAACTGCCCTTCTACTCCTGTTAGGATAACTTCAAATAGGACTAACACACACACACATTATAATTATAATTTTGGTCCTGTACCTATTATGATTTTGTAGGTCAGTGCAATATTTCTGCGGATCATTTGCAAAAGTTGTCTAAAGGTAGTGATAGCTGTTGCAATAGGTAATTTTTTTTTCCCGGAGGGTACAGGTGGTGTATCTCATGAAGTGGAAATAACTCTCTACCTCTTTCTTTGGTGTGTGGAAAATGGGAAGTCAGCAAAGATGATATACCCTAATGGAAGCCTGGGAACACTGGCCATGTCCTTCATTTGTCATATTCACAGAAATTGTGCTAACCTCATGTTTTAACCCTTATGTTCTATTGAGATACGCTTTACCTTTTTTTTTAGGTCCCAGAGAAATCAAATAAAAACAATAAAAATAGTTTAGTTTAGTATGTTCATTTAAGTCAATGAAAAGAAATGTAAATGTTAACCCTCTAAAGACCAAATATGGCAGTATTGGTTCAGTTTGGAGTTAATTTAACTGCAACAAAAACACATCGCAGAAAAATACAATTAAAACAGTTCACTGGATGCATTTTATTAAGATAGTAATTTATAATTTTTTGTTGAAGGTTTGTAAAATTATGATCCTGGTACTTCACTATTAAGTATGTTTTTGAGATATTAAAAGGGTCGTTGGGCCTCTTAAAAAACAGAATTTTAGGATTAAATAAAAAAGCTCCCCTCATGTTTCAGTGTAAATCATGAGTCTGTCCTGTTGTGTTTGAAGCATTTTGTTAGCATATTTATCATTGTGTGGAATGCTTCCCGAAACTGTCGCTCCATATTTCAAAGCCAATGCATACTGAGCTGGGTGTCCCTTTAACAGATTTCATCCAAATACAAACACCACATGGTCACATACAGCACGAGCCTATTTTTGGTCACAGTCTCTGAAAGACCTTAAAGATTGCAAACTTGGAGGTGGAACATTCCAAAGTCTCATCAAGGCATACAGAACGTATTCTGCTAATCCAACGGTGGAGTTTCTTTCATCTATTGGCTTTTGCCTGAGAGCGCTCTCATCTGTTTCCAGTGTGAGTCCTGAGAGAAAACAGGCAGGTGGGCTGTGTGAACACTACACATCAACAGTCTGTCCAAGAATAGTTTTGGGGGACTTTTTGGGTGTTGTTTCATAGGGTAATGTCGCTTAATAGACACCAAGATTTATTTCCTATAATCATTTATACTCATCGTCTCATACCCTGACACAAAATGGTTGACAAAGCATGATGTTTACAAATGTTAACAAGCAGAAACACAGACAAAAGTCAGTTAACTGTGGGGCATCCTGCTGAAAACGTCTCAAAAAGTAACAAGGAAGTGATGAAGCGTGTTTGGTTTCAGGAGAAATACTTCATAAAACAATGAGGTGAGACTTTCCGTTCCAAAAAAACAAATTAATGAACCACCTATTATTTTCTCAAGAGTAGTGACTCACATATATTGCAGTTTATTGTTGGAAAAAAAAAAAACGTGAAATGAAAACCAAATAAAAAATATCCCTTTCACTTCCTTTTCTCACAGTTGAATCAATGTTGATTCCTGTGCTAATAGCATCAGTAAATGAAACTTCAAACAAAAACAGGTTTCCCGAACTATCCCATCTACCATTGGTTGACCTAACAGATAGCCCCGCCCACAAAGTCATGTCATTTGTTGAGTGAATGTTGCTGCTGTCGGGTAGTCAAACAAAAGTCATTTGTTTTGGTAGTCTCACAGAGCCACATTGTTTATGCATTGTTTATGAATTTACAAATGGCTTCGTTTTTGTTGCATATTAATCTATGATAGAAAAACACATTTTTACAGCAAAAAAATTTCACTTTTCAGCCTTAAATCACCAATGAATGTGGATCCAGATGAGCAGCAAATGAACTATGTTGAAGGCAGATGCTCTTTGAGCTGCCAGACCTTTGTTGCTCGGTGGAAAACAATGAATAATTCTCTTTATGCCACATGTGGGTGTGAAATGGGGAGAGAAAACGGCAAGAGTATTATGTATTTGCCAGATCAAACAGCCCTGCAAGCTCTTTATGATCACCCTGACTAACAAGATACCGGCACAAAAGCAGAAAATCGCAGGAATGTTTGTTTGCATAGCCAGCCCTAGTTAGACATCCTCAACCTCTCGCCAAGGTTATGCGCCTGTGTGTCCGTTTATGTGTGTGCGCACATTTGTTTGGTTCCCCGGTAAGTGACAGCTGTGTCTCTTGTAAGACGTCTTGTTTCTTATCCCGGATAAACATCCTCTATTTGTCTGATGCTTGGATATTTGTCAATATCTTTGATGGAATATTTTTTATCTCTGTGTTTACAATGAATGTGATATGCTTGCCAGTAAATTTAAATACGTACGTACACTTGTATGCACCATGTATGCAAAAGCGTTTTTAAAAATAATTAACATTTAAATGGAGTTTTAACTACAAATGATAGCTCTGTTATTGTTTGTTTACCCTCATGACATTCCAAACATGTTTGTCTTTCTTTATTCTTTTGAATACAAAAGATAACTTAAATATACTGTGCATTGGATTCAATAATTTTAGGCTACTTTTATAGTGATTTATCATGTTTGTTTGTTTTTTTTGAGTGAAGGATTGACTCAAAGAGGATTGATTAAAAGAGTGGCAAAGATATGCCTCAAAAGTTAACCTTTGGAATGATATGATGGTCAATAGTATGTATGACAAAGACAAGTGTGTCCATGATAAAGGAAAGAAAACATATTTTTACAATCAACTCTAAAACATAAGTTAAGCATTTTTTTTGCATGTTGGATTTTCATTTTTATTTTATTTTTTGAAGTTTTTCCAAATGTATTTTTTTATTCCAAATGTATGTATTTGTTTGAAATCATTTTTAGGTTTTCCTTTCAAGAATTTCATTCTTTAAATTTTTTCTGTTATTATATCAGAATATTTGTATCACTTTGACATTTTGTCCCCCTAAAAATATGAAAATTTTGATATTTCGAACTAAATATCAAACTAAAATATCCGAATTTTAGTTCGAAAATTAAAAAAAAACAAAAACATGCTAATCATAGAAGATATTTATTTACAGTGGGTATAGAAAATAATAATTTATTTATTTTATTTTATTATTTTTTTCTGACGTGTTGGTGTTATATCTTTCACTTGAATGTTATAAGTTGCACTAAGTTAATACAGCTGGATAAAACAAAAACGGTGTCCGTCTTCATTTCAGGCTGCAAAGCAACAAAATGTGATTATTGTAAAGGTTTTTTTTTTTTATTGATGACACAATTTTCATTTTGGACTAGTCTTTTAAGTCTCACTGTAGCTTTAGCTTTAAATACAAGCACTTTAACCTCTCTGTCTTTGTCTGTCTCTCACGTGGTCTTGTTACCTAGACACCGATGTCTCACTAAAATAATTCTCTTCCTCCCTTTCCCACTTCCATCCGCTGGGCACATTCCCAGCCCACACTGGTGCCGGAGACAGCCAACCACTGTATTACATGCACAACAGTGTTTACATCCCTTTTCACCAATTAACTTACAACTTCATGAATGCTCCATAACTGCGCTTTTATGTCCAACTTTTTTGATGACAACCAAATAAAGGAAGAGTTACAAAGAGTGGGCGTCCATCAGCGAAGGGCTGTAATCAATCCAAAGAGCCCCCCGCCATGATATGGGGGTCTCACCGAACACAAATGTAATGTAGAAACAGATCTAGACAGGAAGCTTTATTATTACAGAATGTGCCAGGAGGTGCAGTCACTCAATGAGAAAATGATGCAGTGTGTGTGTTTAGCATGATTGGGTTTAGAGAGAGAGGAATCCAATAAAGAAAATGGAGAAGGCCTTGTGTAAAGTGTAGAGGGTGGGCTGCTCTGTAGTGTATTCATATTAAAGACTGCAACGCTGGGAGGGGAAGTGATTACTGTCAGTAACTCCACAGGAAATGTTGCATCTTACTGACGTTTAGAAATCATTTCAGCAGCTGGGAACAATAAAAAAGTGAGATTGTGCAATAATTGGCTTGCCTCGCAGGCTTATACGGGAAAAAAAGCAATAATAGATGTTACCTCCATTTTCCCGAACACCCCCCACCGCTTTAAAGCTTTATCACTTATGAGACACAAAAGTAGTTTCAGTGTTTAACAAGCTTGGGTCGTGTGTAAAGATGTGTTTTTTGGGTGGTGGTTCAGGGTTGTTGGGAAGAATCATATTTGGTTGATATTTTGGGGTTTACCAGGGGGGTGATATTAAGATGGGAAAAGTGTTGGTGGTATATCAAAGAATGTTTTGTTTTGTTTCGCTTTTGGTTGTTTTGATTCATGTTTCATTTTGTGTTTGGTTGTGTTTTATTTTTTTTGTGTGCTTTGTTCTAAAATTATGAAACTAATGAAATATAGAATAATATTCTGGTCATTTTTCTTCAGTTTTAACCTTAAAGAAATGAATCAATCTTTCCTTAATATGCAGTATTTTAAATAAACTTACAGGATATGCTGATTAGTTAATGGTATTTATTCCTATATTTCAATATATATTCTATATTCTGTATTTCCAATTAATATAATTAAAAATGTTGCATTATTGTACTTGTAATTGTAAAAAAAATATTGAATAAACATTACCAAAAAAGGTAATGCTTATTACTGAGCATAAGTCTATCACTGGCCTATAGTAATCTGTATCCCTAAAATACAAAGAGAGAAAGGAGGAATTAAAAGAAAAAAAAAAAAACAATTATTAATATTTTTTCGACATGATGAAATTACTCCTAGAATGAATTACTTTTTAGAAATTTTGAAAAAGAGTTCTGTAGCATGTCTGTCTCATGTACCTCGAGTGCTCACACTATTTTAAGCAATCATTTGAAAAGCAGAAAAAATGGTGATTTCCCTTGCTGTGGAGGAAAAAAAGAGAAAGAAAAAGTAGAGGAAGAGAAAGACCTAGCTCTACAGAGAGAAAAAAAGGCAAAAGATATGTGGTGCAGGAAGCCTGCTGCACCAGATATAGCAGGTGAGAGCAGTCTTCCGGGAGACTTTCTCTTCTGTTACGGCTTTGAAGAGGAGTATCAAAAAGCTGCTCTCACACTCTTTCATCTCCTCTGTCCCGTGCCTCTGCTGGCCAGGTGTTTTCCCCCAGAGGGCTTTCTCTAATCTCTCTCTCGCTCTCTCATTTCACTGTCCTATAAGCTGCTGTCCTTACCGCACCAGGTTTGATTCTCAAAATGACAGTGTAGTCTATGTATAGATGTGCATGTGTGTTTGCATACTGATTGTTATGGCAAGAGAAATCACAACTTCAGCGTGGGTGAAATCAGGTGGCATTTAAAAGCACTGCTTGATCACGTGTTGAGAAATGACAGAGTGACTGATATGACATGAGAGGATGATGTATCATAAATACCTGCACTGATAATCCTGCATGTGTATCAAGGGGCATCAGCAGTGACATTTGAAGAGTGTTCTTTTGAATGTCTCTCTTTACATAATGCAGGATGGAAAGTTTCCGTTTCAAGGTTGTGACTGGAGATCAGATGCAAAGTCAGCTTGTCTTTTCAAAGCATCAGAAAATCTGTATGCGGTGTTTGCTTGCTTTCACCATGTTTTAAATAAGATACGTTCGAGAGACCTAGTGAGCTGCATTGCTGTGTACTGTTTTTATCGGCAGGATCCTAACTGAAATGAAACCTCATAAGTGATGTGAGATGCTCTTCATAGGCAGCAACCTCCATGCAATACAAATATCTGGTCTGTCGGCTGGTTTTAGTAGGGTATTCACTTTTTTAACTAGTTAGGGTGGGAGACCAGCTTGAACAGCTAAAACCAGCAAACCAGCTTACACCAGCCCAATCTGGTCTTAACTAGGGATGCAACGATTATAGATTTTGTTGGTACGATTATTATCTGAGAAATAATCACGATTATGACGATTATTATGCATTTATTCATTTCACTAAATTATTATTGTATAAAATCACATGGACACTCTTTAGATAATAAAGTGTTATTTATTGCTGTCTTTAGAAACAGAAATAACACAGTAACCAATAATACAGCACAAAATAATAATAATAAAGACAAACAAATGTCTATATCTCCAGTTGGAATTAAAAAGGTGACCTCATGCGCTGTAAACATCCATGTCAGTATTTCCCTTTTGAAAATAACTAATGAAATAGATCACAAAAGTATTTAGTGTTTTCAGTTTGTACATTCTTTACATCTCTTTTGGACCTGAGGCAGAAAACTGGAAACATGGTGGGAAAAAAAAAAAATCTTGTTGGTTTTTGGCTTATGCATAATACTTTAAAAGGGATAATATATAACGATGTTAATAAGTATTATTAATATAGGACTATTAACTTTATTTATCCCACAGGGGAAACTATTAATAATCAGGGGAATAAACTAATTATCATTGTATCAACTGTCATCCATACATATTCATTTTAATAATTTTTATAATAATCCATATGATTTTACATGTGGCCTGAGAAAATCATGTCTATTATATTGTTTTGTGAGATCGGAGATCGTGCTGCACACACATACAAACATTCAGGAGGACACAAACTTCTTGTGAACCCTGCCCCGTGACTTTTATTAATAAAATAGCTTAGATACTGAATTGCTATATATTCATCAGCAAGGAGAGGGTAACTAAACTTGCATGTTTGTAGAGAGACGCGCTGACGCAGGTTCACACACACACACACACACACACACACTTCTCTCTCTCTCTCTCGATCGAATAATTAATTCAAGTAGCTAAATGTTATAATTAATTAATTCAAATAAATGTGATCTTACCACACTATTTCATCTGTCTGATCTGAAGTGGGCAGAATACTGAGCTAACGAGCCGTAGCTTCGCATCAGTCTTGCCTTCACGTCATGCATCAAAATAGTTTAAAGCCATGTATTCGCTCTTTAGCAGCAGTTTTACGGCAACATTTAAATAACACCCTGGTCATTCTTGGTGTACCCAAAATGGTCCCACACTATCGGCTTCAGTAATTTCTTTGGTGGAAATGAAGGATCGCTTTTTGGTTCCTCTGTCATAGTTCATCTAGTGTGTGTAGTAGCCTCCGTGTCTCTGATAAGCACAGCATTTTAAGATGGTGCAACGCTAGTGTAACTTTGTTTTTGTTTTGCGCAAGTTGCAACTGTTCCGTTCTGTGCAACAGAAACACTCGGTGTAGCGGAGCCTTTACGATGAATTAACCGTGACATTTTAAATAGCGGTTAATTGTGAAACCGGTTAATCGCTGCATCCCTAGTCTTAACTAGTCTGCAGCCTGGATAAACAGGCTTTCAGCTATTCTAGCCAAGTGTGGTCTCCTAGCCTGACTGAAAGGGCCCAAAAACTCTATGAAGCGACCAACCTGACATGCTTGGAAACTAGCAAACAGCTTAGGCTTAGTTTGATTTTAGCATGCTGCTAAGCTAATGACTCGATTCTCAAAGCATAAAAATATATAGCACACACAAATACTTGGTAAATTAGTAAATTTTTATTATAATGATCTATTTTAACAATATTTTTTCAGGATTGAATGAAATATAAGAAGTATATAGTATTAGGGTGTCAAACTTAATTCCTGGAGGGCCGGAGCCCTGCAGTGTTTTGTTCCCACCCTGCTTGAAAACGACATACATTATCATTTTCAAATAAGCATGAAGGACTTGATTAGTTGGATCAGGTGTGTTTAATTAGGGTTGAATCTAAACTCTGCAGGGCTCCAGCCCTCCAGGAATTGAGTTTGACACCCCTGTAGGATAATTACACTCAACATTTCTCTATCCACCATCTTGTATTTTTATTTATTATTATTATTATTATTATTATTATTAATGCATTGGGGATCTTCTTATCTGTAAATGAAACATGTAATGCTGCCTTACAATTTCGTTAGAATTAGCCTGAGGGGGAGGGAGGGCGGTGCGGGGGAGGGAGGGGGGGAAAAAGAACGGGGGGGGGGGACTGATGCAGAACCAGGCAGGCGGTAGCGAGAGAGTGACTGTGAGTGAGAGAGCGGGCGTGTCGTGTCTGTCAGCTGTGCTTGGCTCCATCCTCCCCCTGATCAGCGCGCTGGCCCAGCCTGCGGGTTTCCAAACAAACTCGCCGGAACATGTTGCGTGCTCGGCCGTCCCTGCAGGCCCCCCTGCCGCGCTCCAAAGCTGCCGGCCACAATGCAAGCGGGTGGCCGTGCCGCCTCGCTCAGAGAATGGGCACGCTGAGTGGGTGTCAGGCGACAGAAAAAAAATACAAAAAATCCCCGCTGACCTCCAGCCTTGCCTGCGCTTGCCAAAAACTGGCGACAGCAGTTTTGGGTCGAATGCTTTTTCTTTCGCTTTTTGTGCGACGGCGTATTGTGCGACACCGAGTTGTCATTTGCTCAGCTTGTTGTGGCGAGCTGGAGTTTCGTGTGTGTCAAAGCGAAACTCGCAGGCCCGGGCCGGTAGCCTGACTCAGAGGGTAATGTGAGGAGCAGTGGTGAGAGCATCTGAGAGGAGTTGTAACTCTGTTAACTGATTTTTCCTCCTCCGTCGTGGTGGCAGGTGCAGCGTTTAGGCAGCTAAAGAGACAACAGCAGCAGTAAGCAGGTGATTTCCACCCTGACTCACATTCGCGCTGTCTGATTCCCCATCTGATCACGGTATCTCTCATTGTTCAGACAGTTGTTTTTTTCCACAGCTGAGGCAACCGCCACTTCACCACAATACTTTAGCGTTTTGATTAATCAATCACAACCTGAAGTTTCTAACTGTCCAACACTGATCAGTTATATGTAAAACTACAGATTTTCTGAATTGCACAGTTGGTGGGTTGCCTGAATATAGTTGACTAGTTGGGCTTAAAGGTAAATAAAATGTACTCATCCTCATGTAGTTTTAAACCTGTATGACTTACTTTCATCTGAGGAACATAAAAGTCGGTGGAGTCCAAAGCAACACTGAAAAAGAAGCTAGACAGAGTGGAAAGAAATGAAAGGTGAAAGTAATTAAAGGTTGGACTATTTATAAAGTCACAATGGACATGGACATTTTCTTTAATCGAATACAGTGTTTATTAAAAAAAATTCTTTTACATATATAATAAATAACATTTTTATTTTAATAATTTTAATAATCTCTCTCCTCAAGCAACCTGTCACTCACATG
The DNA here is from genome assembly GCF_001515645.1 of Sinocyclocheilus grahami. Classification (NCBI taxonomy): domain Eukaryota; kingdom Metazoa; phylum Chordata; class Actinopteri; order Cypriniformes; family Cyprinidae; genus Sinocyclocheilus; species Sinocyclocheilus grahami. The sequence goes on from NW_015505647.1 coordinate 634,899, forward strand.
TTATTGAAGCAAGTCTCGTCCCCCCCATTTAAAGACAGGGTAGGTGACTTGGTTTAAAAACTTTTTTTTTGTTATGCTGGTTTAAAGTTTCTTCACATCCTGATAGCAATCACTAAGTTAAGTTATCTAAATGTATTTATGTTGTCTGTGGAAGGCGTAGGACCATAAAATGTTCCTCCAATCATATCCGTTGGTCCAAGGGCTACTATTGGCTGTCCTACCCGCCTGTCAATGTATGTATTTGCATACCTTCACTCACCCTGTTCGCTCAGACATGATATCAGTCATCAGTGCGTTCCATTACGCTATTGCAGACCAAGCGAGAACGGAAGATGTTATTATTGTCATATTATGCGCTTTGTAATGTTTTCTCACCGGTGAATGAGACGTGAGGTAATCTGACAGTGTTGCACTCAACCCTCCACCAACTCCGTCTCTCATTGTGTCGCTGCTTAGCCAATTGTGTTGACCATCTTGACCCAATCCTAGCAAGTTTAGGCACTCCATTTTAGTCTCCACTTCCTGTTCTCATCCGTGAGGTCAAAAGTCTTCATGTGACATCCCTTGCTTTAAACAGTATTGTGCTGTGCATGGCTTTCTGAGCTTCGTGGCAATGGGAACAAAAGCCCAAATTGGGTTCTTTCTCCACATTTTTACACCATTGTCACATTGAGCCAAGTGCAGAATTCTGCAACATTGTTCTGCATTACACATGAAGGAGAACAAATGCGAGAGAGAGGAGAAGATGTGATTTTCCTCGGAGAGACACAATTTGGCTGCCCGTAAGCCAGTCCAAAAATAACAAAGACGGATAAATGAGAGCATTTTGAACACAGGCTACTGGCTTGGCAGAACAGGCGGGGGATGAGGAGCGCCCGTCCGCACATCTGTCCACGCAGCACGGGGTTCCAGAGAAACCCACCCGAACGGGCTTAACCTTCCCTCTCCCACACCACCTGTTCATTAGCATTGGCCCCCCTGCCGAGACACAGTCATTTTCACTCCCCTCTTTTTTTCTCTCCTTTTTTCTCTTCTTTTTCGATGGCGGGAGCGGAGAGCCTCTGGGACGATGGTTTTCAGTGGAACGTAATCTACCATCTGATTCAGGCCATGATGGTTGGGAGGCCAGCGCCATGGAGAGATATGGCCAACTTTATTGGACACCAAAATACCTTATTTTGTTTTCAACAGAGGAAAGAAACTCATACAGGTTTGGAACATTTTGAGAGTGAGTAAATGATGACAACATTTTCATATTTAGGTGAACTATCCCTTTAAACTGTTTAAGTATAAAATATACATAAATAATATAAAATATACATAGATACTAATAAATATACATTAATATTTATAAATACTTAATCAAAAACATTTAAATACAAAGATTATATCTCTGAAATATTCCCCTCCTGATGACGGCCATAAAAGTATGACAACTGTGACAAGTATCTTGTGTGATCAAGTTTCTTGCTTTTTATCTAAAACACACCTCAAAGGCTTTCTCTTACACTTCTCACAATATAGATCACTTGTAACTTTTGCAATGGGTCTAAAACATATTTGCCTTTAATAAAACTGTCATATTTATAAGTTGAAAGAGGCCAAAAGTGATAAGCAGAGGCGCTGAGGAATGTTTGATATGTTAGCAAAGGTGGCAGTTGTGCTGGTACAATTGCAATTATTCCTCTATAAATACACAAGCCCACGCAGTTTACTGCTCTCTGGGCACACAACAATAAACATGTAAACCTTTGAAATGCATGGCAGTGTAGATAAGATAACTTATTTTACAGGATGTTATTTCAAAAGGTTCCCACAGACTCTCATGTTCAAAGGTCCACCGTCTTAAACGTCATAAGATCATAAAAGTCATTGGGTTGGCGTGTGACTAGTGTGATGCACATTATTAAATCAGGTTTTATTTCATATCAGTGACATGTACCAGGTCCTTCCTGTTTACTGACATTTGCATTTATATACTTCCTTTTTCGTAATGTTGAGGAATGTTAAGGTATTATGATAATTATGTATTTTGCAGACTTTATATTTGTTTTTTACCCAAGTAATATTGAATAACTGAAGACAGTTTTACTGGGAAAGAAAAACATTTTGCTCCTTCAATTTAGTTGTTAAAAAGTAAATATTTCTTCTAGGATTTCATGACTTCTTTCCTCTTATAATAATGCTTTATAATTAAAAATATTGTATTGAAATAATAATTTCAGCATCTGGTGTGTCATAGAGCTTACAAATGTAGACAACTAAGATTAAATGGGTCACTTTCAAAAGTTTGTTCTTATTAAAGTTACTTTAATAAGAATCTCTTCTATCTCTTGATTTCATTAGTTATTTCTGCAGTTAATAATAATTATGCACAATTAAATGTGCAAATTTTTCTCTTTCACTCTATGCTTTGGGCTAGAAGTAGTACGATCTTGACATATAGTGGCAGATGTTTGTTATACACTGAACAAAATTATTTTTGCAACACTTTTGTTTTTGCCCCCATTTTTCATGAGCTGAACTCAAAGATCTAAGACTTTTTCTATGTACACAAAAGGCCTGTTTCTCTCAAATATTGTTCACAAATCTGTCTAAATCTGTGTTAGTGAGCACTTCTCCTTTGCCGAGATAATCCATCCACCTCACAGGTGTGGCATATCAAGATGCTGATTAGACCGCATGATTATTGCACATGTGTGCCTTCGGCTGGCCACAATAAAAGGCCACTCTAAAATGTGCAGTTTTACTGTATTGGGGGGTCCGAAAACCAGTCAGTATCTGGTGTGACCACCATTTGCCTCACGCAGTGCAACACATCTCCTTCGCATAGAGTTGATCAGGTTGTTGATTGTGGCCTGTGGAATGTTGGTCCACTCCTCTTCAATGGCTGTGCGAAGTTGCTGGATATTGGCAGGACTGGAACCCGCTGTCGTATTTATTGTCAATTCTTCCACATGTACAGCACATACACACAGAGAATTGAAATTGCGTTACTCTCAGAGGGGGCAAAAACAAAAGTGTTGCGTTTATAATTTTGTTCAGTGTATGAGAGCAAATGAGAAGGCCTGGTTTAAGAAATTGATTGAGAATGGCTTATAGTTATGTCATTTATCTTTTTTTTAAATTATTTTTATTATTTATTCTCCATCATGGCATAGCTTTGCTGTAATACAAGCAATGTTCCCTCTAATTTTTTTTTCTTGCTGAGAAAAAAATGTCTCTATTGGCGGACATTTCGGCCACATGAGCAAAAACATTCTTTATATGTAAAGAATACCAAAGTATACCAGACCTGTACAGCGCACACACAAAAAAGTATGTAACTTTTAACTTTAATGAACTATTTATATTTGATTTGACCCTTGATTGTAACTGAATGATGCACATTTTAGGTTACCTGAGAAAATATTTTTTACAGTGCCGTGTTACTTACCAAGAAATTGTATTAAAAAATATATATATAAAAAAAGATCACACACAGAATAGTTAAATTATTTATAATAATGTAATATGATATAATGTAATATAATATAGCAAATATGAAAAAATGTAACTGTTATTGCTCATGAATTCCATTTTTGAGGTCAATTATTTAGGCTTAGAATAGAATAGAATAGAATAGAATAGAAAAAACAAATATTTTCAATAAATATTTTCAAAAAACATGAATGCGAATTCTTTTACAGTTATCTAAAACATCCCCATGTGGTAGAGTTTGCACACTACAATACTTGTGTGTGTGACTGTAAATGTCTCAGAGTTTTGTTACTGTTCTGTGCCCATCATCTGCTATTTCCACCACTTAATCAAACCACTTTTCTTTAAAACATGATGATGTTTTATTTCACAAGTCATTGTGTTTGCGTTAGCTCTTGTGTTGGGCTATTTCGTATTCGATTCTACAGCGACTGATTCGGCGCACATCATTCTCTTTCTTTGAAACCTGTTAACCGCAGCAATGCAATTATTTTACATTTACTAGAATTTAAACTTTCCCCAACTCATTTTTGTCTGTCTGTCCTGTGCGCGGCATATTATTTATTCTGCTTAGAGGGAACATTGAGTACAAGTATATTCTCTATACATTTTTACACCCATGGTATTACCTACAGCACAGGTACAGTACGAAGAAAATTGGATTTAACTTTTGGGAAGCCAAAGTCTGAACACCCTGTTTCAAGTGGTTGGTTGGATCAGAAATGGCTGCATGTAAACGAGTTTAAGTCTCATACTGTGCAAGGTCTTGGTTGCAAAGGCATGGCCGTAATAATGGGTTATAATTACTTAATGATTCTAACTGCTGCCTTGAGATAGCGGCAAGCAGGCCTTCATGAACTGCTCTGTGAGGTTTCTTATAACCAGACCTTTGGTGCATAGAGCAGTGCATTATTGTGCTTATTTTATCCAGAGTTATCTCACCGACGAGCAAAAGCTCTGAAGAGAATAATCAATAGAGCAGCAGATAAAGATGAAAGCTGTTCAGAGAGATTTTCTCCCACTGGGTGTCTCATGTCACAAGGGCATTGGACAGAGACGGTCTAGAATGATTGTGAATGATTAAATCCTCACTGTGGCTATCAGACGGCAGCTTCGGGGAGGAAGTCAAATAAAAAGAAAGTTACTGACACTTTGCATGAATAGAGATAAAATTAGGGCCACATATACTATTATTATTATTATTATTTTCATAAATTGAAGAAATAAATATTTTTAATCATTTTCTTCTAAATATATTATAAGGGTTGAACAACATATTTTTGTGGCAGTTGTAACTATTTAATGTTTTGCCAAATTGGCGGTGAGTACATACAATCTCATTCGTACATTCATGTTTATGCCCTACTTAATGTTGGATTTCTTTCTTTCTTTTTTTTCAAAAGGTTTGTATGTTTTTGTACAAATCAAATCATATAAATTCATACAAAATCACAAACTTGTAAAATAGTTACATTTTCGAATGACATTAGATTTTTTTTGTGCTCGGTTAATTTTAAGTTAAATAACAGTAGCTATATAAAATACTAAAACAAGATTTGAAAGTTAGAAGTCTTTTGAAGGGAAAACTGGATGAGAGTAATATGAACAAACAGTCTGGTTTTGTAAGAACTCTAGCTGCTTAATTTTGGATGTATTGTAATCTGGTAAGACACAGATGGTTACGGTGTCCTTGCAATTATCCCTGAGTCCGACTTAGATTAGTACCTTTCAGTTGTTGTTTCAGGATTTTGTAATTACGTAATTAAAAATATACTATATAAAAATATAATTATATATAATTAAAAATCTGTGATTGTTTCGAGCAGAACCAGTGTTAGATCTGCTCGTAACCAACCGTCTGCTGCTTTTAATGATGTTTACTGAGGAAACTCACTTGACAGAAAAAAAAAATCGAGATTGGCGTGACCCAACGTGCTAAAGCACCAGTTGGAGCGAAAATGAATGTGTTTTTAAAAATGAGATAAATGACCCCTTCAAAGGAGTTTACAGCACTCCCTGAAAACAGAGACTCGTAAAACACTCATCAGCAGAGGCGGCCCATTCTAATCACCTCACCTGAGTATCGCTTGGCCAGTGTGCCACCATAGAGAGCTGTTGTGCAGTCTCAAGGTGATCCAACTCATTAGATTCAGCATTTCTTTGGCATTACACTGCATTATCTCCAAAAATTCCCATTAAAAATATCTTGCTTGTTCACTACATACAGTATTTTTTTTTCAGTTTAAAGTTCTAAATATTATTTACCCATTTATTTAGTTATCCTCATGCCATTGTGAACTTGCTTGACTTCTGTTTTTCTGTGTAACTTGTGTGTGTGTGTGTGTGTGTGGTCCACAGAAAAAAACAACAACATTCAATTGTGGAACTGCATGAGGGTGAGTAAATAATGACAGAATTTTCTCTAAACTCTCAGAAAAAAGGCACAAAAGCTGTCATTGGGGTGGCACCCTTTCAAATGGTATACCTTTGTATCTTATTTACCCCTAAAGGGTGCATATTAGTACCTTAAAGGGGACATCGGATGCAAAATTCACTTTTACATAGTGATTGCATATAAATGTGTCTTAGCAGTGTGTGGACACAGCCACCCTACAATGATAAAAATCCATTCACTCCTTTTTCTTTAAATCTCCGAAAAACCCAAACAGTCTCAATTATTAAGCTGTTTTGAATTTCTGAGCAGTATGACGTCATAATGACGGACTCTCCCGTATTAGCATATTTCCACCCTCAGCCGGTTGTACGCTGTTTTCACCGCACTCGAACAGCTGTAGCAACAACGCCTCATAAGCAATGCAGGTGTTTTGTAGTTGGATGTAAAAGTGAACATAAGAGTCTTCATTTTCTCCCGACATTAGAGCCACTGAGGACGCAGTGAATTAATTTGGTTTTTGATGGTAATGCACCACCGAATACACAAACAATGGAAGAGAGGGGTGGGGTGAGCAGTAACTCATTATCATTTAAAGAGGCATGCACCGAAACGGCTAGCTGTGAACAGAGCTGTTTTTGACAAGGTAAAAAAGGTGTTGTTTTACATGACCATTGAGGAATTTTAACCAAAGTATGTTACAGACATTTCATGAAGACCCTAAAGATCATACCAATTTGTGGAAAATGGGCATCCGATGTCTCCTTTAAAGCCGGGCTCAGACTACAGGAGTTTTAAAATCCTAACCGATTATGAAATCTGGTTGCAGCACACACATAAGGAGAATCTTTGCCGATTTTCTTCCTTCAAATCTTAAACGCGCACAAGATCTGAAAATCGTGGCGCATCACATACTACAAGATTTCATAAAGATTTTCATGCCCTAAGGAGCCCCTCATGTGATGTCATGCAGCAGATCGTCATCGACGTTTCACCTATGTTTACATATGTTAGCTAGTGTGCTAGCAGCTTTTACACTCTTAAAAGAGTCACTCTACAGCTTGTTTTGCAGTCGCGTATTGGCTAATGTGAAAGTACTGACGTAATCATAGCCATCATCATCCCGATTTAAAATCCTAAATATCAAACATATTTGATATTAATCGGGGTGGCCCCGATTTTGTGTGAGAGCAGATTGAGAGGTGCAAGATTCGATCTGCAAACGCCTCGCATTACAAGATAATCCGTGCCAAACATCGGAACCGATCGAGATCCACGAAAATATTTTTTCTCCCGATTCTCAGGAGGGGAAAATTGGGGATAAATCGGCCTAAATCTCCTGTAGTGTGAGCCCGGCTTAAAGGTTCGTAATAGCACTTTAATTGTACATAGTACCCTTTGAAAGGGTACTGCCCCAGTATATCTGAGAGTGTATGGAGAATTTTATTTATATCTAGAATCCTACAATTGGGACAATGCCCACAGTCAGTGACATCACAAATAAAAGTTTGTATTAGGAGTAAAATAGTGGTTCTGATGGAATCTCTAATGTATGTTTTGGGTAAGTATGGGCTTTTTATAGGATTATAGCATCTTTGACTTTTCTGTAATCTGCTGAAATTTTTCAAGCTTCAAAATGAACACAAAAGGACCATAAAATTGGTCCATACACTATAGTTCAAATCTTATAAAGTCACGTGATAACATTGTCTGAAAAATAAACTAGTTTGTCGGCATTCACTGAAAATCTGTCCTGGTACTCTTTGGGTCAAGCATTAAGATGTGGGCACATTAGAAAAATTTTATGTGCAAAAAAGCACCATTGCTTAGTATATGAATCTCAGCTCACACAGAATTCACTTTTGAACCAAGCAGCTTTCTGTTGGTCAACATGGTAAACTCACATAACCCTTGAATCCGATGTGGGGAAATATTTCGCCTCACACGAAAAAATTCTGATTCCTATTGAAGTGACTTGATTTCGATTATGAAAAATAGCTTAAATGTGTCTGCATCTTAACAGTTCATGAGGGAAATAGTCTTAAAACAGTCTGGATGATTCTTTTACAAATTGCAATAATCTTGTTGAATCCTATATTTTAGAATGTTTTGCACGTATGAATCACTTTTATGATAATTTATGATTTGCTTTTTGAGGCTTGAAGGCTTCAGTTCCCCTTCCTTGTAAATGCATATAAAAAGCAACCAGAACATTCTTCAAAATATCTTTTTTGGAGTTCCATTTCAGAAAAAGTCATACAGGTTTGGAATTAAATGAGGGTGAGTAAATTATTCCATGAATTTTCATGTATGGGTGAACTATACTTTACTATCTGAAATCATTTCCATGTGTCCTCTTGGTTTTTGGAGCCGTATTCTGTTCGCTGTTACATCAAAGGTGCAGATTGCAGTCATTGAATTTCAATTTTCATATTTTTAATGCGACTGCTCAGTAAGCCAAATACTTTTCCTGTGACTGTATTTCTATATCGTAGACATTTTTGAGCTATTTTTGAGCATTGGACCACTTTTAAAAACATGTTTTTGGCCATCACGCTTAAACTAAATACTTACATGATGAGCTCAAAGAATGGGTGTTATATTTGGGATACACAGAGGAACCTGCCATGGCCTTGCCTGGATCTTACCCCTGTTTCATAGTTAATTAATAACATGTGAGCACAGCGTCTACATTAGCAGGTGGGGCTTTGAATAACTGAATAACATTGCCCTTGGCCACAGTGTAATATGTGATGAGGAGTGATGACCCCAGTGATGCTTGGTGTTTGTAAGACAAGGGTCCGCATGTTTCTAGCACCAGGGATCAGATTGTAGCAAACATCAACATACTCTACACTTACTGTTAAATGCACAGCACAAGATGTAATCATGTATAACAAATCATTCCAACTTTTTTTCTGACACCATAAATAGTTTGTGGGGGGAAAAAAATATTTCTGTAAAAGGAGAGTTGATGAGAAATGTTGTCTGTATTTTGTACATCTATCTATCTATCTATCTATCTATCTATCTATCTATCTATCTATCTATCTATCTATCTATCTATCTGTCTGTCTGTCTGTCTGTCTGTCTGTCTGTCTGTCTGTCTGTCTGTCTGTCTGTCGGTCGGTCTAATTTAAATTCAAAATTGCTTTATTGGCATGGCTGTAAAAAATACAATATTGCCAAAACTTGGAATATATGTGGAGAAACATAATGATAACAATTTAACATCAAAATAATAGAAGAATTATTACAATTTAAACTTAAATAAACAGTGTAACAAATTAGAACGTGAACATTTGATACCACAGTGTTTAAAGTTTTTTTCAGTACCTTTGGTGCATTTCTCGAATCATCCTTAATATTTGCAAAGAAGTATGAGCATTTCTCAAAACAATTCGCACAAACAGCACCACACAATGGATTACCTGCAAAAGCCTGTAACTTAAAATCTTTAGTTCATCTCTCAAAAGCAAGTATTTATGTCAATGAACATATCAGTGCCATCAGAATGAAAAGTCCTTGTGTCATTGTTCACAAACAAGATAGTCAAAATGCTTAGACATGTTGTCAATATAACAGTGCACTCTGTTAGTATTGCCCGATGTAAACTATGGGAACAGTTTGGATGACAGTTACTGAATGCAACTTCATATAAGTGGATGAGGCTGGCTTCGGCCTGACCAAAAGCAGAAGGCTTGGTTGAAATGTCATCGGCCACAGAGCTACTCTTGATTTACCAGGCCAACGGGGAGGAAATATCCATTGTCAGAATTTGTAACTCTTGTGTTGTCCTCTGTCTATATATGCCTTCCAATTGAAGGTTCATGAGATGCACCTTTGAGCTATTTCAGAGAACTGGTTAATCATTAGCTGATCTACATTCTCTTCATTAGTGAAAGTACTTGTTCAAAAGATTGAGAAACTGCTTTTTTGATGTGCACAAGTGACTGGAGGTTGAACATGTAGTTTTGAGAATTTCCTTTCAGATCTGAGAAATGCACCAAAGCAACTGAGAAAAACTGTAACACACACATGCTGAGTGTCACTGTGGTGTATAGTAGGGAAACACACTGAGGTCAGATCAAGCGGCAACCTTCCGGTCTCTCTTGTGAAGCCAACACGGAAGTGACTAAAACTGCAATTCATCGACTGGCTGCTAGAGGCTGGCTCCAAAAGGGAGTCAGTCCCATAGAAAAAAAATATGTTTATAGCCTGGGACAAAAACTTGTGAAGCCAACACGGAAGTGACTAAAACTGCAATTCATCGAGTGGCCGCTAGAGGCTGGCTCCAAAAGGGAGTCAGTCCCATAGACTCCCCATGTTAAAATGCCCAACTCTACAGCAGAAAAAAATATGTTTACAGCCTGTTACAAACAATTATTTTGGTCTATATAGCTAATTTAGCCCTTCATGACAACTGTGAGGGGGGTGAATTTTTTATAACTCATCCGTTTAAATTCTATTAAGCCTTAAAGTTCTGCATAATTAAGGGCGTGGTCACTTGAGTGACAGGTGGATTGCCGCTGCTGTCACCGGCGTCGAGCTAGGTGGGCATGGTTTCAGCAACCAGCACCCGCCTCTTTACCCATTTTCGATTATCCGGGAGTGACGCGTGGTGTTGCGCTGCCAAGATGGCAACGGCCGGCTCCGCCCACATTGAGCTGTAAAACCACTCTTCAGAAACCTACGGGTGACGTCACGGACACTATGTCCATGTTTTTATACAGTCTATGGGTCAGATACAATACACACATTAACCTGCTGTCTCTCAGGCTGTGGCACATCCACACATATCTTGCAGCCAGTGCTACTGTCTGTGCCTCTCCTAGTACTATCTTTATTTGTTCCTCTTCAGTCATGGCTGTAAAGTTCTTTATGATGTTTGTGAATTTATGTATACATCTCTTATTGATTTAAATTTGCAACAGTGAAGGAGAAAGTGCACCTCTGTCTTGATCTCTCCTGTCTTATCTATCGCTCTATCTATCGTTCTATAGCTATCTATTTATAATTTTTTTTTATTTAAATGAATTTCTATATAAATGTAAAGTACATTTATTTTGTTTAAATTGTTTATTTTTACTGGATAAGAAACTGATTAATACTGAGTAATGTTTCAATAAATCCTGGGACAAAAACGTACGACCGCAGCCATAACACCATGCGTGCCTTGTGATAAATGCAACGCATCCCATGAGCACACAAGATGATATTGGAGTTGAGGAAAAACCTGATGTCATGCACAAGAGGAGAGTGTTGTCTTTCACTCTTTCTCTAGAAACAAACTGAACTGCCCATCAGGCTGGCTGATGGACAATTTTACATATCTACTGCATTTCTCAGTTCCACTGTAGCCCAGCCAACACAAACACAAAGAGCAACTGTCACGTAAAAAATGTGGAAAAAGGAAGAAGAAGAAATGTCTGTTTTACTGGTTCATCTCGCATGTTCTGTTTCATATCATGCCACAAAAAGTTGGAACTGAATAAGAAATTACGCTTTTGAGGAAAGATCAAGTGTGTAACGATCTAACAGATGGATAGCTGACTAAATGAGCAGCTGATACATAGATAGTATTTATACATCGTGGCCAGTTAGATGAAGTGTTTTCTGTTATTTGAGATATAATTTGTGTAAAAATATTTTTGGATGAGAATCACCTCTGCAGTGTTATATATATTTAATCGCTAAGCAATATTTAGTGTACATCATGCAAAAATAAGTAAGAACAGTTTTATGATATTGGCTCGTTTTGCTAAAAGGCTACACGTTTTTATTGCTTTAGGTTTAAGCAGCATTTATCTGGCTATGCAATGATGCATATAACGACAACATTAAATGAAGTGGATTACTTACATAAAATTGCAAACGTTGTAGCCATTTATTAAATGAGATCAGTAAATTGGTTTATTGTTGCTCACATATAGTTTGGTCCAAAAGCATGAGACCACATTCAAATACCATAATTTTAATGGTTTTGAAAATGTAAAGCAAAGAAACTTCATGCACTTCTAGATCAAGAAATAAGTGACATTGATCATGTGAATCTTTGTAAAAAAAACAAAAAAACAACATGTAGGCCTTCTAAATGAGTAAAACACAAAATTAAGTAGCATTTTCAGAAGAGAAGGCTTTTAAATCTCTGTATGAAATACAAAAGGTTGAGTTACAGACTTAACAGAGCTATAAAAAAGGAAAAGGAAATCACCTATTTTGTGGCAATAATTTAAAGGTTTTTGAAAATACACCCACACACAGCATTACATGATTCACAACAGTGTTTGACGTGAGCGGAGTTACTGCATATTACTATTTCACAGTATCAGACCTGGCTGTCAGGGCAGGAGGAATAAATTACAGTAGATAGCGCTTCCAGAGGTCTGATTGTGCTCCATTCTGATGAATCCTGCTGAAAGATACTTCACAAGACCAGAGCAAAGTTATACATCAATGCCTCTGTTTGCATTAGGAACGCTACATCCATGTGAAATTAGGCATGTGATTTTAATTATGCCATTTGTTATGTATCTATTTCAGGTTTGGAATTGAGTTACATGAACTCCACAGAACTGTGTATGCATGAGCATGAACATTGTGAAAGAAATATTTTTCTTAATCAGTGTTTTTGTCTTGCTTTTTTTCCAGTATAAACATCCTAAAAACAAGAGTTGTGTAATTGTGCAAGATAAGTCTTAATTCAAGGTATATTACCTGAAAGCAAGTTTATTGATACATTGTTTTTCTTGTTTTAAGCTAAAACTTTCATTGCATGTATTCTGTTTATGCATTTCTCGTCAATATATGTGTTAAAATTCTACATAATTTACAGTTTTTTCATAAATGTAGGTATATGAAAGAATGTTAATGTAAATGGAAGCCTGATTCTGCCTTAAAAAAGTTTAATATAAAAAATAATCACATTATATATGAAGTTACATTGTGAGATTTATATAATTGCTATATACTGTATATATATATATATATATATATATATATATAATATACAGTATTTTTTCTTTCTTTCTTTCTTTCTTTCTTTGTAACTGGAATACAGGATAGAAATATTGATTAAGAGAATGGTCTTTGCAGTTTAAATGTGTGTGTGCAAGCTGGCCTACAGGTGTGTTTTGGTTTCTGGCTGCTACTCTTTGTCCAACTCTGGTGAAAGAAACTACGATTTTTATGTGAGGCAGTGTGATTATTTGCCATGTGTGTATTTTAAGAGGAGAGCGAGAGAGATCTATTCTTGCCGGCTCTATTCAAGGCTATTATATGGAGTCAGCAGCATTATATCCACCATCGCGGTGCACAGGGCCTCACCTCTATCTGGCAGCACAGCCCTGCAGCTGTGCCTCTGGTCTTTTACCCCATGCTGGCACAATATACAGCATACAGGTGTGCCATGAACAAACACACAAGCAAACAAGTAGCTAAACAGAAAATTCCAGATTCAATCACACATACAAATGCACATACTGTATATGACTTAGTTTTGCACAAAAAAATAGATAATGAAAGTGTTTTCCCTGTGAACAATGCAGCAGCATATCTACCTCTAACTATAGGTTTGTGTTATATGTTATATATATAAACACTAAAAAAAATTGTAACTTACAATTATGATAATTTACAAAATAATTGCAAAATAAATACAAAATTACAATTAAAATGATAATTAATTTTATGTATAATTATATTTAATATTTGTATATATTTAATATTATATACATTTTTAGACATTTATTGTCATTTTTTCTGCTATTATGCTCCTGCATCTCTTAAATGCTGCTTTGGTTCAAGTGGTGTTAAACAGGCCTTTGTAATATTCAAAAAGGCAACAAAGTCAAAAGAAAGAAAAAAGTGGTAAATGCGGAGAGGACTAAAAAGAGGGAGTTGAAAGGGAGATATGGACAATAAGAGGAAGTGGCAGTAAAATAAGGAGGCAGATGAGAACTGAGCGGAGACCGGGCAGTGTGTGAGAGAGGGAGTAACCACGGCTGAATCTCAATGGGAGGTAAAGCCCGGTCATTTATAAAAGGTAAACGCTGTCAGGACGTGGGGCATTTAAGAAGCACACAGACTCAGGTGTGATTTACGAGCACACTGCAGGGGTTATAAATCACCACACGACCGCCGCACCACTCCACTCTCTCTCTCTCTCTCTCTCTCTCTCTCTCCAACACACACATTACAATACAAAGAGTGCAGGAGCGGCATTGCTAGAGATGAATGGTTATTGAGTGAGTGAAAAAGGAAGAGAGATGGACACTTCTTTATGATACTCATCAGAAATGCACCACTAGTCAAAACAGAAGTGTACTTTCTCTGTGTGTGTGTGAGCATGTGGTCTACAGCTGGCATTTCTCTTCCAGATGAGACGGATAATGAGATTTGTCAGAACCTCTTTATTTTCACTTGCTAAAATCCTGTGAAATTGCATTTTAACAACTGTAAAACAAGTGTGAGGACGTTATGATTATACATCGTGTTACAGTCATCATGGTAATGAAAACTGACATTTGACCTTATTTTGACACTTCACTTCTAAAACACAGTAAGCTGCCTTGTTGCCTGCCTACATAGGCAGCTACCTTCTCAGGCAGTATCCTAACTGAAACAGAACATCAAGTGAGTGATTTGGAACACTAGTTAGGCAGCAACATTGTACTGTATATCACAACAACCAATTTTCAATGGAGTTTGATTTGCATGTTGCTGCAATAATTTTCATTTTCTGATTAACATGTAAACTAGTTTGACTTCAAGGAAAGTCATTTCACTCTGCAGCCATATTGAGAAAATCTTCGGTCAGCTATTTCACCTATATAAAAACCATCTTCTGTCTATTTGAATGAGGAAATACCGAAATATCAAATAAAAACAGGAATGAGCTTAAATGAACACTAGTGGCAGTAAAACAGCAACAACTTTTATTACTTTTTACACAAATTATGATTACAGGGGTATGTTATCGATTTAATAGACTCCTATGCACGCAATTCCTTGCACAATACTACAGTATGTTATGACCTCACTTTTACCATATAGCGCATAATTTGTAAACTAATACGTTTTGACATTTGCATCACATAACAAGTTCCATTTGTATGACGTGGTAAACTTGCTTGTTAACTCACCTGGTACAGCATTGCATTGCATTGCCTGAAACATGAGTTACAATAAAAGAGCTTAAAAAACTTGTAGAAGCAAACTAAAATGGCATGGTTACTTCATGGTTGTTTTTAATCTCAGATTTGCTTTTGTTAACATTATTGGTTAGGTTTAGGGTAGGCTTTATTGTAGGTGGTACTTCGTTTTCAAATGCAATAGAGCATTCATCTTTTAGTGCTAATCACTGGACATTTCATTTCCTAAACTGCCACACTACGTACAACTACCAGCGTTATAAAAAAACTTTTTTTTTTCAGATTCACGGTTATCTGTTTAAAATAAAACTGAACACAGTTTTAGTGCCGCTCACTGGACATTTCACTTTGAAAGTGTCGCGAAATGTGCAAGAAGCAACCTAAGATAATTTTGCAGAAATGTCGCCTCAGACATGATTTTTTCCACTGAGTCTGCATTGATATATTTAAATAACATGTTTCAAGAAGCCTAAATTTCAGGGTCATCTGCATGTGTATGTTCAGTAATAAGTGCGAGTGTCATTTTCATGGGAACCGGAGATTCTGACGGCAGCTGCAGTGACACAACGATTGGCTTTTTATTTAGAAGTCAGGACTTATTCCACCATTTTGTGTCTCCCATTCATAGTAATGCAAGCTGTCAATACAATCGTCTCGGTTACGTATGTAACCCTCGTTCCCTGAAGGAGGGATCGGAGACGTCACGTCGGAGGACCGACGAATTGGGATCTCGCTTAGAGGGACCAATCTACTTCGAGTGTAAACTAAACAAGCCAATGCACATTGGCATGCGATTATTGCATCCAGCTGCTGCTGATCACAGCGTGAGTATAAGTAGGCAGCAGATGCAGCGCATCTCCTCCGAGGGCAGCGCTTGGAGGTTCACCACCTGCTCCCTGAAGGGAGTAGCGGGAAACTTGGGCACATAGCCGGGCTGGGGCCTCATGTTTACCTGGGAATCAGCTGGCCCGAACTCTAGGCATGAATCGTTGACCGAAAATGCGTGCAGGTCCCCTACCCTCTTGATGGAGGCCAATGCTAGCAGGAGCAAAGTCTTCATTGAAAGGAACTTCAGCTCAACCGCC
>NW_015505647.1:652699-653872 GCF_001515645.1 Sinocyclocheilus grahami
ACCTCAGATGCTTCTGACTCCAGAGGAGGAGGTGGCGGGCGAGTTGCAACATGCGACGGAAGCGCAGACCACCTTGTCGTTGATGTACGTAACGGTCGCTGTGTTGTCCGTGCGGACTAGTACATGCTTGCCTCGTAAGCGCCCTTTGAGACGGCCCCGGGCAAGGTGCACTGCCAGCAACTCGAGGCAGCCAGTGCAGTTGGGGCCCCGTCCAAACCCCTGACACTGCCAGCCCGCTGTACGTGGCCCCCCAGCCGGTGGTTGAGGCATCCGTGCAAACCACAGAATGCCTGGAGACCTGCTCCAGGGGCACTTCTGCCTGGAGGAACGCAAGGTATGACCACAGGGTGAAGGTTTGGCGGCAGGCCGGTGTAACTTGGACCCAGAAGTTGCCGCATTGCCACGCCTACCTCGGGACTCGGCCATGGAGCCAGTGCTGCAGCGGTCTCATATGGAGCAGCCCCAGCGGCGTGCCTGCCGCCGTAGCTGCCATATGCCCCAGAAGCCTCTGAACTGTTTCAGTGGGACCGCCATCCTGCTCTTACAGAGTCCCCTCCATATCGGGAAAAGAGATCCTCTGCGTCAGAGAGAGTTTGCTCTTTTCCCAGTTGACCCGAAGGCCCAACAGGCTGAGGTGTGAGAGCACCAAATCCCTGTGTTCACACAACTGATCCCGAGACTGCTTCGTCGAGGTAGTTTGAGAATGTGAATGCTCTGTTCTCTCAAGGGAACAAGGGGTACCGCTGTAACTTACGTGAAGACATGGGGCAGCAGGGACAGCCCGGAGGGCAGGACCACGTATTGATATGCTCGTCCTTTGGACGCGAAGTCCAAGCAGGTCCAAGATTGGTCGTAACCCACCGCCATTCTTGGGTACAATGAAGTAGGAGCTGTAAAACCCCGTCTTCATACCGGCTGGAGGGAGCGGCTCTGTCGCATCCTTCGCCAGTAGGACTGCGACCTCCGCCCGCAAGACAGGACCATTGGCCGCCTTCACTGTTGTGAAGCGGATGCCACTGAACTTGGGGGGGACGCCGGGCAACTGAATCGCATAGCCGAGCCTGATGGTTTGAAGGAGCCATCGAGACGGGCTGGGTAGCTCAAGCCAGGCTCCCAGACACCGCGCTAGTGGCATCAACGGAACTACAGGCGTACCCGCAGTGGGGCAGCGCG
>NW_015505647.1:654008-654307 GCF_001515645.1 Sinocyclocheilus grahami
GGGTACCACCGACCGAGAGGTCAATGGTGGTAAAAGATGAAAAGAATCTCCGCCTCTCCGCCCGCCGGGGGAGGGAGTGGTGTGCTTACCATCTCCTGAAGAGCACGTCCCTCCACCTCTGGGTCGCCCGTCTCCCCGTCTCCTGCTCTCTCGCTTGCCACCAGCTTTGGCGGGGTCCTGGATGGGCGGGGCGGCTGCCCTCCGACCGGCTCCACGGCACAGCTTTGCTGGAGGCCGCAGGAGCGCTGCTCTTGTTTTGGCGCCCTCGGCGACGACAGCAGCGGCATGCCGGGGCAGGA
>NW_015505647.1:657386-657938 GCF_001515645.1 Sinocyclocheilus grahami
GTGTGTAACACTGACCTGCGTTCGAGCAGAGGGTGCGTGGGTAGTCCGTTGGTTCGTCCTCCCGATCCGCCCACTGCTGCTCACTGGCGAGAGAGGAGGGTGAGTGTGATACGCACTAGATTGTCCACAACCCCCTGTCCCCTCTGGGGACCCATAAATAGAGGAATTGCTCTTTGTCGAGAATTTGGGTACCACCGACCGAGAGGTCAGTGGTGGAAAAAGATGAAAAGATTCTCCGCCCGGCCCTCCTCCGGGGGAGGGAGTGGTGTGCTTACCATCTCCTGAAGAGCACGTCCCTCCACCTCTGGGTCGCCCGTCTCCGGGCCTCTTGCTCTCTCGCTTGCCACCAGCTTTGGCGGGGTCCTGGATGGGCGGGGCGGCTGCCCTCCGACCGGCTCCACGGCACAGCTTTGCTGGAGGCCGCAGGAGCGCTGCTCTTGTTTTGGCGCCCTCGGCGACGACAGCAGCGGCATGCCGGGGCAGGATGTACCTGATGGCCTCAGTCCGCTTTGGTCAGCGGAGAACCGCTGGGCAAGTTCTCCACCGTGTCGC
>NW_015505647.1:659510-681509 GCF_001515645.1 Sinocyclocheilus grahami
CCACTCGACACGGGAAACCACCACCGCTGAAGCCAAGTCGAGATCCCAATGCGTCGGTCCTCCAACGTGACGTCGAGAGTGACCGACTGAAAGGGAACTTTGTGTTACATTTGCATTTAAGCAACATTTCTTTTGACTTTGTCCACCGTCTTGGATTGTTTCATTGATCTTACTGCAATGAAGCGCAATTCTGTGATTTATTTTTCCATAAAGGACACAATGGTTGATAAAATGATATCCTAGAAGCATCCAATTTTATATGCTAGATCTTTTTGGAAATTCTATTTGTTTGATAAATGGCAGAATAAAAAATTATCAGTGTAATATAATGATGTTTGGCTGATCATAATAGGATCTTATTTGTCATTGGGCTAATTATAGACTTTTGACAAGGGCCCCTAGAAAAATAACCCTATAAAGGAGCAAGGTGTTTTCACAGCATGTTCAAATAAGGTTCATAACTCAACACTGCAATATTTGTACTTCACCATCTTGCTGGCATGAGCCGTTCCGACAGAAAAAGGCCTAAAATGGATTCAAACCAGCACATTTGGCAGGCCTTGACATATTTAATCATGTACAATATAATACACATTTCACTTATAAATGCTGGTCTAAATTTTTTCCTTCTATCTGTGCCAGTGGGGGCTTATTTTCAGCTAATCTCTTCCAAGACACACTGGTGGGTGTGTGTGTGTGTGTGTGTGTGTGTGTGTGTAGTGCTGTGTACGTCAATGCTAGGTCACTGCTCTCTTGTCATGTAGATGACAGATACATAGTTGGCATTCTGGAGGTCTCAAGATGTACGACTTCTCTCTTCTCTTGTGCCTGTTTGCTGCATTGCCGCTTCGCTGGCTTCACACGAGCGGGCCAGAGGAGAGGGCGTGTGTCAGCGTGACTGCAGACCCTCATTCACACATGTCATTGCTGGGGTGTGATGGGGTCTTTGGGGTGAGCCGAACAAATACACACACAGCTCTTTGTTTCATCACTAGAGTGTAGTGTTCACTTTTTTTGCAGAGCCCAACCAAAACGACTGTGTCAGTGAACTCTCTCTTGTCAAACCAAATGACTGAAATGTCCTTACATCGCTTTGCATTTGTGTACCGCTCGCTTGAACAGACAGTGCACTGTTTAGCAAGCCATTGCAGTAAGAGAGGTCAGGGAAAGATGATGAGATGGGGTTTAAGCCTTGTTTTTGTCGAATCAGAGCAAGCTAACCGCTGTCTTGGCCAGCGATGATTTAAGTAGATTTTAAGAGGGAACTGATGGAAATTTGTTAAGGTAAAAACAACTGAAATTCTTAGGGTGATGTAAAAATCCAATGATTACATACTGATCAAATTGCCTCTTATAAATCATACCTCAAAAGGGCCTCAAAAATTTCTCTCTAGAGAACAGAGGTGGAGCTAAAAGTCTCAATGTTTTTAGGTATTTTGATGATTATTCAGTGTTTCTGCTTAAAAATAGCTTAAAAAGTAATATATTTTCAATTAGAGGAAGCATAATTTCCACCAGACAGCCATTGTTCCCAACTGGATTCAGTATATTTAAAGCAAACAATAAAAATCAAATAAAAATCTTATAAGTGCTTATTTTAACCTAAAATTATAATAACATTTTTATACATTTAAAAAGACAATGTAGTAAATGAATAGTTATATTTACTTACATATAATATAATTATACAATCACTTTTTAATATAAAATGTAAAAATATGCAGATTTCTGTAACAATTTTAGGAGCAAACGTCTCTGTCTTAACGTTTTCATACTTGTGAATTAACAAGACAAGGAGGAATTGTCAAACTATACTAATGGTGCAGCCTTTAAAATGACCAATAAAACTTAATACCCAATGCAAAATTATTGCAAACATATTGTGAATAGTCAATATATCACCCAGCCCTGATTGAAAGCATGCGTTTTAGAAGTGTGACTGAAAGCCTCAGTGAATGGGAACAGCCCAGTAAAGCTGTAAGCGCCTCGTGTGTCGCCACTCCTCCAGATGAGACATGGCTTTTAATGCTGCTCAGGGGTCAGTGTGCGCATGGGGTCATGATCACAAATGACCTGCTTGCTTCAAGCTCTCAGAGACAAAAGTAATGTCACCTGAGAGTGATTTGTTCCTAGGGACAGAGTGGAAATGCAGCTGTTATTTT
This sequence comes from Sinocyclocheilus grahami, assembly GCF_001515645.1. Classification (NCBI taxonomy): domain Eukaryota; kingdom Metazoa; phylum Chordata; class Actinopteri; order Cypriniformes; family Cyprinidae; genus Sinocyclocheilus; species Sinocyclocheilus grahami. The sequence goes on from NW_015505647.1 coordinate 661,673, forward strand.
GCTATCTTTTAGCTAGTATTTTAGTTTTCTTTAATATTTTGATTTAGCTTTTATTTTTATATTTTCACTTTTCATTTTAGTGATTTGGTTGTGGATTTTTGTTGTTTTAATTCATTAATTTTTTATATATGTATATTTGTTTTATTTATTAATTTGTATTTTAGTGTTAGTTTTAGTTATTTTAGTACATCAAGTTAAATAAATGTTTTTTTGAATATTTCATTTAATTTCAGTTAACATGTTTTTATTTCAAGTGGCAAAAATATTTATGGTTTTTGTTTTATTTAACCAAAATAACCCTGATATATATATATATATATATATATATATATATATATATATACAGTGGGTACGGAAAGTATACAGCCCCCCTTAAATTTTTCCCGTACCCACTGTATATGGTGTATATATACATGATATTACTATATGCTAGAATAAATAAAAAATAGAGTAACAATGCTCTTTCATGACATTATGTGGACACAAACTGAATATACAGTCAGAAATAGTGTTGCTAATGGAGATGTCAGAGGGCTGAAGTAGACTAGCTGTGGCTGATGTGTTGATTTCCCTCAGGAGCTCCTCTCTGCCCAGCTACACTGCTTTACATTCCAGAGGGAGACACATAATGCAGGACTGACATGAAACCATCCATATGTATCGCCAAACCCATGCAGCTCACTGCAAATGGCCTTTTCTTTTCTTTGCTTTTAAGCAGGAACTTGCTATCCGCAACAATTTTATATTCCTTCTGTGTGTCAGGAATTGACTGCTGTTTTCTTTGTGTCTTTCTCTCTTATTTATTTATTTATTATTTTCTAAGATAGCAAAATAGGATATTTGAAATTACATTCTGGCCACACTTAAATTGTTAAATTGTTATGGTAAATTGTTTTTAGAGAATATATATTGAATTTAGATTTTTTTTTTATCCCACACTGGCAAATGGGTTTTATTGAATTAAGCATAAACCTTACAACAGTTTGTTAGATTTATGTGAAAAAACAGGTTTGTTTGGTGGTCTTATGTGTGGCTTGATTTTTTTCCCCCAATTATTTATTTTTCTTTATTATTATTATTTTTTTTTTTTAAAGTGTAGGCCTATTTTTTGTTGTGAATGTTCCAATTGGGGTACAGGATGTGGAAATGTCAGATAAATGTTCATATTATATATTTTGGTTGCAATTGTTAATAAAAATTTAGCTGATTGTGTAAAACAGGCAATATATTAGTCAATATAATCCTGAATCAAATCTTGTTGTTATCATATCGTAGAATTTTCTGAGATATTGGCAAATATCGTATCGCTGGGTATGAGAATCGATATCATATCGTATTGTGATGAATCGATTTACACCCCCCCCCTCTCTCTCTCTCTCTCTCTCTATATATATATATTGAATTATTTTTATTAATATATTTAACAAAAGCTATATCATTACATATTGGAGATTTATTAAACAATGTTGTATTTCAATTATTTTTTATTTCAGTTTTTAATTTGTAAAATAGTGTACATTTTTAATACTGGTACATCTTATTCTAACATGTTTTAAGGATGTTTAAATATGTAACAAAAATACTAATTAAGATTTTTTTTTTTTTTTGCTGTGTAAACAGAACATAAAAACAAAAGAGAGACAGTGAGATAAATAAACATCTGACTCATGCCATGTTCTCCAACTAACTCTGCATAACGATCATGCTGCTCATCTGTATGGCCTTCTAATTGCCACCTATATAATTCTGCTTGACACTGTCTAGACAACATAAAATGAGCTCTAAAGGAGAGTTCAGGAGGAGCATGCTCATTTAATACCGTCAGTCAATGTATGGGATTACATCTCTGCCACAATTCTGCGTGCAAAATTGAGTTTTGTGGAGAAAATGTTTGTCTCACAAAGAAGAAAATATTTTGAGCGGTCAGAAATAAATTTTGCATTTAAAATAAGTTTTTGGATGTGTGCAGACCTTCTCTTTTGCGCATGCAAAGTTTCACTAACTTGCTCACCTGATGCCCGCCCTCAGTGCTCTCTAAATGCCAACGGCTCGCTTGCTCAACACAACCCAGCATTACAATATGCCATAATTTCAGCCAATCAGAGACGAGGCTGCTAAATTCTGATTGGCTGCTTTGACAACCAATCACAACATTCCTTGCATTACCTCGACAGCAGAAGAGGAAAAATACAGTGCATGCATAATTATTACGCAAGTTGATATTCTGATCATATTCTTTTCCAAGCACATTTTACCAATTCCAAACAACATCAATCTTAATAACTACTATTAATCTTGTATTTAATCATTTATACTTGATATATAATTATTCATGAAGGCTGGAAGTGAAAAATGTCTTATATTCAGGTGTGCATAATTATTAAGCAGATTTTCTTTTACAGATAAAATTAACCAAAAAAGAGATTTAACTCAGACTGAAAGTAAAAATTATTAAATGCCCATGAGAAATATTAAAAACTAATACAATACTAGAAATTGCAAAGTGAATGCATAACCATTGGACAGCAAAATGCTCAGTGGGTCAGCAGGGTCAGTCAAAAACATGTGGAGAAGAAAAGATGCATGTTAACTGCAAAAGAATTAGGAATTAAGGTGAAGAATTAGGTGTGAAATCACCAGGAACCATTTAGTCTCCAGCGCCACCATTTTCCAGAACTGCAACCTACCTGGAGTCTCCAGAAGTACAAGGTGTCAGGTTCTCAGAGATTTAGGTTAAGTATAGAATCCTAAAAAAATGACCCCTACTTAATAAGAATCACATACTGAAGAGTAGTAAAATACTTGAAGACTGATTTTTTTATATATAGGCTTTATAGACAGATAAGTTGAGAGTGACTCTCGAAGGACCAGCATCACATCCTCTTGTACTAGGGCTGAACGATTTTGGAAAATAATCAAATTGGGATTTTTTTTTACCAATATTGCGATTTAATATGCAATTATTTTTTAAAGCTCTTTGTTCTGTATTATTCAACAAAGACAAGCTATAAATCATTGTATAGTATGACCAACACACTATTAGATAGATTAAACATAAATGTTATTTTCTGTAGGCCAGGCCTATATGTTACGATGAAATTAGGTGATGCATGAATTGATATGAATTACATTTTTATTTAACAACTACAATCACAGTAGTATATTGATTGATTTGTTGAACTTCCAACCTTGTAAGCATGTAATAATTATGACAACATAAAGCACTGACAAATAAGCCTGGTGTAAACATTAATATGAAAATAAGTAACAAATCACACAAACTAAAGTAGATTGCAGAAATATAAAAACAAATCTGTTGCTTTACCACACTACTTTAGGTAATTCAAAGTCACTGTAATAAACATATGTAAACATGTGGACTGCACTAAACACTGTCTGTTAACTTTAGAACAGTGGTTCTCAAACTTTTTTGGTCGCGCCCCCCTTTAAACCTATAAAAAATATATATTTTTGTGGGTTTCATGCTGTCTGCTAAGGCATAAAACACACACAGGCTTTCCTCCTCACCAACACACCGTGTCTACACCGGACGCGAGCGGCAAAATACAGTAGAACCATTATAATCAGTGACGCTGTCTACACGCGACATGACAAAACCCGACATTAAACTGATGCCTTGTTCTATTTATGACACACTGACACAAAGTTAAAATGATTTGCAACGGTCACTTTGTCGCGTCCAGTGTAGAGCTGTTGCGGCACGTCGTCCAGCATATACACGGTGAGTGAAGCCGAGCGCAAGATATGCCTCGTCATATTTTCTGCATTTAGCTTTTGATTGACCATCACCTGCCTGAGTCTGTGCGACTTCATCTATGGCTTTTCTCCTCCCTTTCACAAACCGATCCATCTCCCATTCTAAGTTGCGTCCTTTGGCTGTTTACTGTTTTCTTTCTTTTTTTTCTGCTGATGGCCCGCGCTCGACTTGAAGCAGCCTGCTTAGACCGATCGGTGTGTGTCATCAAAGCACTGAGAGAGCTATAAGAGAGCGCGGACGTCTCCTTATGCTTTCTCTCGCTGTACTTTGATGTCATACACCGATCGATCTTCAAGTTGAACACACCTCTTTACTCTCGCGTGTCGCAGCCTCTGCGATTGAAAAATCGCGTTTTTTCATATCGCAATATTATCGCAAATGAAATTAATCGTTCAGCCCTATCTTGTACCACAGTTTGAAGAATTTATCTTCCAGAATCTGGCAGTAAGTTTTGGGAGTACATTTTTAGTCCATCTCGAGATTTTATCTGTAGAAGATAACCTGCTTAATAATCCTGCACACCTGAATATAAGGCGTTTTTCACTTCCAGCCTTCATGACCAATAATAGATTATGAGTGATTAAATACAATATTAATAGTAGTTATTAAGATTGATGTTGTTCGGAATTGGTAAAATGTGCTTGGAAAAGAATATGATCAGAATATCAACTTGCATAATAATTATGCATGCACTGTATTTTTTCTATTCTGCTGTCGAGGTAATGCAAGGAATTTTGTGATTGGTTGTCAAGGCAGCCAATCACAATTTAGCAGCCTCGTCTCTGATTGGCTGGAATTATGGCATATTGTAACGCTGGGTTGTGTTGAGCAAGCGAGCCGTTGGCATTTAGAGGGCACTGAGGGCGGGCATCAGGTGAGCAAGTTAGTGAAACTTTGCACACGCAAAAGAGAAGGTCTGCACACATCCAAAAACGTATTTTAAATGCAAAATTGATTTTCGTGCGCTCAAAATACTTTTTTCTTTGCGAAACAAACATTTTCTCCACAAAACTCAGATCGCGCGTGTGCAAAATGCACTTTTTTTGTGCAGAATTGTGGCAGAGATCTAAGCCTATATCAATGCAGCCATCTCACTCTTGTCACAATTCCTCCAGTATCCCACCACACCGCCTCTATTTCTATACACTTCTGTTATGTAAATGCAGTCCAAGGAGGCTATTTAGAGTCAAGTCTCATGCTCAGGTCCTCCATCAAGCCAAAAACACTTATATATCTTTATTTCAAAGATTATGCTAATGTGAGCTAGCAGTTAATCTCAAAAATGCTTTTATTTTAAAAACCATTAATGACATCTATTCTATCACAAGCAGAGGCTGGTAAGCGTCCATCTCTGATCTGAGGCCTGGTCACACATATTGTGTGGTTATTTTGTCACAAGCAGTCTCTTATTCCAGCAGCCTCCCTGTGCGAGCATGTTGCTTTGCTTGTATGATATGCTTATTTGTTCAAAATCCTTCTTGACCGTAAACGACTGAGCTTTTTTCTGTGTCGTTTGACTCACTGTGTCTTGCTAGCGGGCAATCTCTCATCAGCTCCACTTATTTAGAGCAATTTTGGTCTGTGCTGATATTAAATATTAATATGCTGGCTAGATAAAGGCAGACAGGAGTGAAGGCTGCTGTGGGCTGGAGATATCGCCGTCCCACGGTCCCCCGGCCCCCTCATTGTTTCGATTTAGCACGGTGCATGACGCTAAGTCATTTTCTGGAACAAATTACGTATCTAACTTGTGTCACAATGTATCAGTCACATTAGGGTGGATGATGGGAGTGAGCCACTTGGAGGAGGAGAAAAAGCTCCTGAAGTCAGGTCAGCAGCTCTCATCTTTAAACCAAGCAGAAAATTTAATTAAAACCCCTGATATGGGGTGAGGGGGAAGATGGCTTTCATGTAACAAGAGAGGTCTGTCCTATCAGCAGTAGCCTGCTGCCTTTACTGCCGCATGTGCATAAACATAGGGCAAATATCTTCTTATTAGAAAATGATTTTTTCCCCCTCTAAACTAGATCTCTATAAATGCTAATTTATTACTCCTATATTAATTTATTATATTTACTGTATTGCTGCTCTGTTGTGTTTCTCTCTTAGTAACTGTTCTTTTCAATATTCTTGAAAAATCATAATAAATAGTAGACTAATATTCAGGCAGATATCAGAACCACAGTGGACATAATGAATTGATTTTACAGTGAAAAGCTCTCTAATCTGTTTTTGGCTGATTGCTGTTAACGTCTTAAAAAATGGAGTGGTATTGACATCCTGTACAACGAGTTTTTGGCATTTGAGAACATGATCAGTTAAAAATGAGTTAGAAATATTTTCCTATAATATCAAATAAACAAAACAAAAAACACAGACATCATTTTAAAGGAAATTTCTGTATGCAGAACACGTTCAAGCTCAATAAACAACATTTGTGGCATAAAAAAAACTGTGACTGGAGCCAATTTTGATGATTTGATAGAGGAAGTGTGAGGCTTATTCTTTTATTAAAGCAATTACAATAATTCATCTGTTAAAACTAGTCTACTGTTTGGGCTATAAAGTGCTTTTCCTAATGATATGGTCATGTTAGGCAGTATATTGTCATGGCAACACAAAAAGTTTAGGAAGCATTTTCATTCATACTAAAATCATATTAACATTAAGGTTTTTCCATCTTGTAGCTATACTATTGAAACAATAAGTATTCTGTTAATGATTGGATTGGATAGAAATAGACCATCTGACTGATGTGTAAAGCAATAATATATATGAAATGATTAAGTTTAGCTTGTTTTGCCTGTGTAGCCAGAATATGATGCGCCATTTTCTCAAATGCAAAAAACATTTTTGTGTGTATATTCCGTTCATAATCATTATTACAATGTCAAGTGCAATAATAAGCAAATATGTTTTTTTTGTTATATTGCAGCCCTGCCATGTAATGAGTTCTTGTTTTTTTTATAAATATATATACTTTATGTAGGCTATTTTCATAATGCAATTGTTGTGTGTGCCACCTTTGAGCAGCATTAACATTTTGTGTAAATAAATATAAATGCCATATCAGATGCAGCTTGTTCCACAGTTTATAGTGTTCTAAGTGATTGAAGCAATTGGTTAAATCTAAGTATTTGACTTAAAAGACAACACAGTTACATTTAATAAGGTGGTTATAAAAACTGAGTTGACTGAAAATGCCCCAGGAGGCAAATATTGACCCTTAGTGGGAAAAGTTAATTTCTGACCCTGCTCTTCTTACAGATGTTTTGTAAAACTAAAAGTTGGCAGGTGTACTCTAAGAATTATGAAGGAAAATGTCCAAATGACAAATGTCCTACATAATGACTTGCCTAATATGAGCTGGTCTGCAAGTGTGCCACTCCCTGCTTGTGCTTTACTGTCTCTAGTGTCTTTCAGGGACAGAGGGGTATTAATGGTGTCTGTCAGGCCCTTGGTCTGTATAACTCGGGGTTCATTTTTCTCTCATTTACCCACCTCCATCTTCCTCCGCTCCTCATCCTCCTCCCTTAAGCTAGCCCCTTAAATGCAGTTCCTGCACACTGGGAGCCATCATATCCACTTAAAACAAAGGGGATTCATCAGGCCTGTCTCCCCCTCACTACTGAACCGTTCCCGGAGACCAAATTATGGCCTGACTTGAGGTGCTGGAAATAAATGGGTCTGGATATAATGGTTGCAGCCCATGGGTAAAATTCCTGTGAGAGGGAGTGAGAGAATGATAGAGTAGGAAGAAATCGTTTTTACTGAATATTTCTCAGCTTGTACGGCCCTGAAATTTGCCCTCGTTTTGACAGTTAGCATTTTTCGCTCAGCATATCCTCTGTTTCTCCTCCTCTGTCTCTCCCTGTGTATCTGCGCTTGAACCTTTACACCTCACTGTGGTACAGATGGTTTCATTTTATATGAGATAAAACTGCGTTTGGTGGAACTGATTAAACAGAGAACAACATCCCCATCTGCCATTTATTCCCATATAAAATTGCTTGGGCAGATGCTGACATCTTTGGACATGATTGATTCACCTCTGACTGGAGCACAAGGGGTGGGGGAGGCTCTCATAGGGCTCCAGCTGCCTGTCCAACATGTACACACACACACACACACACACACACAGACAGTCACTTTACCAGTGCAATCACAGCTCTCGCCTTGATTAGACTTGGGCAGGTGAGCGCAGGACACTTTAATCATGATCAGTCCTTGGCCAATAATTCCCCTTTTGTGTCAGAGTGTGTGTGTGTGTGTGCATGTGACAATACAACATTGCAGCTACTTCATGTTTGCATCTCATTGTGTGTGTGTGTGTGTGTGCGTGTGCGCGTGTGCACACGTGTGTTTGTTTGTTTGTTTTGCCATTTTGCCATTAATTTATGTCATTCATATGAAGTCATTTGAAATTTGTGTGCATTGGGAATATGCAGGCAGTCAGTGTGCATAGAGTCCATTCTGATTGTTGATGGTAGTTTCACAGACATTTCACTCATTCCTCATTAATAAAATATTAATTGATAAAGTCCAGCCTGAACTTAATAATATTTGTAGGTATTTGTTCACAAACATTTTTGTATTCACTGACAGCATCTGAAAAATGTATTTACATATGCACAGTTTTATAAATTCAAAAATCTTTATGAATCCTTTATATTATATTAATATTGATATGCTTCTATAGTTACATTTAACCACATTTAACTACTATATAGATATGTTTGAGCTTCTAACCCCACCTCTACCCTAACCATAACCAGGTCTCAGTAGTATAAAACATAATAGGCAGATATATTTTAAATTTTAATCACAAATGATTTTTTTTTTCTATGGCAAACACATTCATTTACTTTATAATGTTTAGGTGATGGGATCATTCTCAGACAATATAGAAATAAAAAAAATCACACAGAACAAAATAAAACTGTTATAATGTAAAATTAGGTAAATGTTAAATGCAATGATAGGCCTATATGATATTAATAAATTAAAAGTCTTATTTAATAAAATAAATGTATATTTAATTTTTAAAAAATGTCAGTGTACTCTCAGAAAAATTAAGGACAAAAGCTATCACTGGGACGGAACCCTTTCAAAAGGTACAGCTTTGTACCTTATTTACCCCTAAAGGGTGCAGATTAGTACCAGGTACATCTTAGTACCTAAATGGTACATACTTTTTGAAAGGGTACCGGCACAGTGACAGCTTTTGTTTGAGACTGTTTGCTAGAACCACACTTTACATACGAATACCTATGATTACTAATGAGATCATGTTGTAAAGTTACCATCTTACCATCACCCTCTAATTTCTTGAGGATGCCGCCACGGTTTATTATCATCCTCATTTTAATTTGCCTCGCTTTATTTGCCGCTCCAGGAGGACATTTCTCCTTCACTTAATTCCCCCTCAGTAATTACTTGTAAACATTCAAGGATTTTAAACACCACCTTCAAGTGTGCACCAATCAAAAGCACCTGCATGTGAGATGAAGGGACGCAAGCTGAATTCTTGTAAAACGGACGAGTTATACCGTCCCGTCCTAAGTAATCAGTCACCGGTTTCAGCTCATATACCCTTCTGATGAGAAATGAATGCTGTTAAGCAGAGCCATTGGGTTTAGCCCAGAGGCATGATGGGAGATGTGCTGTTGCTCGCAGCGTTCATTCCCAAGAGAACCAAATCAATCTACCCTGTCCCTAGTCCCATAACCCCGGTCTCTTTCCTTTTCCAACCCTCTTTACCAATGCAACGGAGAGAAAACAAGCCCAGACAGACCTTGTAAATTGGCTTCATCTCCATCTAGACTACAGTTGGATTATACAGTGAATGTTGTGACAGTTATTTTGATAGCAGCAGATGTAGCTGAGCGCAGAGGCATTGTAATGTATTTGAGTTTGAATATGCCAGCGCTGGTCTTTAAAGAGCCTGTCACCTAGTGATTTGACATTGGGTGGGAGCCTGTTTAACAAAACAACCTTAAACAAGCTTATCTTTATTCTGGGTTATTTGTTAAGACACCTCATCAAGTTGGGTGAATTTGCATATTAATTGAATTTGTAGATGCTGCTTTAAGGTGACAGATTTCAGTGTGCTGTCTGCAGGTGACTCACCTGAACATAGCAGACAAGGGCTTTTTTAACTAGCAGGAAATTGCTTCAAGTTTGGGAGATGTAACGTGTTTAAACCTACATAGGGTGGATTATTTTAGAAAGGGGGAGAAAGAAAAATCAGGTTGTATATAATTCGGTCTTATTATCATCCCACAGGCATCCTGCAATACCTTTATTTATTTATTTTTCTGTGGGTACTTTTCTTTTTTTTCTGTAAATAAATCCTGCACACTGTCGTATAGAGTGAAATAAAATGATAATACAACATTTCACTCAGAGACCTTCATCAAGCATATGTTTCATTCTTCAGAAATGCCTGTTAAAGGTTTGTGATTGAAACGTTGCATTATTCAATAACAATTTGCAAGCTATGTGACATAGCTATATGTAATTTTTTTTTCAATTCTATTTTTCCATTCAATTTATTGTGCCCGACATACCTGTCCATGACCATTTAGCAATGAGTGCGAGAGATATTTATCTACCAAATACAAAAAAACATATTTCTACATATTTTGAAAAATATTTTATCATCAATAGAAGAGCATTATCAGTAATGTTACAAGTTGTTTTTTTTTGCATTTGGTAGTTTTGAGTTTAGTTTAGTTTATCGAGTTTGAGGGATCCTTGTTATTGCATTAATTTTGTATTTATTTGTACACAATATTAAGAAGAAACATTCTTGTTTATCGCCCATGTTATTTTCCAATTTGTTTCCTATAATTGTTTCTCAAGATGTTTCTCAAGAGACTCAAGCCTTTAGATGAGCTGTCAGAGAGATTCAGAGTCTTAGTCTTTAGATATCCTGGCCAGCAGGTGAATTTTTATTTGGTCATATCACCACTAACAATTTATTTCCCTATGGGCTGATTGTGTAAGAAGGTGTGAGTGTGTGTCAGTGTGCCCATGTAAGTGTGTGAACGATGGAGGGAAAGAATAGCAGGATGATGAAAGGGTTTCTGAGAGTGATGAAGTCTCTCTGTCTAAGATGATTGACCACTTCAGTCTCACCCTGCTACTGTCTGCCTGTCTAATGCACCCTCTCCCAGAATGCACCAGGATAATGAGTGAGAAATGTCTGACAATAGCCCACTCTCTCTCTCATTACCCTCCATGTCTCGGTCCAACCCTCTGGGAGAGAGAATATTCCAGCCCGACATGCTGCTTTCCTCTTGAGAAGGTGTCCAGAGTGTAGACGTGTCATTCTCTCCTACTTTTTTCGGACAGCATGCTTCAGGACAGAGTGACAGGAAGAAAGTGTGTGTGTGTTTGTGTGTGTGAGAGGCTTTTCTGTAGCTCTGGAAGGACAGGCAGGCAGGCAGGCACGTGACCGAATACAGGGAAAGTGCTCATACTGCAGATGCAATTAGGCTAAATGGGATTAGGCCTATCACATTTCTGCCGGCCGCGGCCCCGGAGCCACCTGGGAGAAAAAATAGTGGGGGGTGCGTCTCACAGGAGGAAATGAGGAAGTGTAGAGGAAGCATCTCAACTGAACTCTGGGAACTGATGGAGCGTCTACACTTACATTGTGATAGTTTCAGTGATAGTAGCCAAGACAGTAATGGAGCAGCCTAAAATCAGTGTGTTAAGGGACAACTTGTCTATTCAGCCATGTTAAATCCCAGTGGGACAGTTTGTACTCAGTTATATTTCATTTAAGGCAATGGTTCTCAGTTGAAGAGCCCAGATGTGGTTCGTAATGCTAAATGCAAAGCTAAAAATAAGTAAAGTGCAAATAATAAAGTGCAACTTCCTGTAGCAATTAATCATGCATAGTTAGAATAACAAAATAAATAGCTTTTGAAAAAGGGAAAGAAAGCATTTATTTTGTTATTGACATAAAGAGATTTTAGTTAACTTTGTTATTTTAGCAAAAATCAATGTGACTTGTCTCTGGCCATATTAGCCAGAGACAGACGTCAGCAGACGTCAGAACAGATTGCATCATGTTCTCATTCTTAACAAAAACCGTGAACAAAACGAAGCAAAATAATAGATATATGACCCAGACTAAATTACGTATGGGTTCACATTGTTTTCTGCAATGAATTATTGCCTGTGAGGGGCACAAAACCATAAAATTATTTAATTATGTTTAAAAATAAAGGTGCTTCACGATGCCATAGAAGAACCTTTTTGTCTAAATGGTTCCATAAAGAACCTTTAACATCTGAAGAACCTTTCTGTTTCACAAAAGGTTCTTTGTGATGAAAAAAGGTTCTTCAGATTACAAACAGGTAAGAAAGAGATAGTTCTTTAAAGAACCTTTGACCGAATGGTTCTTTGTGGAACCAAAAATGGTTCTTCTATGGCATCGCTGTGAAGAACCTTTTGAAGCACCTTTATTTTTAAGAGTATACTCAACCCTTCCTTGTTCCTTAAGTATCAACTTTGTCTCAGATATTTCTCCTTAAAAAATCCTTTTGAGAGATGGAAATAGAAACAATTGAAAAAGTTAATACATACTCACAGCAAGACATCTTACCATATTTTCCAGAAAAAAAGTTGCTCCTGACTATAAGTCACACCAGGTCAAAATTGCATTGTTGAGACAGAGAGGGGAAAAATATGTCACAGCAGTGTATAAATCACACTTTATTTTTAATGGTTTAAATTTAACAATATTAACAGCTGTGACATATTCTGGAAAATATGATGATTAGCTGAACCAGACAATTTCTTCCTTTCACTGGAAAGGTCTAGTTGTGCTGGTAAATAGCATAGCTGTCATTGTCCATCAGTAAACCAGCGCTAACCTACACAGTCCAACCTAGAACAGTATGGAAATTCAAGCTGGTCTTCTCAGTAGTGACACTAGGAGTGGATCTATCAAATTGTGTGGGTAGAATATAGCTCAGGTCATTAGATTTTGGAGAATTTTGGTAAGAAATATTTGAGTTCATATTAAAACTTTGAAGACTTTAGTATGTTAGCAAATCTAAGCACATTGATGAGATCTTTTCCAAAATTCTAGAGGAGAAAGATGCAAGATCACTGCTGTTGTTTAGTTAGGAAAAAAGGAAGCAGGACACGTCTCCATTTGCTCTCAAATTAACCACTTAACCACAGGGCGTTTTTTGGAATTTTCGCCTAAATTTTTCATAGAAGATAATTCGATCTATGATTGTCACACAATAAAATAATCTACATCGTGAAATTCCTGAGAATGAGAGCTTTCTTGTGATATATGACTTGACTTTATTGTAAAAAATATATCAAATACACATTCTTCGCAAAAAAAGTTCGCAATGGCTAGGCGGAAAATCGTGTGTGGGACGAATACATTTATGAACATAAAAACCAAAAGGAATGGTATTCTTTGTAAAGAAGACACTCCAAGCTTTCAAATGAACCCATATATGGGCTGATACCATATAAGGAAGGCTATGCAAATGAAGCATACACATTTTTAACGTGACTTTGGACCCGTATCCGGTCCGCAGAGTTTAACTTTAACCTCATTGCTATCTAGGATAAACAACCCAGTAAAGAGATTTTAGTGTAGGAGTGGAGAAGCTACCTTCAGTTCATTTTGCTGTGATGAAAAGGTCTGCTGTGCCTTATAGGTTAACATTGTCGCAAAGCATTTCTTGACAAAAAATGAAGTAATACAGTGAAATTAGCTGGAGGAATTCCAGCCACCATGTCAAAAGACTGGGGATGAAAAACATACACCTGTTTTATTGCCCCGATTTACGATTGATATGATATTGAGTCAACAAGATCGTAGGACTGTTTTAGTTCAGTGCAGGATGCGAGGTGACATTTATTGTTGTTTAGAAATAGAGCTGATATGCAGTATTTTTCTTCTTTTGATAAATGTCAACATAAACAAAGCAATTGGAGAAAGAAGAGGCTGACATTTTCACACTATGCGATTTTCATCAGAAAGTGTCACACATCCTTTTTCATACCTGAAGTCATGGAGAGAGAGAAAAAGACAGAGGATAGAAAAAATGAGCGTGTATTTCATGGCAAGGTTGTTGAAACAGAACCAATGGTGTGAAATTGCCTCTCTTAAGGTGAGCTAGCCAGCTGTGATGTCCTGTCTATTAATGTATTTTCCCCCTTTTATTTCATACATTTTAGGCCTACCATAGACAGGTGTTATCTTGACTTGGTACTTTAGTAATTAGATTGTTCACCCAAAAATGCAAATTGTAATTTGCTCACCCTGATCTCAACATTATAATGGCTTTGTGTGAGGAAAAAATTTAAATGCAAGTTGTTATTCACTAAAAAGTCTTCATGATGGTTTTTGTGATTGGGTCACAATAATCTGTAGTCGTATGGCTGACTGTTGTACAGTTTTATCCATCTTACAGGACCTTTCAAGTCATAGACACTAAGAAATTTGAATTACTTGAATCTATAATATAGAATATAATAGAATAGAATAGAATATAATATAGAAATGGTAACATTATTTCATGTAATAGGATTACTATTTTGCTTAGTTTACAGACTTATACTGTTGTTGATTTTGTCATTATTGGAAGTTATTTGGTGATATTAAGAAATCATCTTTTTACATTTGTTGATTGTTACCACACTATACATGTCTATAATATTACAAAATGGATTACTATTTGAAAATTTGGACACACACACAAAAAAAGGAACCTCTAGTTGCCTTGACAAGAATTATTTGGCTGTTTATGGCACTTTCCATTTAATGAACAGACAAATTCAAATCAGTAAAATCATGCTGTGTTGTTTAGGCCAATTATTGAAACATAATGCATCATGATTCCTTGGTTTCTGAACTATTCCTTTATTATAGGAATTTATCAGTCATAGAAGCTGGCATGATTGTGCTACAGATTAGCTTAGCTGTGAATGTGAACATCAGACTCTACTGTTGTACTAGCATTTCTGAGATGTGTGTGAATTCATCCAATTGTCACACATGCTCCCACACTCACACATATATCTATATCAGACATATATCTGTTAAAGAGAGAGGCCCATGTTTCCCAGCTCACCTCCATGCTTCCTAGGCAGTGGTCTGCCAGTTTCAGCCACTGTCATTGTTCCCCCCCACGAGTAAATACTGGCCTCCTACAGCTGTTCAAATGCTGCCTGACTTCCCTATGTGTTTAGGAACAAGAGTCACCGCTCAGTGCTCTAAAACAAGGACGCGACCATGGGAAAGGATCGCTGGCACCACAAAATCTCACTCCACGCACACACACACATCCACACAGATACAGTTTCTGCTGCCTATTTTTTCAAATGTTCGCAAAAAGAGATGGGGCATTAGTCTAAATACCACCTTCACAGTGAGAGGATGATATATTACATTAATGCTATCGCTCTTTTCCATTCTTTTGTCATCATCTCCGCACTGGACTGTGGGTAATTAGATATCTCAGCAGCCTTAGAGGGTCTCATCCCTTGCGGGGCAGATGATTTAAAACAGCACACAGGGACGTGGGAAAGAGAGCGTGAACTTGAGGGGGCCGCCACTTTGTCACACAGAGCAAATAAATGACTGGGAGTGCACGTGAATGTTCCTTAATGATGAGGAATTTAAAAAAGCCAGCACAGACCTCACTGCGGGGACAATATGTTTTCTGCGCAGGGAGACCGGTGAACTGGGCTACGGCGGGCTGAGATGTGATATGGCCCATTAATTATTGAATCTGCTGACGGCATGACAAATGGCCTTGTCCCTGCTCTCATCCCGTTGACTTACAGCAAACCGCCGTACCCAAACTCAGCACGAGTATCCAAACATCCCTTGCAGGGATTCTGGCACCTCTTGCATTCATTTATCTATCTGCTTGATTGTGATGCTGTAGTTAGCTAATATAGCACTCCTTGTAGTCATTATCAGTTGGTTTGATTCCACCCAGCTACATGATAAGCCAAGTTGTCATCATCTTTTATTAAAAAATAAAAATAAAAAATCTCTACTTTAGTGTCTCACTTTTCTAAAAGATGTGCATTTGTGAGTCATGACAGGTCAGTATGGATTTAATCGCTACTTTAAAAGTAAATTGACATTGCGATATGAAAAGTACAGGAATTTTCTCAAGATGACTTGAATAGCCATATTTGGAAAGAGTTAATCATTGTAGAATGAATGGGTGATTTTGTTGGGGAGTGTATTTGCATAGAAAATAAAAATAATTGAAATTTAATCTGAATGACTTTTTATTCTGAACACATTTATTGATTGATTGATTAATTGATTGATTGATTGATTGATTATC
The DNA here is from genome assembly GCF_001515645.1 of Sinocyclocheilus grahami. Lineage (NCBI taxonomy): Eukaryota > Metazoa > Chordata > Actinopteri > Cypriniformes > Cyprinidae > Sinocyclocheilus > Sinocyclocheilus grahami. The sequence continues at coordinate 677,801 of NW_015505647.1, forward strand.
AGAATCATCTTTATGCTGCTGAAAAAATTAGGAAAAACTTTGGCGTTAACACTTATTTATATTTTTACAAGAAGCAACTCGAACCTCTTCTCAACTTTGAACCATTATATATGAATATTTAATCAAAATAATAAAAAAAATTATAGTACACTGCAAAATTTCTGTAGTAATATTTACGTCTTAATTTTTCAAACAATAAATGATCTAGGTTTTATTTTGGGCTGGTAAATAAATATATGCACTGCCGGTTTTAGCGTGAAGAGCAGCACTGTGTTCATTTACACATGCGCAGCTCATGATAAGGTGTCTCAGTGTCTAGAACAGCTCTGTATCATGAACTGCACATCCGAATAGCACATTTGTTCGATGCATCCATTAGAAGTGTAGTTAGTTGAGCAAGAGGTGTGAGAATGCCAATCTGTGAGGTTTTCTATAGCAGCAAACAGGAGGCTGTGTGAAGAAAAGCATCAGTGTGCAGCATGTCAGCTGGACTGAACACAGCCGGTGACGTTTCTGTGGTCAGCCACAGCTTTGGTCAGCAGAACTGAGTGCATTGTGGGAAGACTGAGGGGGCTAAGAACACCTGCACATTTCCAAATGAGCCATTCAGCCTTTGGGCCAAAATTATGTTATAAGTTGTTTTTCTTTTATTTCCATCAGCAATGCAAGTGTCAAAATATTTACTACAGCTCTCCAGAAATAGACTTTTGGTTTAGCCAGCCCTCCAGGTATTTAAATGGGACAATTATGAAATAGGACTTGTCCTTGGCAGAAATGCTAACAGATGACAGAAGTGGATTTACCTTGTCTTCCGATATATGCGTATACTGTATATATATATATATATTGTCAGTAAGGTTTTTTTTTTTAATAAATGAATTCTGCTTTTCAGCAAGGGTGCATTACATTTACAGTAAATTATAGCATATTAGAATGATTTCTGAAGGCTCATGTGATAGGAGTAATGGCTGCTGAAAATTCTGCTTTGCCATCACAGGATTCAATTAAATGCATTTTTAAAATATATTAAAATAAAAAATAAAACTTTTTAATTTAAACTTACTTTTTAAAAAATAAATTAAATATTTGTTATTTATTTACTACATTTTTACAAATATTTTTTTTGTATTTTTTATAAAATAAATGCACACTTGGTGAGCATAAGAGACTTCTTTCAAAAACATGAAAAAACTGTAATGTATATGTAATTGTTTTTCTAAGATAACGATTTACTTTTGAGTAGCTATAGCTGTATGTCAATTTTTTAATTCAGTAATTTTCAGTTATTAAGATCAGACAGTGATAGTTTGTCCTTTTTGACCTGTTCTCTCAGCACCTGGGGAAATGAGTTTATCCGTTGGTTTGATTCCACCCAGCTATGTGCTAAGCCAAGTTGTCATCATCTTTTTATTAAAAAAATCTCTCCTTTAGTGTCTCACTTTTCTAAAAGATGTGCATTTGTGAGTCATGACAGGTCAGTATGGATTTAATCGCTACTTTAAAAGCGTCCTGTTGTTTTATCATAAATAAGCGGCCCCCGTGGTGTGCTACAATAAAGCACAGTTTAAACGCTTTCATTCCTCATGCGCTCTTCCTCTCCACAGATCCCGAACTTAAATAATGGACCCCTTTTTGTAAGTCAAACGGTAGGTTGTGAGTCAAAGGAGATGAATTCTAATAGCTCCCCTACCCCACACACACACACAAGCACACACACAAGCACACTATTCCCTCAACTTGTGCAAGGTACACTGAAGGCAGTGAGTGTGAAGGAGCCAGAACTATGCTTCATTTTGAGGTAATGACAGTCCCTGTAGATCTATGCAAATGCCAGCTGCCGCATTGGCTGCTGTAAAAGATGGTAGCAATTAGGCCTTGCTCTTAAAACAAGGTGAGTCAGGACCTTTTAATGGTGCACTGTTCCTCGGCTCCCACACATGTGGCCGCTCATGTTCCTGTGCCAGAGAAAGCCACGGCCAGCATATGAACGTGTGACTCAGGAGGTCATTGTGTGGGTTTAACATGATTTATGATGTGTACTTTTATTGTTGAAATTCAGGATTGTCATCAATTTTATAGTTTTGGTAATAATGTGTTTTTAAAAACGACTTGGTTTGCCTGAGCTACTAGTCAGATAATCAGTTTTAAAGGGACAGTTCACCCAAAAAAATGACAATTCTGTTATTGTTAGTAATCCATCTGTTTTGGTGACCACTGACTTCTGTTGTATAGACAAAAACCACTGAGACGTTTCTCAAAATATCCTCCACAGAATAAAGCAAGCCATACAAGGTTTGGAACAAGGAAATGATGACATTTTGTGTGAATTATTTGTTTATGGAAACCTTGCATGATTAGAACAGTTATGGGTTCACCTGACTCCAATTTAAGATCAGGTTTTATGATCAGATGTGTTCTTGTTTCAAAAACAGTGGTCTTGAGACATGCTTTTTACTGGTTTCAACTTAACACATTGTTTTAAAATCCTACATTTATAGTGGGTCAAAGAACATGCTCAAAAAACAAAAGATATCCATCTGAATGTGTAGAGTTTTGGCAGAGGTGCATTAAAAGAACAGTTTACCCAAAAATGAACCCTCAGGTCATCCAAGATGTAGATGAGTTTGTTTCTTCATCTGAACAGATTTGGATAAATTTAGCATTACATCACTTGCTCACCAATGGATCATCTGCAGTGAATGGGTGCCGTCAGAATGAAAGTCCAAACAGCTGAGAAAAAAAACAACAACACAATAATCCAAAAGTAATCCAAATGATTCCAGTCCATCAATTAATATCTTGTGAAGTGAAAAGCTGTGCGTTTGTAATAAACAAATCCATCTTTAAGATATCTGTTACTTCAAACTATTGCTCCTTCTAAAGTATGAGTCGTCTATCCATAATATTGCTTTCTCAGATATGGATAAATCAGCTGATTAATTAAGTAACTTGTTGGATCCTTGCCCATCATAACTAAACCCTAGTGTATTATTTTCATTTATAAAGTGTTCAAAGTCGTTGGCTAAATGAATAATCCTGTCATACTGTAAATCTATTCACATATACAAAAACTATGGGTAACGCTTTAGATTACAACCCGCAATGTACTGCGTAAGTAAACAGAATTCACAGCGTAACTTTTTTTGTAATTACAGTGTACCTATTCAGTACCTCCGTGTAGGTATAAGGTAACAATATGCGACGTTTGGAGAATAAAGGAGTAATAAACTGTAAAATTACAAATTATTTCTACTGTAAGTATTTTGAAACTAAGGGGTACCTATTCTAATATTACAGGGTATGTATGACCTCTTATATTTGCAAGCGATTAAGCAAAAACATACACTGTACTTTTTTATAGCCTACACATAAAACATGCTGGTAATTGTTTCAATCCAAACGCTCGGTTGAGACTGTTGGGTTAGGAAGCTGGCTTGATGTGACCCAATTTGGGTTGATATCAGTAATAACCCGATGTTGCTGGGTTATGAATGTGGAGGACGTGAATGAGAGCATGCAGTAAGTCACCTGAGTTCAAACGTGAACGGCTCTTTGTGCGACAAAATCCGTGACTGCGGTGCTTAAGACAGGAACGTGTGGAAAATAGGAGAAAACTAATCGAAGCGCAGACGAGGGACAACTTTGAAACTGTCTGGAGTGTGTTCCTTTAAAACTGCAGCAGTGAATGTGGTGAGCGCGAACTGGAAAC
>NW_015505647.1:681592-722433 GCF_001515645.1 Sinocyclocheilus grahami
GGTGCTTGAGGACGTGGATCAAAACGGTAAATCAAAGATAGTAAAATCCTGTCAGTTTGCTATAATACACAGTTTAAACTTGACTTTCAGTGTTTATTACTGTGTGTTTATTGGCGTGATGGTTTGGCCATAATAGTTTAACTAGTCATTACTATTAAGTCAGTGGGTGAAAAACATGAACAAATTGAACAAAATCTATTCTTAAACAAGCTTTTCAAAAGAATTTGGTTTGACTGTATAATCTGTATAAGTATGGAGTTGCTTTGCTTTTTTTCTGAACTGGTGTAATAAATTTTAATCTGTTATTAGGCTATCTGTTACCTGTGTTGTTACTGTTGTCATATTGTGTGTGATTTTCATTTTAAAACCCATTTTGGGTTAATTTAACCAAGCAGTAGGCCTATAGTAAATTGCAAACAATATTTGAATTAAATAAAACAGTCCACCATGTTTATTGATACATTACCTGATATATAATGTATGTATGTATGACCTATTCGATGGCCAAATTAAACCCTCTACATTTTTTTTTTGCTATAAAAACACCACAGTATACATCCACTGAAATACAAATGTATCATGTATTTTTTCTGCGAACAGCTGGAAAGAGGTAAACTTGTTTTAAGCTGCATTGACCCTGATGGTATATCATGCAAAGTTATTTGGTGATAGTGGTGTTGAGAAGTTGCTGGTGTGAAGTTGCTGAAATCGACGAATAAGCTTTCATAAGGTAAGTAGACTTGTGAATTATAAATCATAGCAGAAACTCATTAACTCATTTCACTAGATGTCCAGTTTTGTTGTTCAGTAATCTCCATCATGTCCGTCCTTTTATAATAGAATGTGTACCCCATGGTTAAAAAATACCTATACGCCTATAATAAAATACCAATATAAAATTATAAAAAGTATATATCGTCTTTCTAAATCATTCCCAAACATAAGATTGTTGTTTAGGCCATACATACCACGTAATATTAGAATAAGCACCTCTTAGTTTCAAAATTCTTAGAGTATAAATGATTTGTAATTTTACAGGTTGTTACCCCTTTATTCCCCAAACTTCGCATATTATTCCCTTATACCTACACGGAGGTACTGAATAGGTACACTATAATTACAAAAAAGTTACACTGTAACTTCAGTTTACTTATGCAGTTCTTTGCAGGTTGCATATCTGGTTGTTACCCCCTTATTACCCAAACATAACACATTGTTCCCTTATATCTACACGTATGTTCTTTATAGGTACACTATAATTACAGAAACGTACACTGTAAATTCAGTATACTTACATAGATCTTTGCGGGTTGTAATCTAAAGCGTTACCAAACTATGTATAGTTTTATTACTCCTAAGTTGGTTTTGACAGGTTGTTTCTCTTTTTTTCTCAGCTTTCCTATTTTTGGGTCCCTGGTGTTTCAGACCTTGATGGAAGTACAACAAATAATTGGTATTTAGACTACTGTTTATTTTTCATGGTCCTTGAGTCTTTGGCCTTGAGTGGTTTGCAGTGAAAATTATCCTGTAGGGCATGTGTGATGTGCATATATTCCAGACCTGAAGCTTTGGCCATGGAATACATTTGCAGTTTGTCTTTAGGAGTATGTGAAAGGAATATGACTTACAGAATCAGGAAGTAAACTGAATTAACAACAGTATTAATACAATAGGTTTAATAGGTTGGTTGGAAATGATGTATGTGGCTTTTACACTATGAAAAGTGACAAACAGATGAATGCTTTTAGTTTACAGGAACTAAATAAACTGCTATTAGTTCTGTTAATGTCTCTCATTTCCTCGGCAGAGCTTTTTTTTTCTTCAGGTTTTTGGACAGAAGATTAACTCTGTGATTCAAGCCAAATGGCTTTGTCCAGGCTGTCTGGTCTGGTCCTGACCAGACAGAAATTCCAAGCCAAAACAGTCATGTCTCTCAATAAACCATGTGCTTCAGCATTTCCAATCCAAATACATGATTTGGTGTATTTGAGTGTTTGCATCCAGGTAAAATGGAGCAGAAAGACACCTGTTTTTTGGTCCATTTATGATTAATTGAAGCACTGCAGGCAAATTTCTGCAAAATGCCTAAACCATAAAATAAAAGTCATTTATGAATTAGAATTGAAATATTTAAGACCTAGTGCACATAGTATGAATTTGGCCACAATTCTGCCATCTGAGACTAATTTTAGCAATTGCAAAAGATTCATTTTATATATAATATACAAATATACAAGATGTAGGCCATATTTTACAGAGAGTACACTCAGCTTAAATGTGTTTCAACAAAGACGATTTATGTACATAACTCATTTAGACCATTCATGATTATGTAGTGGCTCCACTGCCCATCTCTCAAACATCCCAAACACATTCCCAGTCAAAAGTATCTCTGCTCACCAAAGTTGCATTTATTAAATAAAAATACATTTGAAACTGTAATATTGTGAAATATTATTAAAATTTCATTTAAACTGTTTTTTTTTATGTAATTTAAAATGTAATTTATTCCTGTGATGGTAAAGCTGAATTTTCAGCATCAATTGCTGCAGTCGTCAGTGTCACATGATCCTTTGGTATTGATCAAAATGCAGCCTTGGTGAGCATAAGAGATTTCGGTAACACTTTACTTGAAGGGGTGTGCATAAGACTGACATGACACCTTCATAATCATGACATGACACATGTCATGAATATGAAGGAGGTTTTATGCATGTTTATGTCAACTGTCATTAAGTGTCATTCGCTCAGTTATGTCATTTTTAATGCAAATATGACATTATTTGACCTAACCCTACCCCTACCCTTACCCCTAACCATAGCCCATAACAAAGACATATCAAACAATGTCATCTTTGCATTAAAAATTACATAACTGAGTGAAATATTTAAAAAATCTTTATTATTTCTAACTTTCAACCATCTCAGTAGATGCTGATTCCTGAATGTTAGATCTCTAAATCAAACAGCAGCTATTATGAGTGCAGTGTATTGTGTTGAGCTCCGACACGGCAAATATTTTCATGCATTTGTTGTGCATCACTGCATCAAATGTACAGGTCATCGCTGCATCTCCTAGGGACATTCAAAATTTGAATTAGCAATGCTGGGATTACAGGAGAGCCTCAGGGGGCTGGCAGAGAGCTGATTTTGTAGGGCTCAGTCTCTGAGCTGGGGAATTTAAACATGAATACATTATAGGCTTAAGATATATTCATGCAAGGGCATATGTGTGATGCTTATGTTATCAGCATTAGAAGAAAAAAACATGCATAAAACTTAACTCATTTGTGGCTACATGGGTTTGTGATCTATAAATGTTCCGTGCCTTATGGTAACTGTAAAAAAGGGGATGGGCTGTACATTTAACATCCAAGTCTGAGACCACTAGTGAAAATGCCTATATTTTACATTTTTGTAAATTAATAAAACATTATATTATGACTTAAATAATTATTTGTATTATATTGAATATATTAAGTATAAGTAATATAACAATTATATATATATATAGGTTGTAAGATTTTTATGTTTTTGAAAGTTCTTCAAGGTTGCATTTAATCAAATGTACATATCATTTTATGTCTTTTTATTTTAATGAAAAATCCCAGATTTTCAATGTGGTGACTGACCTTTTGACCCCAATGTATGTTGTTTATAATACCAGGTAAACAAAAACTATTCCCATGTTTAGTGCACTTGATAGGACTGAATGTTTGCAGAGAACAAGGCCATGTGTCTGAGGGTGACCTTGCTCATGTATGTGTGTGCATGTACTTAAAATGGCTGCAGTGATAAACAAACACTCATCTTCAGTTCATGGCTGCTATCAAACGCTACTCCCGCTCATGATGCATGAGCCAGGTCACTAAAGCCACGTCTGTTTCACCTAAGAAATAAAAAATGAAAACAGCAGCAACAAAAATAATTCCAAGTGCCTTGCCCTCGCGATAGAGCGAACGCACATGCCCAGTATAGAATAAGCCCTGAGCTGTCAGAGCTAATTGAAAGTAATAGAGACTGCAGTCATTGGATTAGCGTGTCAGACATTGATACTGTCGGGCTGGAAACAGTTGGTCCAGAGATTGAATGATATTAGACTTGGCAGGGGCTGTTTCCAAATGCGGACTGTGAAAGGCTTTGGGCGTTTTGCTTTAGGATTTTCAAAGGTGTGAATCTTGTTTCATGATTTATCAGAATTTTGTCCTCCGGAGAGGAAATGCATAATGCAAAGAGGCCTTAGGGTGAGCGGTGACCTAATCATTTTTTTTACTTTTTTTTTTTTTTTTTTACAGAGGATCTTGAAAAAGTTATTCAAGGATAACTTTTCCTCAAGAAATATTGCTCTCATAAATAATACAAAAAAGTTGCTACATTATCTTCTGGTAATATAAAAATTTCTGGCTGCTATTGCTAGAATATAAAAACATGATAATAAAGCATGTACTTATTTTGCTGTAGGATGCAACATTAACATATCTTATGATTTTTTTTTTTTTTGATGAATAGTTAAAGGGATATTTTACCTAAAATCTTCTAATCAATTACTCACCCTGATGTTGTAGAAAGCCCATATGACTGACTGACTTTTGTATTCCAAAAATAAATAAATAAATTATTAAAGAATATCCAGGCAGTTATTTTTCCATGTAATAAAATGTAATGAAGATCGGGGCAGCCAAGCTCCAAAATGACAAAATTAGCACCATAAATGTGGTTCCTACAACTTCTGAACTCATTTGATAGCTTTTTATTAATTTGTAGTTTGTCATTTTTGCTTCAACTTAAACTTATTTCAGTTAGTTGCCAAATTTTTAATTTTTTCAAACTAATATTAATATTTTATTTCAGATTTATTTAAATTAACACAACTATTTTAAAAGTCTTAGTGTTAGTTAATGATACTAACTCTGGCTATAGCCTATAGAACGTCCTTTTGAAATGAACTTTTAAGTAAATGATGACAGAATATTATTTTGTTTTATCCATTTAAATATTCCATGACTGTAATGGTTTTGGCTTAACCAAGCCTTTGTTTAATTAAAATAATAGAAAGTATGACTAAAGCTCTAAAACTAAGTTTTGATGGTTATCGTTCTACCTTTTTTTAGTATTATTATTATTGTTGTTCATTTGCATTTAGTGGTTCAGTGTTGATGCACCCACTGCCCACGTCTTCTGGTTAGTCATCAATTCTTCCTCGGATTCCTCAGATATATCTTCCAAAAAAAAATGCAAATGCTTCATTTAGTCTACATCTGGACCCACGCTTTCAAGTTTTTTGTTTTTTATTTTTTGACATTATAAGTGCAATGTAACAGATTTACCAGAATATGATCATCTGATCTGTAACATGTGCAACTGACATTTCACAATAAACTTCCCCTCTGAAGAAGATGAAAACCGACACAACCATCTGTTTTCAAGTTTGATAGCCCTATATCATACATTGGTCTTTGAGGGCAAGAGAGGAGAATTCTTCACGACAAGAAAGAAAATTAAAATTTGGCCTTAATGCATAATAAAGTGACAAATTATGTCCCATTTTCTTCAGTCGACTTTGCTTGAGGAAGTATTGGAAGACGCCCATGGGAGCAGCCAGTCATCCATCACAGGCCAGTGTTGAGTCCCACAGCAGCAAAGCAGCTAATAGTGACACAGAACCCTGGGGAGGAGACCAAGCAGTCGCCTGCTACGAAAACAGAGCAGTGGAGGGGATCAAGGTTTGTTTTGTCCCCTGCGTTTTTCAGGCTATTATTTATTCTGCCTGGGCGGGTGAAATATCAGCGTCCTTGGCCGCTGGATCTCCTTCTCCCTTGCACAACTGACAGATCTCATTATGAGATAAAAATGACAAAGATAGCTCATGATGCTTCAGAGAAATGTAAAACCATTAGCAGGTCATTGTCATAGTTATAATGTGTCCTTTTAAGCAGCTTAGTGAACTGGTGGTGAAGTGTGATATCGGGATTAACCTATGAGGGAGTTTTGCATCGCCGTTCAGCTGCTGTTGATGAAATTGCGACGTGCGCTTTCAGGGCTCTGTGGAGAAATGGCAGAGTTCTGCAGGTTACAGAAAGAAATGGGGCTGTTTGTGATGGGAAAGAAGAAAGTCGACTGCAATGCGTTAAAGTCTTATTTTCCTGCATTTTGCTTTTCAAATGAATGCCCTCTTTACCTTTTCTCAACAGGCCTGATGGAGAGTTAAAAAAACTATTGTGTAAATTGACTTGGAAAGAAATAACAACAAATCTTTGCACCATTTTGCATCAGTGTCATAAAGAAAATCAAATGTAATGATGCAATTTACACTAACATTACAGCAATCTGATGCAACCGAATCATTGAGTCAGGCACTTGAACTTTATTTGTGAATGAATCATTCTGACCAGTATTGTGAACTGTGTCCACCAGTTCATTCAAATGAACAATTTGTTCACAAATCAGACATAAAATTATAGTGTAGGAGGCATAATGACCACTTTTATATGGTTTTTATTTGTTATAGTCCCAGGCCTCATTCACTTTCACTATATGAAAAGAATGGCCAGGATCAGTGTTATTTTATTAATATTTATATAATAATTATTTTGAATTAATATTTTGAATTAGCTTTTATTTTATGTTTTCAGTTTTAATTTTAGATTATTTTTCTGTTTTTAAAAAAAAATCAATTTTAGTTTTGCTGGCATTACCGAAGTTGCGAAAGTGAGCTCTCAGGGTTCTGCGGAGAAATGACAGAGTTCAGCAGGGTCACCGAATTAAATGAGGCTGTTTGTGACGAGAAAGAACAAGAGGGAAAGGGGTTAAAGTCTTATTTTCCTGTGCTGTATTTTGCTAATTTATGCATTCTTTACCTGTTGCGTGTAGGCCTCATGGGGAGTTCTAAAAATATTGGGTAAATTGTCTTTGACAACAAATGTTTTGCACCATTTTGCATCGGAGTCATAAAGAAAATCAAACGTAATGATGCAATTTACACTAACATTGCAGCATTTTGATACAAAGTCCTGGTTTCATAATTGCTGATAGAGTTAGTGCTGCCTATAATTTGTCTAGTCAGGAGGTGAGTAAACAATTTCAAATCTGTTTTTCACCCAATGTCTGCTCTCAGAGAATAGGAGATAAAGGTTTCAAGCACACATAGCACATTCCTCGGCACAATACATTCAGTAATGTGGATTAATTATTGCTCAGTGTATTTTTTGGAGAGTCTGTTTTGCAGCAGCGAGTTATTACTGAGCCCTATCAATCATTCTATTAACTCTGGCTATGCCTTTGACATCACATTAGTGAATGTAACTCATTATCTGGAGGGAAATTAGAGTAGTGCGGATCCAGCCATGCGTTATGTCTCTCTGCCCCGTAGCACACAACTCGGAGTTGTTTGATTGCTATGCCTGCTAGAACTGAAGTTGATTAAGTAATGACAGATACAGTATCTGCGGTTGCACTCCAAACTAATTCATCATTAGTGGCAGTATCACAGGTCGCTAATCTTACGCAGCTGAACGAAGCTCCCAGAAAGCTGTGACTTTTTCACACTTTTACACAAGTAGCATCCAAAATATCAAACTTCACAGATACGCGAGCCAAATCGCACAATAGCGAAATTAGCGAACGCCCAAGCATACTGTCGAGTCGTGAAGAAAATTGTGAACTTGTTCCGAGGAGCGATCCACGGTGGAATCTCAGCTAAATCTGCCATTCAAGCTGCTACAGATATTGAGAATGGAGCCAGAGGAGGTGACATGTATAGATGGACTTTCTGGTAATTGTTTATTGTGTTTAAATGTGTTTCTGGCGGCACAATATAGCTCCTTCGTGCCATTAAAAGTTCTTTTGATTACATTTTCATGCAACCTTGACCTTCTGCGCTGCAATAACAATCAATACAGTAGCCATTAGCATCCACGTAATTTGCTGCAGAAAAAATAAGGCAACAGCCTCTCGGTCTTTTCCGCCATTTGTTTAGGAAGCAGATGGAGCAAACTAAAGAGCTTGTAGGAAAGATGGATTTAATGAATTAAAACCCAAGATGCAAATTTAGATTTCTGTAATTACACTAGCTGATCATTACATTTTTCAGCGCAAACCTTCTGCCATCTTGTCTTTTGGCAGGGCCCATGTCCTTAAGAAACAATTGCAAACATATGTTCCCTACGAGAAAGGTGACACAAGTTTTTCTCCTTAAAGATGACCTTTAAAGTCACAGGAAGTGGAAATGGACCAAGATGGCTGTGGTAATTTTACCCGAGGGAGTCAGATAGCTTTGTGCTAATGACTGATGAATATTAGCATTGACTTTGGACTACAGTTAGTTGTAGGCTGCACACCCTGTTCCCATTGTAGTTTGCTATTATAAATCATTTTGTTGGTACACAATGGCTCAGGGGCATGAATGTGTGCTAAATGAGACTGTATTTGAGAAATAAATGAGAAATGTATTGTTGATCCTGAGATTGCCAAGGTCATTATAACAAGCTCTTAATTGCACAGAGAATTTTCACTTTTTTCCATATTATCGGTATATGCAAGAGAAACTGATTTGATTATGTTAATAAAGCATTCTCTCATATGTGGTAATGGAGGTGCAGTTCAGAATCATTAGCAGCAAAAATAAATCCCTGTTTAGATTTTCCTCTAATGCAGGCTAAGGAAAGTGCAAATTTTTAATGGTATTGATCAAGGTCTACTGAGCTCTGGGGTCTGCTCTAATTACGACCTCTTCTTCACAGTTTCTCGCGTAATGATGCCCACAAAGCAATTATTGCTCATCCCATTTATCTGATTCATCATAGGAATGATACCTAGACAATGGAAAAATGAAGTATTGCGGTGTGAATGTGCTTTAGTGAAAACACACATCCATTAGATCCTGCATAATGTTTAGAGCTCCCTTATTCAAATCCACCATTATGTTTCTGGGTTTAATAGAAGTTTACCTCAGTGTACAGCATTTGTTTCATGACGTTGATTACTAAAAATCACAGAAAGACTAAGGCATTAGTAAGATTATTATTTAAAGAAATACTGCAAGTGACCATAAGACCATATATATATATATATATATATTTTTTTTTTTTTAAATACATTCTGTTCTTTTGAATGTTCTATTCATCAAAGAATCCTGAAACAAAAATATTGTTAATTTATAACAGTAAGAAATGTTTCTTGAGCACCAAACAAGCATATCAGAGTAATTTCTGAAAGATCATGTGACATTGAAAACTGGGGTAAAAATATATTAAAAGAGTTATTTTAAAGGGGTCATATGATGCGATTTCAAGTTTTCCTTTCTCTTTGGAGTGTTACAAAGGGAACACAAACGGGCAGGAAACTCAGCCCTGCTGATGAACATTAGCAGACAGGGTACAGGCGGCAGCAAATGCTGCAAAATAAGTAAGGTGAATGACTCTGTATGCACAGAGCCTACGTTTTTCATACACAATATGAAAATGGTTTATGTAGCTTTTGAAAACTGAGCCACAGAGGTTTGCTTTTTAATGGATGATTCTTGAAGACAAAATGGATCCAAGATTCATGGCATTGTAGAATATATGCAGAGGGTTGAAGTGCTTAAATAATACCAGAGACGCCAAAATGCAAGCAAATATATGCTTGAGATATTTACATTATTTACTCACTGTCATGTGGCATATTTTGCATCTTGATGTGAACTTTGTTCAAACTTTTGCTTCAGGCTAAATGTCCTCTGCACATAATATTGCTTTCTCCAGTGAAGTGAAAACAGTCCAAAACAGTTCTAAACAAACATGTATGTGGATTTTAATGTGAGAGGACAACAAGGGATGGCTTTTTTCATTGGAGGAATCATTATTATGGATTATGGGGTCATATTATGGTGAGACGTGGCAGTTTAAAGTCATAATAATGGATTTATTTCTTACAAACAGTTTTTCACTTCACAAGAAGTGAGGGATTGGAGTCGTGTTGTGGATTATTGTTTTTATCAGCTGCTTGAACTTATTAATGCTTAATATAATGCTAAATTATGCTGAATCTGTTCCGTTGAACAAACAAATTCATCTACATCTTGGAATACCTGACAGTAAATTTTCAGATTTTTTAATTTTTGGGTGAACTACTACTGTAAACCTGTAGTCCACTTTCTTTGTTTCTTTCTTTTTTTCCTAGAAAAGCACACCATGGAGCTCAGCCCAGAACAAGGAAAACGTTCTGCTCAGAATGAATTATGTGTTCCATGCAAGCACTTTTCGAGCAGTTGTGAAAATTCATAAGTGCACATGTTGCCGTGGTCAGATTGTGCAGGTGTTTGTTGAATTGCAGTCTGTGGTCACTGCTGGTGTGAGAGTGGATCCAGGAGCTGTGTGCGCTGTAGAAAGCACTCTGACTCACCAGGCCAGCTGGTCCGGTCCACGCTCACATCTGCACAAGCAGCTCAGAGGGAGGAGAGAGTCTTGTTTACCGAACAGCCGGTTGAAATACACTTTGTTTTAAGGACAGTCACATTAACACTGTGAGTGCTTGCTTGTTTTGGCTGTGCTGGCAAATAACCTAAGAACCTTGACGAATGTGTTACATGGAATATCATGGTGCTCGATAAAAACATGTTAAACTATGTATGTGGCCCAAAAAAATTTAATTACATTTTAGCCGCATTTAAAGAATATATTAAGGCTTGGTCACACCAAGAGCGATAATTATACAGATAACTACTGTATAAAAATAACTGTATTTGCATCCACACCAATGCATGATAAGTTTCTGTTTATAATAGCGTGCAGTGCAATTATGCATTTGCCACTTTAAATACTCAAGCCTTTTAAAGTCACGTGTATTCTGATTGGCTAAGAATTTGTCCTGAAAGTAAAACGGGTGATATCGTTCCTCTGTTATTTATTGTCTTAGTTGTGGTGTAGACATTTCCTATTCTCATATATTTAGAGTGTTTATTAAAACTTTATTGTTATAGTTATCGTTGTACTTATTGTCCTTGGTGTGAATGGACCTTTAATATCTCTGCATAAAAAACTGTCAAACAGAAATATAGCTTTCACAGCAAAGCATTTGGCAAAAACGTGATTTACTGTAAGTCTCCAAAAAGTGCATATGCATTGTAGAGTATCAAACAGATGATATCTTTATCTAAAAGATAATTGAACAATTATTGATTAGTCAAGTACTTTTTGATACTTTTAGGACAGTATATTTATGGGAACTTTTATTTCTGAGTAATATCTGTATATCGTTTAATAGAGTGTTTATTTAGTAGTAGTAGTACTAGTTGTTGTTCTGTGCTATTTGGTAGCTTTGAAATTAATATGTAGAGAAAAAGAGAGCTGTCTTTCACAAAAAATGTACCATGTTAACCATATTTTCTGCCATATTCCATATTATAATATGTGAATATTGTATATCTGGGCTGCTGGATTTTAATGATAATAGTGGCTAACCAAAGTCCTAATAATAAATAATAGCTGTAATAGTACATTTATAGAAAATAATGGTTTCCATGGTAAATTTTGTAGGGATTGTCTAGTTGTTCCTGATTGCTTAAGAATTCTCATCCACTGTAACATACAGTAGGACAATGTACATAAACACTAGGGTAGATAATTCACAATACTGTTCACATGTCTCTGTCTTCTAAGACTACTTATTTGGAAATATGATGATATAAAAAGGTGTTCTGGTATCTGCTGTTCAGTGAAACTGGCCTGTTGTTATCTTCAGAGAGCACTGAGCAAGCACTGGGTAAATGTTCCTTTAAGATATAAAAGAAAAAGAGTAATAAGCAGTGTTGAAAATGTGCATGTTTGCCCTCTTCTCTTTGTCTGTCTGTTTTCGAGATACATTCTAGTTCCTCCCCAGGAACACATGGCAAGGTATTTACTGAGCCATCTGCTCCATACTCCCTCGCTAACACTATCTGCCGCTTGGTTGCTAGGGAAATGAATGCCTTTTTAAAATGGGTGAGTCAGTGGTATGACTTACCTGTCGAAGTTAAGATCCTTTGTTCAATGTCATCTGTTTTGATGTGACTTGGATGAGTCCATAGCATCGCACTGTGAAGCCTCTTTAGCTTTTTGAGATGGACAACAATGTGATGTTCATTTCAAAATCATTCAAGTCAAGATTTTGACTGTTTATGTTGCATTTAATCATACAAAAACAAGTGTTTGATTGTGCTAATTTGAGACAGAGTTTTCATACCAGGAAGTCATCAGTACTTACTAATAGGGCAAACAATGTGAGTTTAATGCAAATCGTGGGATAGATCCATCTTTCAAAACACACTTTGACACGGTCAGCTGACCCTCCTACCTAGTGCACACTGTGCCAAAAAAGCCTTCATGATTGTTGCTTGTCATGCTAAGTAACAAGATATGTATATTGTATATCATACAGACAAGCTGGTCAGGTTTTTTTTTTTTCCCCCAAATATTACGATACCTTATAACTTTGAGTTAAAGTGATCCCTTCCTAAGTTATAAAGGCAGCCATGTATTTGTAAGACCTGTTTATACTATGTAAAAAAATATTATAGATTTAATTATTAATAATCTAAAATATTTTTTATAGTGTTTTCCTTTTTTCTTCTTCTTTTTTTTGTGGACACCTTGCACCCCTTTGTGGTCCCTGTTCTAATTTATAAGGTAATGTCACCATTCACATATTTTAAGTCATATGCAAACTATTAGCATTTGATGTTACTTACCATTGGCTTTGCGTTGGTGAATGACTTATCTGAAAGCAAGCTACAATAAAAACATATCTTACACTTATATTGAACTGTCATTTTAAATGCATCATACAGAGGTGAAAAAATACACCAAGTGTGTACTTGAAATGTTTATTGTTCAGTATAGCCAATTAAGGAAGGATTGATTGGTATGTTTATGATATTATTGTTCAGTGACGCTGTCCAGAACAGTGATGAGTTCCAGAATGTGGGTCTTTGAGGCAGGTCATGACCCCAGGACAGGAGCTTTGTCATTTTCAGCTGAGCCTGTCCCTGCACAGGTGACACAAATAAGAGGTCAGGATGAGGGCACTGCACCTGGTCATAAATCACCTGGAGGAACATGGGACATGGTGTCCTTTGCTCCTGGCCTGTCCTCCCTGGGCCTTGTCCCAGATACGAAGAGAGAGGATATGAAATATCAAGTCATAGCAACTTCTCCATAGGCACATTTAAGTGCCATTAGGTGTCCAAAGAAAGGTCAGGACGATGTTTCAAAGACAAAGTTGCTATATCACTTCCTATGATTTCTCCATTGGTCGGATAGGCGGAGTTTCACTTTTAGGGGGGGGGTTACCTACTGGCAGACGAGCCACGAGCACTTTTTTATATGTGACCCTGGAGCACAAAAACTTAAGTTGTGTCTTAAGTTGCACAGGTATATTTGTAGCAATAACCAAAAATACATTGTATGGGTCAAAATGATAAATTTTTCTTTTATGCCAAAAAATATTACGTAAAGATCATGTTCCATGAAGATATTTTGTAAATTTCCGGCCGTAAACATATCAAAACATCGTTTTTGATTAGTAAATGCATTGCTTAGGACTTCATTCGGATAAATTTAAAGGCGATTTTCTCAATATCTTGATTTTTTTTTGCACCTTCAGATTCCAGATTTTCAGTACAGCTGCAGTACAGTAGTCTGAAAAAGTTTGGATATTTGTCCTTCCGTAGCCTACTTCATCTTTAAGTTTCTCAAGAGTGATCGGCGATACGATCGCTCATTTCACAAGATCCATTTCAGCTGTCACAAGCTGAGGGTGAATCTTAAGGCTTGCATACATGCTTAGTAGAGGACTGATGCCGTTTTTCTCACAACTGAATACTGCGTCACATGCCACACTCGAGGCCAGTGCTTCATATGAAAATCGCCTGTCCAATTCAGCCAGCAGTGACTCAGTCCACCACATTTTTATTAGCGGGTTTATTAAAAAATACAACACATTTTCATTATTCAGTTAACTTGCTAAAGCGGGAAAATAATGAAACGAGAGTCCTCTCATGTAGCCTATCATGACAAGTTAAGAATCATGATGAGTCGCGGCTCGCGAGGATGGGGCTTAAATATCATAGAATTTAATTCAGCCCAAAACTTACTTATTCTATTCACTAAAATAATAAGATAATACAAATAAAATGAGAAAATATAAATTATTTAATTTTTATATTTTATTCATAGCTCAGACAAAATCATGATTGGCTCTCATCCCCCCAGCCCCCCCTAAACTCTGCCTGTGCCTACTATAGCTGGTCTGAGAATGCTATAACACTCATTGAGGTCAGAGGTCATAACACTTTGGCCTAGTTGTGATGTGACAAATTTTTTATTTACCTTTTATCTACAGAATATATCTATCCATCTATCCATCAATCCATCCATCCATCCATCCATCTATCCCGGTTCTGTGATTGGTAGTAAATCGCCATCACCTGCTTTCAGATGGAGCGGCATTTACTACACAGAGCCGTAGTTCACTGACAAGCTAGGCAATATCGCTTTCATAATCACAGATGAATTGCATTCGATTATGAACGCGATATTGCCTAATTGTCAGTGTCTATCTATCTATCTATCTATCTATCTATCTATCTATCTATCTATCTATCTATCTATCTATCTATCTATCTATCGTCTGTCTGTCTGTCTGTCTCCCTCTCTGTCTGTCTCTGTATAACATGTCTGTCTACATATAATGTCTGTATGTCTCTGTATAACATGTGTCTGTCTGTTTGTCTGTCTGTATCATCTATCTATATATCTGCTCTGTAGGTCTAAGGATGCTAATTTTGGCCTATTGGCCTAGTTTTGGTCGGCGTTGATTATGACAAAAACAAATGGCAAATTAACATGAAAAAAGTTGTGATTGCTGCTGTATTGGATCACTAATGGGGCAATACATGAGCTGTGGAATCAACCATTATCTCAAGCATGGACTTAATTACAAATCCTCTACCTGTGTAGTCGACACTCACCTTTTACCTAAACAAGAATACAGTGTACGTGAAGTACACGGACGCCATAGCACTTTTCAGAATCCAAACATGCTTTCAACTCTATCTGAGAAGAAACTTAAATAATACACCCCACATAAGGGCAGAACAAAAGGCCATCTTAATTTCCCACACAGAATAGATTAACACTAAGTGGGTTTGTGGTTATTGCAAGGGTCTGTATCTGCAATGGACACCTGGGATTCTCTAGACTGTTTGATCTGGCCCTTTCAAGCACTGCGATCATCCTGCTAAATTGCACCTAATGGACGAGGCCTGCCACTCGGAAACCCAGACAAGAGGGGAGGACAATTTACTGTGCGTACACACCTGTCCTTTGTAGTTCAGAGACCACATTGTGAGCACCGGCAGCATTAGCCTCGATTCACAAACAGCACTCCGGAGCAGTAGAGCGCAGCCTCCATTTAGGGACCCTGAATAGCCCTGGGATGCTATTAGCCTTGGTAGCCGAGTATGCTCGTGGTTCCCCACAGAACAATGCCTTGGGAAGATGGAGGGGACATGAGAGGGAGAGAAAGAGACCGAGATGGGGAGATGTCTCACTGCACATGTCCCTTCAATGGAATCCATCATGTTCAGGCTAAGCTCATAGATTAGATTTGGTTAGCAGTGCACAGTGCACCTAGCTTGCTCATAAATAACATAGTCTGTGCTAATGTTAGGGACAGCTAGAGACCATATTTCGAAATTCACTTCCAAACAGAATGGATTTCCGATTAATTCAAGGTAGAGTGCACTCTTTCATTTACTCATGTTGCGTCAAAAACATTTTTTCCTGGTAAAATATCAAAAATGGCTGCTCTTTTTCATACAGCGAATATAGGTGGGGAACAGCGACAACTCAAAAAAAGACAAAAAAGTGGTATTTTCATTAAAAGTAGCATTTCTGCAGTATGTATGTTCAAACATTCTTTAATTATACTATTAAAAGTTGTAAATGCTTAATTGTGATGGCTGTGTAAATATGACGCACCTGTCCACAGCTGCTGTTTATCTATTACTCTTCATAATACTATTTAATAAAGATACATATGTCCTCTATGTTGGAAAAGATTGGGAAAATAGCTGGCAGTGAAATTTTGAGCATATGCAGTAATACCTTTTTGCTGTGTTGGAATACAGTCAGGTGTTTAGCATCTACGGATGACTGAGATCTTCCTTTATGTCCTGGAAAAGCTCAGTAGCACAGTGGACAGACTGGCCACTTCTGAGTTTACAAGCTGGAATGATTGTTCTTTTGGTACAGTTGGAGTTAGTGGGGAAATAGCATTTTGTAAACACACCAGGAGATTTTTGTTTTGTGTGATGAAGACAATTACAGTTCCGCTGCTGCCAGTGCTGCTACTGAGCAGGTGGCTTGAGTTGGATATGGAACATATTCTCTCTCTCTCTTTCTCTCTCTCTCTCTCTCTTTCTCTCTCTCTCTCTCTCTCAGTCGTTTCACGAAATATCACTTTTATCATGCTCTATCTATCTGTCTGTCTGTCTGTCTGCCTGCCTGCCTGCCTGCCTGCCTGTCTGTCTGTCTGTCTGTCTGTCTGTCTGTCTGTCTGTCATAGCATACTGGATTATGTACTTGGGCACCTGTATTAATCAAGAAGACTGCATTAATTTTTGATGGTGCTGACCAGGTTAACTGACAAGGAGCTGTCAGGATGTCATTAAATGTGCAAAGCAGACATCTAGAATGCACATGCCCTCTCTCCCTCCCTCCCTCTCTCCCTCCCTCCCTCTCTCTCTCTCTCTCTCTCTCTCTTTCTCTCTTTCACACACACACACATACACACACACACACACACACACACACACACACACAAAAGAAAAGCTCAGTAGGTCAAGTCACTGAATTAGACAATGCAGGAACTGTCCTCTCATATTACAGCTACAGATAAGATGACCAAGGGGAAATGCCATTTGTTGCAGGTGTGAAGATTTTTTCTTCCTTTCAGTACAATGACGTGAAATACATAAGATCGATGCATTGCAGTATTTATATAAAACATGTTCAGTATTTTTATTAAATGTAGGTAATACAGTACTTAACTTATTATAATGATTATATATAAGATAATATCATTAGTTAATTATATTATTAGTACATCCAAAAAGTTAAGAAATCATGAAACATTTATATTTGTGTGCTTCAACCACCACAAACAACAAGCAGGACACGTCCACAGAATATTCAGATTATTAGTCAACCAATACCTCGCAACCCCCAATTCTTAATACATGCTCATCGTTGACCTGAGCTGTTAAGCATTATATAAATATTGTTAATGACTTATAAATTTTTCATGCAGTGTTTCCATGTGCTGTAACATAATCGATTAGTTAAACAGGCCAACCCACTATAACAAACACACACAGACCTCTATTCATAGGGTCTTTAAGCATGAGCTGCTGTGACATGAACAATTGAAGTATAGGCCATGTGTGTATGATCTAATGTAATATACATAGCAAAAGTACAGAGCATGTATGCATAGTTAACCTGTTGAAAAGTGTAGGGTTTCCTCATATTCAGATGTGGTATGGTTCAGCAATAGCATGGTCATGTTGCAGGACAGTATATTGACTCTCCAGGTGTCCAGTTCCTTTGCCGCCACACATGAGAACGAACTGCCGTCTAATTAGAAAAAGAACCAACACAAACACATTGTGTTACACAGCTTTACCAAAAAGCATTAATTGCTTCATTTGGAGTGGATTCGAACATGTGTGAGATGTCTAAAAGAATGATCTAGAATGCAGATACATTGAATACCTCACATACGACACGTCCGGTGGCACGTTCATGAATAGAGAATGGCCACACACAGCTTAATTCAGTCAGTGCTCATTGAAGGTTATTGACATAGTTCTGAGATCGTGTAGGTTGAAGTTCCCACAGCATTCATGTCATTGTAAGAGGATACTGAAGTAGAAAGTGTCTGCGTTTCGTTCTAATCTTCTTCAGCGGCTCACCACATCTGCCTTAGGCGACTCAAATATGCCACAGCTTTAAGTATGCAAATACCCTAGATATTAAGGTCTCATTTGAATACTGATTTTCATATTAAAATATTGATGGTGTTTTAGCTGGGGCCCACTTTCAATCCTCATTATAGATTAGTGTACACCAGGCCCTTCTGTACTGCAACTTCATGAATGCAAACGATTGCTTATGAGTGTCTAATTAGTTAGTAGTTCAAAGCATGTTTTGTTAGCTTTTTGTTATTGCACAATAACTAATAGAAGGAATGTGAGTCATCAGAGTGTCCAGTGATTGGTCTGCTAATAGACAAGACAACGTTTTCTATTTGAATTATAGTTGAATTTTTTTTGTGTGTGTCTTAGTCATCATGAAAATGTGGCCACAGTTTAATGAAGTCGTCAAGATGTAAATACATGATTAAAAATACATGATTTCAGCTGTTATAGATATAAAACTGAAATAAATGTTTAGAGCCGAGTTTAAAGATATATTTTTTTAAGTGGGTGGTTTAGAAGCGGTTACTTTTATTAATCGTTAAAGTTCAGAACTTTTTAGCATTTATAAGTGTTTTGATTTATATTCATCTAAATATATTTTCTTTTCTTCTTTTTTTCCCCTTTTATTTGCATTTTAATCGCATCAGATTCATTATGTATTGAAAAAAGAAAATTTATTTTTATATAAATTAAAAACGCCTCTGTGTGTATATACATAGAAAATATTCATTTAATATTATATAAATATAATAAAATATAACGGAACACACACAAAATGGTTACATTTTACTGTTTGTAGAGCATGTGTTCTTGAAATTAGGCGCTGGACTCTTTATTGATGGTGCATTTTTATTATTTTTGAGACAAAAAATAAAATAAAATAAAAAAAAGCACAAATATGTTTTATAAAGACACTATATCATGTGTACAAGTCAACATGAGTTTCTATAGCTTCATCAGCACATGGAAACCCACGGCACGCTAGTCCAAATGTATGTGTATGTGTGTGTGCGTGACGACTACTTAATGTATGTCCAGAACAAACAGATGCAAAAGTATCGATGTGTTTGTGCTTGAACGTGTGCCCAGTTGGAGTGCGATTCAGAAGGCTTGCTTCCATCTTGGCAGGGCTACTGTACCACAGGGACGGCAGCAGTGTGTGCAATGATAATTGTGTGAATTGAGCTGTAAGGGGGAGCTGCCCATTGACCAGCGCGCTGCGCCTGTTCTCTCTGGCAGGTGTGGGGTAGCTAAAAAAGGAGAAAAAGCGAGAGAAAGTGAGAGAGAGAGAGTGCATCTCCAGCAGGAAGGCAGGACACAGCTGTTAGTACAGGGCCTCCATTATCCAAAGGCAGCCTATTGATTCACCCTGTGGGATGTTTCCTCTCTGTGCCTGTACTGCTGTTGTGCAGAGTGCATTTGCATGGCTGTGAGCTGCGATCGATAGCCAGAGGTGTTCCGGCCCTCTGATTTTAATGGCCCCTTCTTCGATCAGCGGGTACCGACTCCACCAGGGGCTGTGTTTCCTATAATTAGAGTGTATGTTAATGCGCAGGGACCCATAAAGCATATCTCAGCCTGCTAATATAATTACTTTGCCTGCTCCGTAAAAAGCAGAACGAATCGAATGGTGTCAGTGGGATTAAGGAAATGGGGGTGGTTTGAATGCGATTTGACATTTATTTGAGCCTGTCAGGTTATTACGCAGAGTGCCGTAGAAAACGGGAGATGGATGCTGAGATCATCAGAAGGGAGACGTGCACATTTTCATACAATTTCCTGGCAAAATTAGTAATTGCAGGGTACAACAACAGCGAAATCTGAAGTGTTCATCAAATAAGATTCGGATGGCATGTAGCCATATTTTGTTTAGCATTTACTGTAGGAAGATTCTAATCATAGTTACAAGTATGGCTCGAATGTATGGTGGGATCCAAAAGTCTGAGCCCACCAGAATTTGATACTTTTTTCATTATACGTTAAATGAAAAAATACATTCCATGCATGTTGGATTTATTATTTATGCATTCATCTGTAGCTTTGCATTTGTCTTAACAAGCAAGGCTGAGGTAGCCAGCTAAACAGACAGAGTCTATTTGGCTGCTTAGACAAAAAAAAAAAACATAAGTAAATAACATTCCATAAGCCCGCAAAGAAAACATCTTTTCATATGAAGATCTGCAGGTTTATCTCATAAAACCATTGTCGATCTGAAATGTAGGGGATTGGAGGAATCGCGCACTTAAACCTATCTTATTCTGTCTCTCCCAGCCTTTCTCATCTACATATGTGCATCTGTTCACAGCCTCATTCCTCCACCATAACAGACTGTCTCTGGCAACACTGTAATTTGAATGGCACTCAGATTTTGCAATGGTGAAGTCAGTATGTCTGCTTTGCATGAATGTGTCTCATTTGGAAATGACAGCGTCTGTAAGAAAGGTCTATAGCGGAGACCTCTGTCTGTGGGTGTGTTTTAGATGTCTGTTGTGTGAGGCAGAGAGGATGCTTTTGTGTGTACGATTTGTTCTGGAATCAGAGTATGAGAGACAAAACGGGGTTAACGGTGGCTGTGGTGAGAGAAGACTTCAGTTTGGCCCAGATGTGATAAGTGCAGTGCTCGTACTAAAAGCCTGGGAACAGGCGTGTGCTGTGGCTCCTGAAGCTCTCAGTCCTCTCTGACGCTGCTCTAAAACGGGACCGCACAGATGATGGCAAACAGATGTTGCTCGGATTACCAGTAACACTGAGTGACCTCTCCTCAACTGCTCTGGACCAAAAAAAATAAACATTTGCTCCTTTATTCTTTATCTTTTTCTGAAATCCTTCACATTGGCCTCTTTTTGCTGGCACGGTTGGTGAGAATCAGTCATGTTAGTGTTTTTGTGTGTTCTTGGTGAAATCAATTCTGATGTCACATGGCGGAGGACACACTGGGCTGCGTCTGTGAGGAGAAATGGATGAGGGGCTGAAAGGAGTCCTGGCTGAATAAAAATATTCACAGAGCCATGCTGGAACTGTGGTGTACTACTTCACACATGAGCTCAACACACATTTGAAATAATACATCTAAATTATAGGTTCCAATAATATGTTTTAATAAGAGAAGAATTTGCCGTGCATGATAACGCAGATGCAGACACACTGAGCAGGAGATCAGTTTGAATCAAGTATAAAAAAGGTGTTTGCATCACTTATTATTTAATCTCTTATTAATTAAATTACATTAAATTACAATTTTAAATTATAAGTTTAAATATTAAATAAAATCTAATACAATTGAATATTTTAAATATTTTGAATTAAATATTACATTTAAATATTATCTAATTAGTTAGTAGTTCAAAGCATGTTTTGTTAGCTTTTTGTTATTGCACAATAACTAATAGAAGGAATGTGAGTCATCAGAGTGTCCAGTGATTGGTCTGCTAATAGACAAGACAACGTTTTCTATTTGAATTATAGTTGAATTTTTTTTGTGTGTGTCTTAGTCATCATGAAAATGTGGCCACAGTTTAATGAAGTCGTCAAGATGTAAATACATGATTAAAAATACATGATTTCAGCTGTTATAGATATAAAACTGAAATAAATGTTTAGAGCCAAGTTTAAAGATATATTTTTTTAAGTGGGTGGTTTAGAAGCGGTTACTTTTATTAATCGTTAAAGTTCAGAACTTTTTAGCATTTATAAGTGTTTTGATTTATATTCATCTAAATATTTTTTCTTTTCTTCTTTTTTTCCCCTTTTATTTGCATTTTAATCGCATCAGATTCATTATGTATTGAAAAAAGAAAATTTATTTTTATATAAATTAAAAACGCCTCTGTGTGTATATACATAGAAAATATTCATTTAATATTATATAAATATAATAAAATATAACGGAACACACACAAAATGGTTACATTTTACTGTTTGTAGAGCATGTGTTCTTGAAATTAGGCGCTGGACTCTTTATTGATGGTGCATTTTTATTATTTTTGAGACAAAAAATAAAATAAAATAAAAAAAAGCACAAATATGTTTTATAAAGACACTATATCATGTGTACAAGTCAACATGAGTTTCTATAGCTTCATCAGCACATGGAAACCCACGGCACGCTAGTCCAAATGTATGTGTATGTGTGTGTGCGTGACGACTACTTAATGTATGTCCAGAACAAACAGATGCAAAAGTATCGATGTGTTTGTGCTTGAACGTGTGCCCAGTTGGAGTGCGATTCAGAAGGCTTGCTTCCATCTTGGCAGGGCTACTGTACCACAGGGACGGCAGCAGTGTGTGCAATGATAATTGTGTGAATTGAGCTGTAAGGGGGAGCTGCCCATTGACCAGCGCGCTGCGCCTGTTCTCTCTGGCAGGTGTGGGGTAGCTAAAAAAGGAGAAAAAGCGAGAGAAAGTGAGAGAGAGAGAGTGCATCTCCAGCAGGAAGGCAGGACACAGCTGTTAGTACAGGGCCTCCATTATCCAAAGGCAGCCTATTGATTCACCCTGTGGGATGTTTCCTCTCTGTGCCTGTACTGCTGTTGTGCAGAGTGCATTTGCATGGCTGTGAGCTGCGATCGATAGCCAGAGGTGTTCCGGCCCTCTGATTTTAATGGCCCCTTCTTCGATCAGCGGGTACCGACTCCACCAGGGGCTGTGTTTCCTATAATTAGAGTGTATGTTAATGTGCAGGGACCCATAAAGCATATCTCAGCCTGCTAATATAATTACTTTGCCTGCTCCGTAAAAAGCAGAACGAATCGAATGGTGTCAGTGGGATTAAGGAAATGGGGGTGGTTTGAATGTGATTTGACATTTATTTGAGCCTGTCAGGTTATTACGCAGAGTGCCGTAGAAAACGGGAGATGGATGCTGAGATCATCAGAAGGGAGACGTGCACATTTTCATACAATTTCCTGGCAAAATTAGTAATTGCAGGGTACAACAACAGCGAAATCTGAAGTGTTCATCAAATAAGATTCGGATGGCATGTAGCCATATTTTGTTTAGCATTTACTGTAGGAAGATTCTAATCATAGTTACAAGTATGGCTCGAATGTATGGTGGGATCCAAAAGTCTGAGCCCACCAGAATTTGATACTTTTTTCATTATACGTTAAATGAAAAAATACATTCCATGCATGTTGGATTTATTATTTATGCATTCATCTGTAGCTTTGCATTTGTCTTAACAAGCAAGGCTGAGGTAGCCAGCTAAACAGACAGAGTCTATTTGGCTGCTTAGACAAAAAAAAAAAACATAAGTAAATAACATTCCATAAGCCCGCAAAGAAAACATCTTTTCATATGAAGATCTGCAGGTTTATCTCATAAAACCATTGTCGATCTGAAATGTAGGGGATTGGAGGAATCGCGCACTTAAACCTATCTTATTCTGTCTCTCCCAGCCTTTCTCATCTACATATGTGCATCTGTTCACAGCCTCATTCCTCCACCATAACAGACTGTCTCTGGCAACACTGTAATTTGAATGGCACTCAGATTTTGCAATGGTGAAGTCAGTATGTCTGCTTTGCATGAATGTGTCTCATTTGGAAATGACAGCGTCTGTAAGAAAGGTCTATAGCGGAGACCTCTGTCTGTGGGTGTGTTTTAGATGTCTGTTGTGTGAGGCAGAGAGGATGCTTTTGTGTGTACGATTTGTTCTGGAATCAGAGTATGAGAGACAAAACGGGGTTAACGGTGGCTGTGGTGAGAGAAGACTTCAGTTTGGCCCAGATGTGATAAGTGCAGTGCTCGTACTAAAAGCCTGGGAACAGGCGTGTGCTGTGGCTCCTGAAGCTCTCAGTCCTCTCTGACGCTGCTCTAAACCGGGACCGCACAGATGATGGCAAACAGATGTTGCTCGGATTACCAGTAACACTGAGTGACCTCTCCTCAACTGCCCTGGACCAAAAAAAATAAACATTTGCTCCTTTATTCTTTATCTTTTTCTGAAATCCTTCACATTGGCCTCTTTTTGCTGGCACGGTTGGTGAGAATCAGTCATGTTAGTGTTTTTGTGTGTTCTTGGTGAAATCAATTCTGATGTCACATGGCGGAGGACACACTGGGCTGCGTCTGTGAGGAGAAATGGATGAGGGGCTGAAAGGAGTCCTGGCTGAATAAAAATATTCACAGAGCCATGCTGGAACTGTGGTGTACTACTTCACACATGAGCTCAACACACATTTAAAATAAAACATTTAAAAAATATGTTCAAATGAGAAAGAAAAAAAAGGTATGTAGTATGACAGGGTGGTGAAATTTAATTAAATTAAATCAATTCAGTTACATAATGTGTTAAATAATACATGTAAATATTAAATCAAATATAATACAACTTAATATTTTTTTTACGTTTTTTAATATTATTCTTTTACTTTTGTTCTCTTTTTAATTAACTGTTATGTTTAAATATTAAGTAAAATGTTATATTTTAATGTTCTTTATTTTTAGTATTATTATTATTTTCTTTTCTTTTTATATGTATTTTATATTCAATTCTATATTAAATTAAATTATTAGATTAAATTAAGTATTTTTTATTTAAATAATACTTATACATAATAAATAAAATATAATTTTAAAAATATTTTTCAAATATTGCTAATTTTATTTTTTTATATAAATATTTAATTTAAATATTTATTTACATTAATAATATTTTAAAGTTTTGATATTTTAGTATTAATTACATTTTTATTATATTCTGATGTCACATGGTGGAGAACACACTGGGTAATATGTTTAGTATTTTTAATATTTTGCTAATTGTTATTATAATAATAAATGTAAATATTAATTAAAAGGTATAATATTTTCACATTTACTGTTTTTTTATTTTAAATTAAAGTTGTTTAGCAAAAAACAACCAGCCCTAAACGAAACAATGTTTTCCTTATTATTTTAATCATTAACCTTGTAAATATGCAAATACAAATGTTTCAATCTTTTTACTCATTAAATACTAGCCCAGCGTGTGAACAGTGGAATATATTATGATTAAAATATGATCAAAACAATTGAAAAAAAACATTTTAATATAATTGTACTTTTTTTTAAATTCTATTAATAGACTAAACAATAATAGAAACATACTGCTTTACATAAAACAACAGTGACCAATCCTCATACCTGAAAAACAGACTGACCTTTCCCCAGACCATCCACTTTTCCCTGCTGGATTCTGTCATTTCTGTGTGGGGTGGAAAGGGAAATCAGTGATGATAAGGATGATCTCTGGGAGGAGAGCAGGCCCAGAGCCAGCTGAAAGCCAGCTGTCACCAGCTGGCTTCAGACAGGTCTGAGACAAACCCAGAGCCTGGTCATAGATAGCAGCGCCAGGCGCCAGCCAGACGACCATCCGCAGACGATCACAACAGCAGAAGGAGCCTTATCAGCCACCAGCGCCGTATCCTCGGATGCCTAATCTGGACGGTAGGGCCCGCAGAGCCGCTCAGGAGTCCGCACAC
Source organism: Sinocyclocheilus grahami (assembly GCF_001515645.1). Taxonomy (NCBI): domain Eukaryota; kingdom Metazoa; phylum Chordata; class Actinopteri; order Cypriniformes; family Cyprinidae; genus Sinocyclocheilus; species Sinocyclocheilus grahami. The sequence continues at coordinate 707,051 of NW_015505647.1, forward strand.
GCCGTCAATCCACAACCGCAGGAAACACGCCAACTCAGCTTATAGATTCAAATGAGAGAAATATATAGAGATAAAGCTGTACCTGTAAACTGACTATTCTTCTCCATTACGCCCGCTCTGAGGATTTCAGCTTTGGCTTATTTGAGGCTAATTATACCAATCTAAGCTCTTCATAGAGGATAAGAATATATATCCTCCCATCCGCAGGGTTTTGGGTTTGGGCCGTGTGATCATTTAAATGTAAATGATAATGGATTGTAAGTGCACATATGAGAGGATTAGCTAAATCCTGCTTGCGTAGAGCTGTATCTATAACCTCCATAAAGGTAAACATCACCCAAGAGGAACTGTAGATTAGCATGGGGAGTTTATGTTCAACTTCCTCCATCAGAATTCATGACTCGCGCTTTTTACATTGACCCTCACGCAAATGCACATAATAAGTGTCGAAATTGCCTGCGTATGATAACTCATTATAGCTGCAGACGTTTCTACTCTGCCGAGAACATGAGAATGAAGAAAGAAAATAACAGATCAAACTCGTTCCTTCCCCTCACTTCCAGATTCGACTCTCATTACTACAAGCTCATTTGTTGTACTCAAGCATCTAATGTGGTATCATCGATCTTCAGCATGGAAAAGGGAGATTCTGGGAAGGATAGGGCTGAAAATCATCTTCCTCAATGTTTTCGGTTCTTTTCCTCCCAGGTTTTGCATCGCTAAGAGTTCATAAACAATGGATGACTGTGGGACACAAGGAGAACACCTGCCCAGTGATGATCAATGGTTTGAATTAGTCTGACAGCTTTCCTAGAGCAATTGTTCCCTGGTTGGAGACTCAGTTTGTTTATATTTCATTAAATACTCACAGACGGGACGAATGGTGTTTAGAGTGGAGTATATCGGGTAGAATCGCCTCAAAAACTGAAGCAGGCCAGGATGAAAAGTAATCTAATCAACTATAAAAAAAATGCAATGAGAAAAGTTAGATTTTTGCTTTTCTGCATGAGATTTTTAATCAGAACATGGCTAAATGGCTGAAATGCTTTACGTTTAACACCACTGCAGGTTGAATACAACCTCATAGTCAGAAATGTAACTTCATTCTTACAGGCAATGGCTATTGCATAGTATCAAGCTACTTTTATTTTACATACAACTATTTATATATTATGCACATCTTCTATGTGCGTAGAATACTCAAATTACAGACAAAATGTGCAGTATACAGCACAGTCGAGTGCATAATGCAATGTGCTCAACTCTCAACTTTACCTGTTTTAAATTATTTAAGAAATTGGAATTAGTTTAAATAGGATAGGATAAATAGGAATTATATATGTAAAAAAAAAAGTATCTGATTGTGACCAATGGTATTTGGAAACAGTTACTTAGGAATTTACCCTGTGATTCAAAATAGGTGAAAAATCTACAAATGCAATTATGTAAATTAAAAGATTCATTATAGAAAATCTGTAGTGTGGAGAGAAACAAAATAAAGTGTAAGACCCTGTCCCTGCAATGAGCTAATGGAGCAGAGATGAAAAAGCTTCTTTTTTTTTAGTATTGAGTACTAGTATTGATTTCAGTTGATGACCAGTTTGGCCTTACAGTCTGGTAGTTCACTGACCTTATATTATTGTCATTCTCACAGGATTAGAGGGAATTAATTGATAATTGAAAGATAATAATCCCATTATAAGTGTCATCTGAATATTGAACAAACCACTGACATTGTTTTTCAATCTTATTTCTTTGCTATTCATTAGTCTATACACATGCGGAGTACAATTCAGTGTGTTTATCGAGACATCATCAAGACTGTGCGGTAATGTAAATGATCAAATTAGTGCAGAACCACAGACTAATTTCTCCACAAACACCGGTCGTGGTTGGGAGGTGAGGGGTCGTTATTCTAAACGAAGTCATCATTAGTGTGGGGCGCTCACCCTCTCTCTCCTGTTTGTAAACAGCCCATTAGTTCAGAGCGTGTTTAGTGTGATCATGTTTACTGGCTGGTGCCGGAGCTGCCAGGGCTGTTCCTCCTCCGGCGGCGAGGAGGCAGGGATGCAGTTGGATGAGCAGAGGGAAATTAATGTGCCATTCAGGATGACTGCTTTTGTCTCCCATTGACATGATCACACAAGCTGGAGGGGAAAGGCGATTTACACAGTCAAAGAGCTGTAAACGCTAGAGTAGGACACAAGAGGAGATGGAAGCAATGCGAATGCTTATAGCTGCTTTAGTTGATTTATTTTCAAGCAGCCCAGTTGAATGTGTCAACTATTTTTTTTTAAATGCAGATAATTGTAAAATGGGTGTTTATTTGACTATTGGCACTTTTGGCTACATGGACGTTTAGAAAACACTTTTTACACCCTCACTGGTTTAATTTGTCTAACAATGTCCAGAAGTGGACATGTTCCTTACATTTAGGGCTGCACGATTAATCAAATGCTATTGTAATGTGCATCTTGTCAGTAAAGCCGGCTCTGTGATTAGTAGTAAATCTCCAGCACGTGCTTTCAGATGGAGCAGCATTTACTACACAGAGCTGTAGTTCACTGACAAGCTACGCAAAATCACGGTCATAATCGCAGACGATTTAATCGTGCGATTATGAAATCGAAGAAATCGTTCTGTGATTATGAAAGCTGTTTGCTTAGCTTGTCAGTGAACTACAGCTCTGTGTAGTAAATGCTGCTCCATCTGAAAGCACGTGAAAATACCACATTTAATAACATGTTTTTACTCCAAACTCACTTCATAATGTCAGTCGAGTGTTTGAAATAAATCCTTCTGTGAAAACCATATATTGTCGTAGTCGTGTGTTTATTAGTCACATTGAATTTATGAAAGCAGTTAAATCTTCTGTTTATTCAGCAACCGCTATAGGGATTTCCTGGGTTTCTTCTGCGAGGCATATTTGGAGTTTCAGTGCGAGAGCACCCTCTGGCCTTCGGATGGAGATTTACTGCTGATCACAGAACCGTGCTTCACTGAAAGATACGCATGACAATCGCAGCTTCTGCCTAATGATGATTTATCGCCTTTGCGATTTAATTTCGATTAATCGTGCAGCCCAACTTACATTCATATTTATTTTTCATATTTTTTGTAATAATGTTTTTATATCTTCCACATTGCAAATGTTACACTGTGTTTAATAGTAATTTTAACTGTAAAAGACAAAAAAAAAATACTATGACAAAAACCTGTTAACTGGTTAACAGTAAGTTTCCTTACTATATCTGCTGAATGAAAATTTTAAATACTTCAGTAGGTTGGTATATTAACAATTAACATTATACCAATTAATGAAATTTTTGTTTTGTTTTGTTTTACAGTAAATTTAAGTTCAATCTGTAAAACCTACAATGTTGCTAGCATATATATATATATATATTTTTTTTTTTTTTTACAAAAATGTTCTGTCAACCACAGCTGCCATTTTTAAACTGTAAATGTAACTTTTTTTCCCCAGTGTGGGAATTAAATTTTAAACATTTCTGCTTTCATACAAACAAATACAATTTTCAGACTTTTTATAATTTAAGTTATACTGTAGTTTAATTTGTCATGACAGATTATATACACAAGTTATATTCACCTTGATTTTTCTTTTAAATTATTTTTACATTTCTCATATTTCATCTCAAGCTCTTTGCTGGTAACCATGTAACTTTTCACTTGGTAACAAGTAACTTTTTTTTAAACTGTTGTTGTGATGGAAATGATGCCACAACATAATTTGTGACATAAAAGTGTCAGAAGAAACACCCAGCTTCTGGTTACAGATGAACCTCAATATAAAAAGTATTTTCAGATTCTCCCTAAAGAAAGAATTCAGATACAACACACACTTGACCTCAAAACACCCCACTATTGTGTATGATCTTACTGTGTGAACGTGAGATTCACTAGGGGTGTGTCAAGTCCTCCGAGACCACAATAACCCTCTAAACTGCAAACGTATGAGCAAAAAAAAGGGTTAAAAAAAACTGCTTGTTATTTTCCAATCCTCCCTTACCTGCTCTGATCCTATCGTGTTTTATAGCCCAGCTTTGCCCTTCAAAAGAATGAAGAACAGCCGCTTTCAGCTGACGTGACAGCTGGGTATCAAGTTTTACAAAAATGCTGTGATAGATATTAATAACTCTTTGTTTATGTTGCTGGTGAGCTCCACCTGAGCAGCAGGTGCAGGGCTCTGATAACATCATAACTGAGAACACACAGGTGTGAGCAAACAGGAAAGAACAAATACACCAGCAGGTTTTGGATGTCACTCTGGATAGCATTTCTCCTTGTGTGGCTCCCTGAGAGACACTGTCTGCTGTGGGTCATAAACCAAATGGGCAAAGTCATTGTAAGGAGGACACAGTCAGTGTTATGAAGGGTAAAATAAACCAGGGATGGAATTCTTTCTTAAACTCTTCCGAATAGACTTATACGTTTCTATAAGCATGTGTGTAATTTATCCGCCATATATAACAAGAACAGCTAGTAATGTTCTATTTTAACGCAAGCAGACTAGATAATTGAACATTCTCAACCCATTGTTTCTGATGCTATTAAACAGCAGCTCTGCTGTTCTGTTGGTTTGTATTGAAGTTAATATTGTGTTGTGTTGAGTGGCAGTATGGCACACTGTCTGAGGTCACGACAGGTCACAGTTTTATCATAGAGGCCAATTCAGATGTTTCAGTTTTTCAAAATAATGGGTTATTGTGCTTGTGTGTACTTGATGCTTTGATACTGACCTTGAGTACAATATGTAGGGGTAAACTCTGATTTTGCGTGAGGCCTGTTATACTGGACAGGAAAGAGAAGAGCGAAATGAGGCAGCCTGTCTGCTTCAGAGAAAATAAAAATTTTGGGAATCTAAAATGTAAGACAACCATAGGATGGAAAATTTGTAAAGTTAAGTAGCCTAATATACTATATATATTTATATATAAAAAGGTTACATAAATGCTTGTAATGGTTTTATTTATTTTGTAGCAACATGAAAAATATATATAAAATAAATGATAAATAAATTATATTGCAGTATTTTGTTATGAAATATAATGTGTTTATAATTAGCACTTTATCATAAAATATAATGTTAGTATTTAATTTTGAAATAGAATGTATTTATAATTTTATGAATATATTATTTCATATTTACGTAGTGTAGATATTGTAAATTGTCAATGTTTCTGCATGAAATTAAAATAAGGTAAAGGAGAAAAAGAAACATAAAGCATAAATAATGCTCAAATAAATCTCTATAAGCTTGTGAACAAATTGACATCTGTTTGCATCAGATAGATTACACTCTTTGTAATCTAATTGCAAATAATTGCTCTGTGTTTCGATTTGAAAGCACACAGTTTGTATGCTCATGATTGCTTTTCTCTTCTTCTCAATGGACCTTTGTGAATTTAGATTGAATGATAATTTTATGTTGATATTTCATTTGTTCATTTAATCTCAATATCTTGAAGCTTCATGGACAATGTGTGAATGGACAAACATATCGCTGGCTGTTTGAGTAAATGTTCGGAGGATTCAGAGATGAGATTCCATCATATACATCACATCTGCTGACAGAGTCACTCCCCTGAATGCATGTGGCGGTAGACTTGTGATGATGAACTTGTTCTGACAGAATCATCTGCTGCACCATCAAGTGGAGAGAAAAAGTACCGCATTGACTTGGCCACAGTTCTCCAGCACTTTATGCTTAGTAGGACTGTGTTAATGAGATATTGACATGCAAGAGTCACAAAGCCCCTTTTGAAGTCATCTTTCAAATAATGACTTTGTAAACCACTGAATAGATCCTGGGGACCCACAGAACTGCACATTTTGTGGGTCTCTCTTATCTGACACAGTTCAGTTGATGGAGCTCACTGCTAATGAGTTGATGATCTAAATCAGGTGTGTTAAATAAGAACGATACAGAAAATGTGCAGAGCTGTGGGCCCCCGGGATCACAATTGACAACCACTGAATAGATCACAGAAAAGCCATGGAATATTGATTATAGAAAATTTTGGTCTGAATATAGCTCAAGAAATAAATAAAATGAAATACAAAATAAAAAATGAAACATACAAAAATAGAAATAAAATAGACTTTTAGTTTTTTACCTCAATTACAATTTCTCTTGTTTTAAGTGTAAATCTAACAGCATTAAGTAAGGTTAAAAACAAAACAAAATTCAAGTTATATTTTCTAAAACATAGAAGTTTTAATATCTTGCACAGATTTGATTCTCTACTAAATATATCTTGTTTGGAGGATGTTTAGATATTTTACTGAAAAACCAGACAAAAATATTAAGAACATTAGTTTCTCCATTTGTGTAATTAATGAATGCAAATACTGATAAGTCATTAATTAATTTCTATTCAGAAATTGTTTTTGATAGTTGTCCAGTTTGTCTGCTTAATGAGTTTAATTAATTTAGTGTTATATAACTTAATTTTGTTCACGTTTCCCTTGGTCCATTCTGTTGAAAAGCAATGCGAAGAGATTCAATTATTAAATATATTCTTACATTGTGCATTTCTTTGTACCATTTTTTTTTTCAACTGTTGCAATCCTCCAACAAAATGTAATGTTTGAAAAGAAAATGCACATTCCTTCTTTGCAGAGATGATACCAAGGTCATGCCTGGAATTTTAATGGAAGTTATTTCTCTTTTTAAACTGGTAAAAGTCTTGCATGGCAACAGTACAGTTTCTATGGTGCGAAAATATACTCTGACATTAAAATACAACAAAAAAGCCCTGGTTCACCTCACCAGAATATTTTACAAAGAAGATGCACTTTGTTCAAGCAACCTATGAACCCTAGTATGAGGAGTATGAAGAATTATGATATAAAATGCGCTTGAGATTGTGTGAAGAGAAGTATACAGATGTATGTTTGAGCAGCTTATCAGCAGGGTCACTGACTGAAGCCTATGTGGGATATGAAAAGTGATTATTTGGGTAAATGGCTTCCATGTAAATAAACAAAGGAGCAGAGATCTTATTGCAGTCACAACATGGCCTGTTCCAGCCTTATCACTTCAGGACCCTCGCTTGATTAGACCTACCTTGTATTGGGTTAATAAAATACAGCCAGACAGCTGTTCTCTACCGGCTTATGCCTGAGTTAACTCAAGCAGAAAGGACATGGATATGGTTAGATGTGATTTCAGGTGTGCAGATCCTCTGGAATCTGTTGACATTTCTGTGACATCTTTATGAAGTCTGGCTGTGGCACGAGCGAAAGCCTGCTGCAGTTTTGCCAAAACAAAAACAATCACGCTTGTTTTGTTTAACTTGCAAATGTTCTGTTTAGAAGGGAGTGTTGAGGTTTATGTTGACACGTTCCCACTTTTTCTGTTTTGCTTTGTGCTCCCAATTCTCACGTTATGAAGGTAAAGTGCAGCCCAGCAGCGATGAAGGTTGGAGGCCGTGTGTCTCCTGATATCACTTCCAGATGCCGACTAGACTCGGCGGAGCCGGAGCTGTGGAGCAGGGCTTGGGTTTAGTTGTCTTTTCCTCCAGGTGTGATGCTTCATGCTGACTCCTCCACATGTTCTGCTGGCCTTATCCAAACATGGCAGGACGGGGACAGCGCCGGGCCGCTCCTCTCCTCGCCCACCCACGGTAGCTTTGCTTGCTCATTCACACGGCTGGAGAAGCCAGGCCATTTGTCCCTGCCTGTCCCCGGCATCACCCTGCAGACTGGCAGTCCAGCACCTCCAGAGCAACTCAAACCTGAGGAGAAAAAAGCCCTTATGTTTTGGAAAGTACATTTTCAGTAACATAAGAAAACGCTACAGTGCATCACTATTTACTGCTTTACAACAGAGCAAAAATTAGGTGATAATGAAATACATTCACTTTCTCTCTTCCAAATGTTTTATTTGCCAATAATATTCTGTTTAGTGTTGAGTGAATTAGTTTAGAATTAGATGATAAATTTAAATACAGTTGTTTCATTGATTCATTTGACTCCTGCACTGGATTTATCAACTTTATAATACAGCAAAAATAAGTACAAATAAAATTAAATAATAAAACGCATTCACTTGAAATATCCTTTCTCTCATTTAAATAAGGAGTTACAATGCATAACCTTGTCATTTAAACAGCTTTATTAAAAAGAATCATCCAATTCAGTTCTGTAAATATCTTCATTTGGATGATTAATTTAAATGAAGCAGTTCAAAAATGATTCACTGGTTTATTTGACTCCTTGCACCAGCGCCTGAGTTGGATTTTACATCCATTTTTGATATAACAAATTGTATTGTACACTTTTTTTTAATTCATCAATAATTTCATGTTTAAGTACATGAGAAAATTCAATTAACAGGATATAAAATGTGTTCAAATTATGATGAATTATGGAGTTTAAATTGATCAGATTAATTCATCACCCAAATTGTTGTTGTACATTTGATATGAATACTGTGCTGTTTGAAATGTATAAATAAAAAAGAGAAAATTGCTTAAACAATTTGGTAACACTTTACAATAAGGTCCATTAGTTAACTACATTAGTTAACATGAACTAATAATGAACTGCACTTATACAGCGTTTATTAATCTTTGTTGATGGTAATTTCAACATTTACAAAAAAATTATTAAAATCTTGTTAACATTAGTTAATGCACTGTGAACTAACATGAACTAACAATGAACATCTGTATTTTTATTAACTAACGTTAGTGTAGATGGTAAATACAGTAACAAATGTATTGCTCATGGTTAGTTCATGTTAGTTTATACATTAACTAATGTTTAACTAATGAACCTTATTGTAAAGTGTTACCAAATATTTTAGTAAATTAGGCTTTTTTAATTTAGTAAAAAATGCTAAATATAAAAGTTTTAGCGGTATTTCAATTGGTCAGACTAATTCTTTCACAAATAGTTTTGTGCTTGATATAAATATTACACTGTTTGTAAAGTTTTATATAAAGAAATAGAAATTTCTTTGTCAGAAGAATAGCATGTAGTCAGTTATGAGTAGCTTGTAAATTGACAGTTTCATTGTCATTTCCTCAACACTAGTGTTCATTCTTTCCCCCTTGTGGCCTCACTTTATACCACCACCTCCCTGTTTTCCTCCCATTTTCATCTGTAGTAGCAGTGTTTTGTTTGCTGTGCTTGCGGGTCGCCGGAGCTATTGGCCTGTCAAGAATATTATTACTTTTGTAATGTGAGCCAGGTCAGCGCTGTTGTAAGCACATTAAAGCTGTCACGTTTCCAACTTGGTGGGATTTTAAACAATGGGCTTGTAGATAATGTCTGAAGGAGAAGGAGACGAAAAAGAGGACAACAAAATAAAAGCTAGACTTGTTCTGCGTCTACTCCTGTGGCTTGCCAACGTGTGTTGTCACTGAAAGTGTGGTCATGCGTCTAGTTAATAAAGCAAATTGGCAGAAGCACACATTTTCACAATAATGCCATAGTGTTTGTTCAGATGACCTGACAGAGATCTCTATATGGTAGATCAAAGGTTAAAATTGTGTTCTAACAAATCTGGAGAGTATTGACTTTCTATCGTATTTCAGAGCCTAACGCTTTCATAATTCATTTGTCCCATTGATAATTTGATCTTGTAAGATATTTTATAAAACGGATAGTTCCGGTCCTTGATTCCGATTGGCTAAGCCACGTTCGAAGCTGTTGTAAATGACTCTACAAACATACACCTTTGTTTACATTTGCGTGTTGCTTGGTAACCACTTTGTTGCAACCACAACAGATTCTGAGGAACTACATTGTTTGGTGGAAGAATACTGTTTTTATTAATATCATTACACTTTATTTGCTCTGTTTTATTTTGTGAAACCGTACTGCGTATATGGAATAACCATTTTATAAAAGCAATAAGCCGTTTCGCTTTGCGTCGTGCCTAACAATGCCCCTTAGCTGTTATAAATTCACTGTAAACCACGGCTTCTTGGGGCTTATTGCTTTAATATGATTACCTAGCTGAGGGAAACATAGTATTGTTTGTATAGTGTAAAATATATATTTATACTCATTTAAAGGGGTCACATGATGCTATTTTAAAGATCATTATTTTGTGTATTTGGTGTAACAGAATATGTTGACATGCTTTAATGTTCAAAAAACACATTCTTTTTAAAATACTGTACATTATTGCAGGTCCTCTGTCCCCCGCCTCTCTCAAACGCTTCGTTTTCTACAAAGCCCCCTCCTTTGACAAGCGCAGTCTGCTCTGATTGGCCAGCTGACCCAGTGCATCGTGATTGGCTGAACACCACAAGCACGCGTCGGAAATGTAACGCCCCTTCGACACCAGTTCAGCAGAGATAAGATTTTGTTCGTTTACTTGCGTTTTGCTTTGGTTGACAGCTGAAAAGCTGAGATGATTTCCCGTTGCTGACGCAGGCTTCCTGGATGGCTGCTGGAGGGAAATTCCGTTGCTGATTGGTTGGTCGCTTTGGCGCCGGAATGACATTTGGATGACGTCCTTTGGGGAAGCCCTCGTTGGTTTGGTTGGTTGCCGGGTTACGGAAGAGGCATCAGCAATCCTGCTAAAAGCTTGAGTTTGTAAGACTTTAAGTTCTTTGAAGATCGCGAAGGTTCAACTGAAGTGTTTGAGTTCTTAGATGGTCTCGCTGTGCGATGTTACGGCGTGGGGGTGCTTTGTCGCGCTCACCAAGGTGAAAGCCAAAAGGTCTTGAGAGAGAGAGAGCGAGCGAGCCAGAGAGCTTTGTGTCCAATTTTAAGCAGGCTGAGTTTTGTCCAGCCCACAGGTCGTTGTCCAATCAGATGCTGTTGCAGGGCTTAGCCACGCCCAATACTGTTCCTTATCATGCATGAATCCCATGTTTCCAGTGAGGCATATTCCTGCAAGTTTTAATACCGTCTTATAAAGTGTCGTACAACACACACTGTTCAAAATAAAACATTTTCATCCATACCAAGGTTACTTAAATATCATGACCATTCCCACAAGCCTAAACTTTGCATATCTGGCATACACGTACCTTTAATCACTTTATCTAAATAAAAGGGTTATAAAATATCGATTAAACTTAATAGATTACATTAAACACAGCAAACATATATATATATAGCATAACACATACAGTGGATACATTTTCACTACTTATGAGTTTTAACGATTGTCTGTTAAAATCGTCATGCAAGGTTCTGTTTCTTTTGTTGTAAGAGAAGTTTTGTAAGTGTTTCAGACAGTGGCAGGAAGCAGATGTTCCATGGGTCATGTGGCGTCACGCTGTATAGATTGAATCACATTATCACTGTTCCTTTAGGTCTGTTGTTCTGCAAGCCCGAGGGTGTGATTAAATTACTGCTGGATATAATAGTTGCACTCATTGGTGGTCACAAGACATTGGGGTTTCTATATGTTGTGAACGAACCTTTTCAGTCCTGATACAAAACCGCTTTGTTGTCTACTGATTGGATTAATCTTTAATCACTCCTCTGAGTGGATGACGACAAGACCGGCAGGAAGTCGACCCAGAATATTGGAGTCATGTGCTGGGGGTGATTGGTATAGATACCTCATGATGGCTGATAAGGGGGAGATCTTTAGCTCCTTCTGTAATATTTCTGTTTCATAATTCACGTGGTGAATCCACAGCTTATGGGGATCTTAACCAATGATTCCTAATTGCATCTACTTCCGGAAGGCCAAATAAAGTGCTTTTGCTTTCGCACTGAATCACACAGTGTCTCCCTGACATGGCTGCATCAACACTACTGCTGTTCCTGAAATCACGCCTTCTTTCTTTGCGTGCACATCTGGGCAGCAGTATGCTAATATTTCCACATAGTGACGTAGACATGTGGGGGCGTGTTTGAATGAGCGTTTTAGGTAGGCGTGGTTGACTCTTAACTTTTATAAAGAATATATCTTTGGATTTGAGACTTTACTCTTTGCAACTTTACAGATCTTCTTTATGCACCAAGAGCTTGTAACACTCCAAAGAGAAAGGAAAACTTGAAATCACATCATATGACCCCTTTAAATAAAGCTAAATTAAGAAGAAAAAATAAGAAACAGACCATAAAAAAATTTCCACAAAAGTCACAAATGTAAGATATTTTTTTCATGTGCCTTGACCTCACTGACCTCATTGTTGAGCTCATACTGTATTAGGTTAATCTTTTAATTTCAAAGACAAAACGAAACATTAAGATCTTTATAAAACTTTATTTTAAATTGTTTAAATATTCATTATTATTTTAATAGCAGTTTTGGATTAATTTTATACTCCTATCTCTGTAGACCACAGCAATTCTGGACTGCTAGAGAAACATCTTCCATTACAACAGCGTTCTCTTCCAACTCTCTGCATATGTTAATAATTCAATCTGAATAAAAAAAAGGAGCCATGACTATTGGGAAAAGAGGCTAGAGATAATTATAGATTGAATTAGATAGATCCCACTCTAAGTAAATGTTATTGTTCAGAGCCCTGTGCAAAGAGGTGGTAAGAGATTATGCTAAGAACTTTCAGATGGTGGCAGAGAGGAGACGAGCTTATTGCATCAGAGACACATACTGATGGCGCTCGCTCACACTCTGTGTACGGACACAGAAAACCCTTGAAATCATTTCCAGTCACTGGTACACACTAACTTTAAGCGTCCAAAGGAATCTAGACCCTAAGAGGGCCCTGTTGCTGGTATTAATTTCTGATGCTTATTGGCTTGCATTCCCTGGCACTCTCTGACACGTTTTTGTGAAGCAGTGTTACTGGAAAGCTGGCAAGCACAATTTGGAGTTGATAATCATTTCAGTCCAGATCTGCCAGCATCTGTAGCAGACCCTACAGGAGCTTTGGGCAGTTCTGAGTGGACCGAATGACAACAAACGTTACTGAATTATTCATCATCCTTTAGAAATCAGGCGAACCTATCAACAGTTTTGGTTTCCAATAGGACTGCAGCCTAAAAACATGATGGTTAACACCTTTAGAGAGTTAAAGAATGCCATGTTTGTTTTAAAAATAGCTGCATACAGTACAACGAAAGGGAGCAAAAATGCAGTAAGCTAAACTTTAGATCAAATTGGTTGGTCAGGTTTCCAGCTTAAAATTTGTCGCAAATAGGCTGCGATATAAGGATTTCTGTTACATACAACATGAAGGGTTTACTGTGCATTTGGCTTGAAACAACGTACATATGTGTGAATAGATCCATGATTCCTTAAAGGAACAGTTCACCAAAAGATTAAAATTCTTAATTACTCACCTTCATGTTGTTCCAAACCCCTATGACTTTCTTCCTTCTTTGGAACACAAAAGCATATATATATATGTGTGTGTGTGTGTGTGTGTCTTGTTTTTTCTTTCTTAATTTTTTTTCTCCATGTAATGAATGTTAATGGGGTTGAATGTTCTTTTGGACCCAAAAACAGTTAAAGCATTTTTCAAAATATCTTTTTTTGTTTTCCACAGATGAAAAAGCCAACATGAAGAAGACTAAATGATAAGAACATGTTCATTTTTAAGTGAACTAATACCAATATGTTTGTTTTTGCATAGTATATTATCTCACATTTTGATGTCATCCTTTCTTGTCAGTTATCAGTAGTTCCATATTAAGTTGCATTTTTTTCATGCTAACGTGTTTCTGTTTAGGAAAAAGTTAATAAAGCCTAAATGACTTATGATTACACAAGCTATAGATCATAATAGTGTTCTTCCAAAAGCAATCACTGTAAAGACGGGCGGATTCAGAAGCATGTCTGCTGCTACCTCTGTTACAAATAGCATGCAGTTTGGAAATTCCAGTGGTTTAGGAAGCCACAGTTTCTAGGATTGAGGAAATATTGTCTCTAAATCAATATGAGGAAATCTATTCATTGTTTGCGATGGCAAGAGATTTCTGACCCATCAATAGTGGCTGTGGTCCTAAGACCCTGATGAGTCGGAAAGTTTGCATTTACTTTACGGAAAAAAGATAATTACATGGAGGCTTCTTTCGTGAATGTATGACTGTTCTGTTATTCATTTGTCCATTTTCAAGGCAACAGATTGTATGTTGTATATTTGTATAGTTAGGAAAGCCATATATACACAAGTAAAAAAAAAAATACATAGCTGCTTTTGAAACATGTTTTGGCATATTGTTGTATGAATAACTTCTGAAGCTAACAAGCCAAACCTTGACCCCATGTGTGAAGGTGACCCAGAATTCCTTGGGACCCCTAGACACCTGTTTCCAGTGGTGGTACATTAGCCCAGCTCAGCCTGTATGATTCCCCACTACACCGCAGCGCCTCCTCTCATTTGTCACGGCACGAAGACAGACGGCCCTATCACATCGCCTGAGTGAAGGTTACCCACACTCCAACAACTGCTATCCATCTCTTTATAGTAATATAGTATCACTAAGAAAAATGCAATAAAGCAAATGTGAAAGTACTGTAACATGGTGCAAGAAATCAAAGATGTACATCACAATAGTCCTGTAGAGCTTGGCTGGACACACTAACATCACAAAATATGTGATTCTTCACACTTTGAAGGTAGAGGCAGATTTTCCAACTGCCAATTGAAAACCACATACATTCTAATTGCTTTTGCCCTCAATTAGATAAGGGCCCTCAAGGTTTCAATAAGGAGGTTTAAAGATATGATGTTAGTAGGATGGTATGAGTGTAAGGGAGGGAAGAGAGCAGTGCAGGTCAGTGATGCGGGAGCGGGATGCAGCGCCGGCACACATGGCTCAGGGACTGAGGGACTCCAACAGATGGAACCTGGTGGGTGACAAACAATTAACAAACCTACAAGAATAGCTAGTGTGACGCTGCTCACGTAGGCACCAGAGGAAGAGAGAACACATCGAGACTGACACGACGAGAGCTGCTGTTCTGCTTTACGAGAACGCTTTTATCGTCACTTCACACGTTCGATGGGTTTTCAAAGTTCAAATTGTTGCCACTCACTGTGCATCCTCATCAAGTAAGAATCATCATCGTCTTATGATACGTAATTGACTTGATCATAGTATCTCTCCAAACGATTATAAAAATGAATATGTAATTAGTAATCAACGTTTTTCTAATTTGCTTCCCTTTTCTTCAAGTGTCCCAGTAGTGTCACAAGTGTTCCCCAGAACGCATTACAGAACATGTTTCACTGCTCAGCGTTCAACAGTTTTTTCTCCCCGTTTTCACACATATAAAGCACAGCATGTTCTTCAATCTGCCCAGCTGAAAACTGTCTTCATTAACAGAATATGTGGCACTTCTTTAAATGGATTTTACCTTGTCGGTGACCTAGTACACTGAACTGGGCGTGTGTGTGTGTGTGTGTGTGTGTGTGTGTGTGTGTGTGTGTGTGTGTGTGTGTGTGTGTGTGTGTGTGTGTGTGTGTGTG
>NW_015505647.1:724314-740598 GCF_001515645.1 Sinocyclocheilus grahami
GTGTGTGTGTGTGTGTGTGTGTGTGTGTGTGTGTGTGTGTGTGTGTGTGTGTGTGTGTGAGCACATCTGGAGTATAGACTCAGTGGCTCTGTGGGCAGGGCCATATCTCTTGGCTGTATCAAGCCAAGAGCCCATTGCTGTTTACATAGGTGGCACAAAACTATAATTTGTTTGAACGTTCAGATGTATTGCGCTCTTAGTCTGTCTCTTGCCTCAACTCCCTCTGTCTCCTCTGAGAGACGAGCGGTCTGTGCCTGTAAAAGCTGTTCTAATCTGGAACTAGCTCAAACCTCATGTTTTGGTGTGACTGACTTTCATGTCTTTATGTTTGGGGGTCCCAGATACCTCATTTATAAAAAAAAAATTTTAAAAAAAGGAAAAAGTAACCCTTTTTCAAACTTGACCTTTTGTTTCCCCTCAAAATTATTTTTTAGGCTAAATTTATACCATGATGTCTTATTCTTTAAAACTAAGAAATAAATTGTTTGTTTATTTACTGATAAATACAATTTTAAACCTATTGTTTCCTCTTGTTGACAGAAATAGGATGCAAACGCATTATTGTTGTTGTATGTGTGAGCATTATGGGTAATGTAGTCCTAGAGAGTTTGATTATATCATGCTTATCAGTGACACTGAGCATTTTCTTGCATCCCACCCCGATTTTAGAAAAATACAACAATGGTAGAATGCTGTCATGACATTTAGTCTGTATCTTGTTTTCTGTTGTTTGTGCGCTATAATAATAAAATAAAAAAACTACTAAAATAAACATATACATTTTTTTATAAAATTCTATATTTATATAACTCCAGTCTTCAGTGTCACGATCATTCAGAAATCATTCTAATATTCAGATTTTTTGCTCAAGAAACATTTCTTACTATTATCAATGTTGAAAAGAGTTGTGCTGCTTGATATTTTTGTGGAAACCGTATTTTTTAGGATTCCTTGATATAATGTATATATAAATATTTTGTGCATTATTATGAATTTTATCCAAATGATCATATCAGCAAGTGATTAAGCATTAGGACGCAAAATGAAACATTTAAATGGACAATGTTCCTAAATACCAGCAACTGAACTGGTCATGTTTGACCCAACAATCTACCAGGCTGTTGTCTGTTTTGTTTTTGTTTTTTATCTATCATATTGTTCAATATTAGGGCTGAAATAGGGCCCAATATTGATCCAGTGAGCTAATTGGATATGTGGGCCATCTGAGGGCATCTGTGTCTCAGAGACTGGAGCCGCTCTCTGTATGTTTACTCTCTCAGGGGTGTAGAGCAAGGCACCGCTCTCAGCCCACCAAAGATGAGGGTCATAGGAGCTCTCACAAAGATTCATGGTGATCCAAATCAAAACAGAACTCTTTTACTGTGAGAGGATTAGAGCTCGCAGAATTATTGCACGGAAAGTTCCATTAAGTAGAACTATTAATCATTTCAACGAACATGATGAGTGTAACCTCAGTTTTGTGAAATTTGAATTGTGAATTCATTGTGTAACAGGCCATTGTAAAGTTACATTTTAATACTTTTTTTTTTACATATTCTGTAGATTTTTGGTAGATTTGTACATAATTTGTAAATGGTGCTATCCTGTGAAAAGTAATACACAATGCAGAAACATCTATCAGGTGCATGTTTTGCATGATAATGCAATGCATGATACTTCTCTAAGATATTTCCTGTCAGATGTTAAATAGACATTTAGCAAATTTCATCAATATGTTCATCAGTATGTTTAAAAAAAAACCCTTAAAGTTGTTTATCAGATGTTTGTACACAACAGATGTTTTCTATTTGAAGCACTCTTTAAAATATATCTTGGAGAGATGCATGTGCTATAGCATATTGCTTTTATACAGTTACTAAGGTGTTCTGGTTTTAACGTTATGTGATTGCTAAGTTGTGCTGAGTGATTTTTAACATATTTCTATATATTGGGTAAGATGTTCTGCACCTCTTCCCTCGACGCTGCATGACTTTAGGTATAATTTTTTACAACGTTCTGTCATGAAACTCTAGATGATGCAGGCTGATAGGGTCTAATTCAATCTGATATAATCACATCTTTGTTCACATGGCGCAGCACGCTTCAGAAACCCTCCACCTTCCCCAGCTCTACATGTATAGATCTGCCAGGGGGTAATTTCATGTATGTTATATATGGGTGTTATTTCATGTTATGTGTGCAGCAGCAGTATTTCTAACACGCTCACAGCAACATGTCTGTGGATGTATTGGATGTAGCAAGCCTCGGTACTTGCTCTGCCACAATAGCAGCAGTGTAGCAGATCTTTTCTGGCAAGACCAAACACATCAACATTGCCATGTATATTACCATGCTAAACTTTCCTAGAGTTGTCATGACAGAAATGTCTGTAACTCAAACAGTGCAGAACTAGTTATATGCTCTCTCTCTCTCTCTCTCTCTCTCTCTCTCTCTCTCTCTCTCTCTCTCTCTATATATATATATTAACTATATATATGTGTGTGTGTGTGTGTGTGTGTGTGTGTGCCAAGTGTAATCCTTAGGCCCCGTGTCCACCAAAGCGTTTTTTTTTTTCAGTTGAGACCCTGTGGTTGCTATGATACGAAATATCCACTTAAGTAATATGGCAGCCGCATCGTGAATGAAATGTTTTTCCGAGAATAATTTTTCATAACAATAATATGGTAGTCCGGAAATTCCATCTGGTAAAGACATAAATACTCGGAGACAAGCAATATTAACTTCTCTATTGTATCAGTTCAGTCATAGTACAAGCAGGGTGTGTGACGGTTGATCGGTATAGTCACGCCCCTCCTCCACTGTGATTCTTCAACTCCTGGCGCCGAGAAAAAACGCCCGAGCGCTCAGCGTTCAGCGTGAAAAAGATGCTCGGCATGCTCCTGGGGCCTCATTTATCAACAGTGCGTACGCAGAGATGTGTGCGCAATGAGTGCGTAAGAACAGTTTCACGCAACGTGTGGGATCTACCAACTTGTACTTATATGTAGAAATGTGTGTAAATATAAGCACACCTCTGAGCATGCTTACACAGAGAATCTAGTGGTAGAATAGCGACACTACACATAAAAAGCATTTAAGAGAGTCACAGTATTCTAACAATCCACATATGTCCTGTGTTTTCTTTAATTATAAAACACTCAATTTATCATTTGTCTGGTTTTAAACAGATAAGCTGCGTAATTGGTATCAAACCCTATAAAAGACATGTGTTTGTCTCAGTGCAATGGCTTATCTTGTGTTATTGGAAGACTTGGCAAACAATGCGCTCTGCAGAGAACGCATTTTCAAAGACCACGGTGAGAGTGAAAGCACAGAATGGCTTCTTAGTCGGTACCGCCTTCTTTGCCATGATTTCAGTGAGGACACATATATTCACGTGATTTATAAAGGGAGGTGTTGTCACCATATATGGTTCATTGGAGGCGTTTCCGAATGCAAATGACCGTGAACGTGATCGAGCATGTTACTTACGCACATGTGGGATTTATCAACAATGATTGCTTACTCATGTGCGTAAGAACTTTGTGCGCACATTTGATAATACGGATTTTATTGAACTTAGGCACATTCTAAATTTCATTCGTAGGACAGAATATAGAACCTTTTCTACGCACTGTTGATAAATGAGGGCCCTGGCGTTTTAAAAAAAGGGGTGCTCCCATTGAAAACAATTGAAAAAATACACCGACCTCTGGAAAAAAACGCTTTGGTGGACACGCGGCCTTAAAGGCATAGTTGACCCAAAAATTCTGTCATTATTTACTCACCCTCAAGTTGTTCCAAGCCTGTATGAGTTTCTTTCTTCTGCTGAACACAAAATAAGATATTTTGAAGAATGTTGGTAAACAAACAGTTTCAGGTAACCATTGTTTCCCATAGTATTTTTCTTCCATACTATGGAAGTCAATGGCTACCTCAACTGTTTGGTTACCAACATTATTAAAAATATCATCTTTTTGTGCATGTGTGTGTGTGTGTTTCCATTTGTGGGTGAACTATCCCTTTAAGCTTAGAGGCTTGTCCAAATCACTAACCTTAATATGAGCATTAGCAATAACCTTAGCCAGCAACAATAACTATCATGCTTCATTTGTCATTAATAATTTTGATTCTAACAAACTGCATCACCTTGTTTATCATTCTTAAGTCACAGTTCCATTAAAGAGCTGATTAAACATGCTCTGTCTCTGTTCACCTGGGTCTGCTCTGTGTTTTGGACGCCCTTTCTATGTTACATTCACTCCTGGTATCCTCTGTGCTATTTAGCTAACAATAACAAGAGTCATTTAGCAGGCAGATTCACAGGGACGCCAGCCAAAACATTCTCCACAGAGCTTTCTCCCCTCACTTGTACTTAGGACCCCACTCTCGAAGGTCCTGCCCCAACAAACGGGACAAAACCCCACTGTAGTACTCAGAGATAAGAACGCCCAGCAAGGTCTGCAGTCTCTCCCCAGAGGCACCATACATATCTCCTCTATCTCCTCTCCACCACTACCAGCATTGACTGAAATACCAGCTCTGAGAACGTATAGATCTATGTCATAGTAACTTAATATGCACACACACATATCTCCCCCGTGCCTGCCCTGTCTCACCATGGATCAGCGCTGGTTTGTCTTCTGTGAGTGAGAGGCTATTTAAAGTGTTCTGTCTCTGCTGCTCTCTTCTCATGCGTGACCCTCATGAGCTGAGTGAGGGTCAAATGGTAGCTGAGCTTGAAGCACAGTATCTGCTGGATGAAGAAAGACGAATACTGATGGAAGTGAAAGCAGTAGGTCAGTTTCTGGGAGCACATATATGCAGGTACACTGTCCTGCAAATGTGTTTGGATACTTAAGTCATACTTAAAAATGTATGAAGGTATTGAAATAGGTAATAAATGATCACCAAGTGGCAAATAGTTTTCTGAGCAATTTTTGGTTATGCTTTTAACCATCAGGTGGTTTTTGGTGGCAGTATGAAGTGAGTTACCCTCAATTTCACACAGGTGCAGTTCATCACATTAACTGTAGGCATGATCCTCCAACTTTAACAATTAAAAAAAATATTTAATTTTGCATTGTTGTTTGTACCACTTGACATTAATCTGGTGCTCATTTCTTTTTTCTTTTCTTTTTTTCAATTGTTAATAATTAGTGAAGCAATTTTGGTAAAATAATTATTTGATTATGAAATAATGATTACAAAAAATATCCCAAACTACTTAATATAGGTTATTTTCGAGAATTTCTTTCTTTTAATGAGCATTTAACAGTTACATGGATCTCAAATTTAATTTTAATTCTAATATTATTAACATGCTCAACACAGTAAAGGTCTTTTAAGTATTGAATTGCATTTTTTATGTATTTTTTAACAAATTAATAGATGCAAAGAAAATGTCATTGACCTTTACAAATCAAGCACAATATCAAAATGTATTCTTGTAGCTGACCTGTAGCTATGCATGTTTCATAACACTTCATAACACATTTGCATGACACTGGCATGAATTTCAGTTTTTTTGTGACTTGTTTTTCACACCTTTATATTTTTAATTTACGGTTATGCATGTTTTTTTTTGTTTTGGTTGTTTCTTGAAATATTTTTAATTCCCTCTTAAGAAACTAACAGCCTCTTGGCAGGTCGTCAGTGTGAAAACAAATTTGGATGGAAAGCAAAGTACTATATTCAATTTACATACCCTCAGTTTATAGTTTATACATATGTAAATGTGTAGGAAGATGTGTTACTGACAATAGTTCTGATACATTCGAATGCAACCTGTGACACCTAAAAGCAGACTTCTAGAAGCTGGTAGTAAATCACACTTGCAAGAGTATCATCAGATCTTTGTGCGAAAGACAGGAGGTTACGGTTGCTTTGAAATAAATTATGAAATTGCATATTTCCTATTTTTCTTTTTCAGTCAGCATACAACCGGAAAGGTAGACTGCAAACGACTGAAAAAGTTGAGAGACACTAAGCACATGGCACACTTCAACTCAAGATGTTGGGAGCTGTCAAAGCACCACTATCTTTAGCATGACGATCTCACCCTTCTGCACAGAGACTGCACATGTGTGGATCTCTTGGAGAGCTATGCGCTCCTCGCTTCTCTGCTCTTTTCATCTCCTTTGCCTCCTTTCATTTCGAGCACGCCTCATGTTGGGCTTTGTTTGCCAGCCAACACGGTGAGGTTCACACCCAGGGAGGTGGCAGAGGAAGGGGAACAGCAGGCAGGAGCCCTTTTTAAACATGGCACTTGTGGGTGTACAGCAGCCAACCTATGTGGACACATCAGAGAGGTATTGGCCTGGGTCAAAACCGAAAATGAAGATGAAAGCAAAGCATTGGAAAGCGTGTTCACTCTCTGCCCTATCAACCCTATGATTGCACAAACACCATCTGACCACAGCACCCAGGGCCGGCGCTAGCTATAGGCATGCAGGCGATTGCCTAGGGCCTCAGGCTTTGAGGAGGGGCCTCCATAACCGTAACATCCCCTATATGCTAGTCCACTAGTCAAGACGGGCAGAAATACTAGCCTCATTGTTCATTGGATATAGTTGAATTGTCACTCATCTTCAATTAAACCAATTAATGTTGCAGTTTCAAAATGGGTCCTACATTCTGGATGTTTGCGTAATGAACACATCCTTCAGGTGCTGCGAACTATGCAATGCAAACGGCTAAATAGGCACGCAAAGAAGTACAGCTCCTAATGCAGGTGTGTGAGTTGTTGTCATCTATTTTAGAGTGATTGCGATGTATTCTAAATATAAACTTGCTTTATCGATCAGCGTGATTTCTGGAAAGATCATTCACTGCTTTATTATGAGTGTAAAAGAGCGCGAGCACCGTTGACGTGCCCAGACGCAATGCTTTGAATCTGTGCATACAATCAATGAAATCGCATCAGGAGCTGAATAGCAAAATAGCTACAAAAGTAAAAGCCTTTAAGTGGATTGAATGCAATGAAACTGAGTTTTGACAGAATGTTCAAGAATTGTGTTACATAAGCTCATTTTAATTAAGTAAACTGAACAAGCAGCAAATATAATTTTGTTAAGTGTAAAACAGGCTAAACTTTTCTGACCTTTCAGCCATATGGGACAGATGCAGCACGACAGATTGCCGGGAATGTGAGGAACATTTTCGAAGCAAGAAGGGGAGCGAGAGAGAAGGAGAAAGATCATGTGACACTGAAGAGTAATGGCTGAAGAATATTCAGTTTTGCATCACAGAAATAGGCCTATATTTTAAAGCATAGTAAAATAGAAAACCTTTATTTTAAGTTGTAATAATATTTCACAATATTATAGTTTTCTTTCTGTATTTTTGATCAAATAGGTTAAATCCACGCTTGATGAGCATAAGAGACTTCTTTCAAAAACATTTAAAATAGCAATGTTTCCAAATGTTTGTACTGTATAAGTAAAAATATACAAAATTTAATGTTAAATGTTGTATAAATAAAAAGGTTAGGAATCATATTTGTTTCAAGTGCTTTTTATTGGGGGCGGGGGTGGGGCAACATGTATTTTGCCTAGGGCCTCCTAATGTCTAGAACCGGCCCTGCTCCTCAGTATGACGGTCATGACTATAGATCAGTGGTTCTTAATTCCAGTCCTGGGGTACCACTGCTCTGCACATTTTGTATGTGTTCCTTATTTAACACACCTAATTCAGATCATCAGCTCATTAGGAGGGAGATCCATGAACTGAACCGAGGGTGTCAGATAAGAGAGACATACAAAATGTGCAGAGCAGTGGTACCCCAGGACTGGAATTGAGAACCACTGCTATAGATGATTCTGAATATTTTAAGAAGATATGCAGGTGATTCTTACAAAATGTCCTGCTCATGTCTCACCCCAAAATCAAATAAAGTAAAACATTTTATTTTGAAAACTACATTTTAATGACAGTTAAGCACAGTTTTCATTTAAATCCCCATTACTGTAAAGCTAAAAAAAACAAACGAATAAAAACTCACATTTTATGGTAATGAGAATATACAGGTTACATGTATCATTAACTATTATTGAAAAATCTTCCTGGAAAATGGAATGCAAAAATATTAGTGGTCCTATAAAAAGGCCTGTTTTCCTTCTTATTTTGTTGTCCTTCTTATTTTGGAGTGACCTGGATATGATTTGTGAGATTCACATAGAAATTATCAACAGGCCATCAGAATAATTATTACATTTGACTTAAAACTGCAGAAATAAGAGAACCAGCTGTGTTAAGTTTTGCTTTTTTAGAGATGATTATAGATAAACATTAAAAGCTTATTTTTATTTAAAAGGAAAACATATTTCCCCCCCCCTTTTTTTTGTGGAGTGACCTACTGTAGATATGTTTTTGTGAAAATAGCCAACAGGCCGTCACAATAATTATTAAATTTGACTCTACAAAGACCCTCAAGGACTATGAAACAGTAAATGTCTGCCCTCAATTTGTATAATGGTTTCTAAACTTGACCCAATGTAAAGGCTGCATGATGAGAATTGGATTTAATTGTGTGTCAGTTCACCGTGGGTTGCCAATTATGAGCACATTTGGAAGAAATGCTGTCAGAAACTCGTGGAGACTGAGTGACATCAGAGACACGGGGCCAGAGCACCAGTGTCAGAGTAATTAGCATTCATTTAAAGTTGCTGAGCAAAAACAATTACACTAAAATGGAAGCAGGTATAAATGATGCTAGACTAGTTGTAATTGATTACTGATTACAGACCTCCCAGCCCTCCCCCAATGCACACACAAACAAAATTATTTTTGGTAAATACCTATGTGATGCTTGTTCAAGGTCATTATATTTTTACCATGCATTTTATATTAATGCACCATTTTGCTATATTGCTTAGCAACCATAAACAACCTACTGTTAGGCTAATTGACTATATTGCTTTGTAGATAAGTTCTGATTATCAATATTGAATTTAACATTGGCAGCACTTGATATTCGTCTCATCTTATATGTACGTCTTTTATCATGCTGCAAATGTTTTATAAAACCCTTATATGTGCCCACACTTCTTTTACCACATGCCCAAGAACACACCTCACCCATAAAATCTCTGTAATGCATGCCCTATCATGACTCATTCCATTCTAAAGCTTTTCATAATACCTTATAATGCAAATTTTAATTTAATATATATTTTCAAGAATCTGATGGAGTCTTCAATAACCAAAAGCACTAACTTTACAACATTGAGATCACTGAACTGAATTGAATCAACATTGAAGTGACTTGAGCTGCATAATGACACTATTTTCTGCTGTACTGAACTGAATTGAACTTGCAATATTGGTAGTTACTGAACAACTGAAAAAAAAACCCACTGAACTAAACTGAGCTGAATATTGACACTATTATCTTCCAAAGAGCTGCTTTATAGATGAAAGGAAATTTGTTTCAAAATTTAAGAATTTTACAACATCAACACTGTTAATTTTTTGTGAAACATCTTTGAAACAATCTGTATTGTATAAAGCGTTATATAAACAAATGTGACTTTATTTTAATATGACTTAAATATGACGATAAGGGGCTGCAATTAATCAAAAGAATGTGCATTGAAAGGCATTACAAAAAAGCCATTTTTACTCCATTTTTCCTACAAGACAAAGTTGCAAAGCACCTTGATATTTAGCTCTTAACATCCTCATCAATGTCAGCGGCTGTTAAATGAAATATTTTTCTGATCCGCTGCCAACTACTTTCCCTACAAATCACTGTGGCAGCACACGATCGGGCAGCACTTGATATTCGTCTCATAGACGCCCAGCTCGGTTATACATATTTGATCAAACAGCTGATATGAAGTAATAACCTCTCATGATGATAGTATTTATTCATCCCTGTAATGATCAGCCCCTGTTTAAATTGCGCTGGAAGGCTGTGACGTACGTGTTATCGGTTGCTGAAGGGGACAAAGGCAACAGTGGGTGCAGATGTTGCCTCTGGAAGCCGGGGAGCGTGGGCCACCACGGCCCTGTGGCTATGCGGAGCCCCAGCTGGGGGAGAGAGACGGAGCACATTCATCTATCCCTCTCCGGGGCCTCGCGCAGGTACCCTTCCACTGCCAGGCACGGGGGATGAAAGGCTGCAAAGGGTGTTTCACAGATGTCACCTGCTGGGGTTCAGTGGCCCTCGCCAGCAAATGTCATGTTTGGCAGCTGGTCCACAGCTCTCTCCCCCACCAGTTGTTGGCAGAGAGGCTCCTAAAGGATACGAAAGATGCTTGCACCGGGGGCGTCCTAACGGGACAACATTAAAGAGAGTTGTTGGCTCCTGTCTGTCATAGTACATTAACCTTGTCCTGTTTTCTGCTCTCTCTAGGGCTGGAAGGGCCATGGTCTTTCTCCTTCTCGCTTCGAAAATGTTCCTCACATTCCCGGCAATCTGTCGTGCTGCATCTGTCCCATATGGCTGAAAGGTCAGAAAAGTTTAGCCTCTTTTACACTTAACAAAATGATATTTGCTGCTTGTTCAGTTTACTTCATTAAAATGAGCTTATGTAACACAATTCTTGAACATTGTCAAAACTCAGTTTCATTGCATTCAATCCACTTAAAGGCATAGTACACCCAAAAAATGGAATTGTACTCACTTTCATGTCATTCCAAACCTGTCTTCTTCTTCTTTTTTTTATGTGGGTGGGGGTGTGTAAAATAAGATATTTTGAAAAAAGTTGGTAACCAGTTTTAGTTCCCACTGACAAAAATACAATGCAAGTTAATGGGAACCAAAACTGTTTGGTTAGCAATATTCTTCAGAATATCTTCTTTTACATTCCACAGAAGACAACATTTGGAATGACAGTGAGGGTAAATAAATGATGACTGAATTGTCTGTTTTTTTTTTTTGTTGAGTGGACTGTCCCTTTAAATATGTAAAATGGCAGTTAAAGGGTTAGTTCACCCAAAAAGGAAAATTCTGTCATTAATTGTGATGAAATTTGAGGGCTCTCTGACCCTCCCATAGACAGCAAGGTAACTACCACATTCAAGGTCCAGAAAAGTACCAAAATGATCGACAAAGTAGTCCGTGTGACATCAGTGGTTCAACTTTGCGCAAAAAAGTATTCTCGTAGCTTCGTAACTTTACAGTTGAACCACTGATGTCACACGGACTACTTTGTCGATCATTTTGGTACATTTCTGGACCTTGAACGTGGTAGTTACTGTCTATGGGAGGGTCAGAGTGCCCTCAGATTTCATCAAAAATATCTTAAATTGTGTTCCGAAGATGAACCGAAAGTCTTACGGGTTTCGAACAACACAAGGGTGAGTAATTAATGACAGAATTTTCATTTTTGGGTGAACTAACCCTTTAACAATCCATTTGTGCTGGGACAACATAAGTACTTTTTATTGTGTTGACAGGGAGAGATTAATGGAAATTAATTTTAGAAAATAGTGGATTTAATAGCGTTCAGTAGGGATGGGAAGATTCCCCGATTCGCTCGGTGCATCGGCATAAAAAATGAAAGATGTGATGCATCTGTTTAGAAAGTGTGCATCGGCTACAAGTTGGCATTTATATCACGATGCATCGTTTCTAACATATTTGCATTGGTAAAAAACTATTTATTAATATATCATTACTTGTGGATGCGCTATACTTTTATTGTTTAGAAAGTGACCAATAATCTGTGACCAAGATTTTATATGTAGATTGATTTCTCCTCTCTGTTTCTCAAGCGCGTTCTGCTGCTGCGTGATTGTGATGAATCACCACAACACTACGGAGACCCAAGGAAAAGCGGGGATTAAAGTCCAAAACCTGACTTGAAATAACCTAACAAATCAATCGGGGCTAAAGCAGTTCCATAAATGACTAATTAAATTCACACAATCTCACTAATTTGTGCACGTTTATTCTTAAGCAGCCCTTAATGTTGATCATGGATCAAATCGATCCACCATTGCAAACAGCGAATATATCAGTGCTGTTTAATGCATTTGAGACGTTGTGTTTTCCTCAGTGCATAACTGACATGTCACAGGTATATTTTTTGCCACAGTGACTAAGCTTGATCTAGGCCCATGTTAAATTTGGTTTATGGAACCAAATCATTTGACAATGAGTCAGACTAACTGAAATAAGCCTGGTTTATTTGGTTAACTTGTTTTATGAAACAGGCCTCGAGGTGATCATATTTTCTCCATTGCATTGTATTGCATCGAATCACATTGTTTTGAATCGAATCGAATTGAAATCGGATCGCACTGCATCGTAAATAACCTAACAAATCAATCGGGGCTAAAGCAGTTCCATAAATGACTAATTAAATTCACACAATCTCACTAATTTGTGCACGTTTATTCTTAAGCAGCCCTTAATGTTGATCATGGATCAAATCGATCCACCATTGCAAACAGCGAATATATCAGTGCTGTTTAATGCATTTGAGACGTTGTGTTTTCCTCAGTGCATAACTGACATGTCACAGGTATATTTTTTGCCACAGTGACTAAGCTTGATCTAGGCCCATGTTAAATTTGGTTTATGGAACCAAATCATTTGACAATGAGTCAGACTAACTGAAATAAGCCTGGTTTATTTGGTTAACTTGTTTTATGAAACAGGCCTCGAGGTGATCATATTTTCTCCATTGCATTGTATTGCATCGAATCACATTGTTTTGAATCGAATCGAATTGAAATCGGATCGCACTGCATCGTAACGGGGTGAATCGTATCGTATCTTCTCGTAGCTGCTTCATATGTATCTTTAATGTATCGTATCGTTGGCTATGCATTGAGATGCGTATCGTATCGGCCTGAGTCATGAGATGCACATCCCTAGCGTTCAGTGTTCTAACATTTGTACATTTACAAGAGTCCATTAAGAAAAAGTTATTTTAAATATTAATATTTCACAATATTACTGTTTTTAAAATTATCGAATAAATCACTTACAGACTTCTTTCATAAACGTAAAAATCTTTTCAACCACAAATTTTGATATACTGTGTATAATTTAGGGTTTAAGGACAAAGATTTAGACAGTCTCTGGAGCTAATTTTTGGCAATGCTCAGACAGAGTATTAAGTGTTATTTTATGTGTTTTTGAAAAAGATTAGTAAATAGAGGATTTGTTAGTATTCAGTGTTCTAGTATTTGTAGAATTACTTTTACATGTCTAATTTTAATGGTAGTTGCTTAGTTTAGTTAGGTTTTTATTATACAAGGTATTTGAGTTGAGTCTACACGTTCATTTTATGTTTTTGAAAACACAACATACTGATTTTTCCCCAAACCAGTTAAGTGCAAACTCCACCCCACAGTCAACGTCATTGGTCAACTACATCACAGTAACCTGTCAAGAAAAAATCATGGATTCAGTTCAGAGTTCAGAAAAATCATGGATGGAATCTGATCGCGACAAACAGTAATGCTACTGTAACAAGATGTTCTACCAATGCTATACTACGTTTAAGGTTAGAGGTTAGTAGTTGTTTTAGCACTGTGTAGACAATCAGCACTGTGATTGAACTGACCAATAAATAAACAGCTGCGGGGCAGCATCTGCGCTTAAAAAAAAAATCACACAGAAATCTCAACCGCTGTCCACACTTGACTCAAGTTAAGCCAAATAATTATTTTTTATTTTTTTTTGTAGATGTTTTATGCCAGTTTTTATGCATTGTTTTGTAACTGTCCAAATATTCATAACATTTTCGGAAGCCAATCTGATGCATCTACAATATTAATGCATCTGAATTAAATTTCCAAAATGATTCACCATCCTTCCTTAATGAGGGCAAATTTTGTCGTCGTCAACACAAAACTCAGCTAATTATCTTGCACGCTGCTGGGAAGGCTGATGAAGACATCATTGATCGGAACAACAAACCACCGCACTGTCACTTTGTAGAATATGCCATGATGCTTTTTGCATTTGTATCACTCACCTTTAGAGGCTGTGTGTGAGAAATGACAGATTTGATAGGGCTGTGCTTGTCTTTTTGTCATGCAGGGCGGACATGACTAATCTAAGCCTGCCATCTGGTTAAAGATATGGCCCCTGCTGTCGCCTGTATTTCCCATGAATTCTCACTGCTCCTCTCCCCATGGAGACACATCCGGAAAGGTCAAAGTTCAACCCCATGACCTGCAGAGAGGTATTGCTCCTGCTGCTCAGAGGTCACGTCCCCTCTCTATCCCACCATAGCCTGAAAGATGTCAAAACACACCTCTGCATGGGTTTTAATTTCTTACAAGAAAAGGTGGAGTGCATGGTGTGTATATATATTTATATACATATAAATATTAACATATGTGCAATACACTGCCTTTCAAAAGTTTGGGGTCAGTATGCTTTTTTATTTTTTTCTTAAAGAAATTAATACTTTTGCTCAGCAAGGACACATTAAAATCCTGAAAAATATGCATCACTGTTAATTAAGCAGCATAAGCATTTTCAACATTGATAATAATATGAAATGTTTCATGAGCAGCAAATCAGCATAGCATTACAATGATTTTCGAAGGATCATGTAACACTGAAAACTGGAGTAATGGCTGCTGACAATTCAGCTTTGCCATCACCAGAATAAATGACATTTAAAAAAAAGGTTGTGTTATTTATAAATAGCATTCATTTGAGTATTCATTTCACTCTTGCACAGACTCCATTGGCACCAGTCTTTTGTTCATATTCAACTCAGGTTCATGAGTAAGATTTTTTAGTGCATTTTGCAGAGACTTGAAGTTTGTAAGGTAGCTTCAAAAGACTAAAAGATTTATTTTAGGATTAGTATGGTTTCTGTTGTACTTCCAATACAAGTCATTTACAGTGGGCATAGAAAAGAATCACCCCCCTTTAAAATAATCTCATTTTGTTGCTTTGCAGCCTGAAATGAAACGAAGATGGACCCATTTTTGATTTAGGCAAGGCAAGGCAAGTTTATTTATGTAGCACATTTCATACACAATGGTAATTCAAAGTGCTTTACATAAAAGAAAAGAAAATAATAATAAAAAAAATAATCACAACAATAAAACAAGGAATTTAAAAACTTTGAAAATGATTTAAAAATGTATTTAAGAGGTTTAAAATGAATTTAAAACAGTTAAGAATAGAAAATGATTATACAAAAAAAATAGTGCAATCAGTTCGGACATTGCACAGTGCTCATTCAATAAATGCACAGCTAAACAGATGAGTTTTGAGTCTGCATTTAAATGTGACTAATGTTTTAGTACATCTGATCTCTTCTGGAAGCTGATTCCAAATGCGGGCGGCATAATAACTAAAAGCGGACTCCCCTTGTTTTGTGTGAACCCTTGGTATTTCTAACTGACTCGATCCTAATGATCTGAGTGCTCTGTTAGGTTTATATTCAGTGAGCATATCTGCTATGTATTTAGGTCCTAGGCCATTGAGTGATTTATGAACGAGTAAAAGTACTTTAAAATCAATCCAAAATATAACTGAAAGCCAGTGTAAGGACTGGTGTGATATGCTCAGATTTTCTGGTTCTAGTCAGAATTCTGGCAGCAGCGTTCTGGATGAGCTGCAGCTGTCTAATGGTCTTACTTGTGAAGGCCGGTGAGAAGACCATTACAATAGTCCACCCTGCTGGTGATAAAGGCATGAACAAATTTCTCCAAGTCTTGACTAACAAAACATCTAATTCTTGCAATGTTTTTTAGATGATAGTATGCTGATTTAGTTGCTGCGTTAACATGACTACTGAAACTAAGGTCTGTCTCCAGAGTCACACCAAGATTGCTGACTTGATTTTTAGTTGTTAGACCTCTAGAGTCAAGGTATGCGTTCACCTTGAGAACTTCATCTTTGTTTCCAAATGCAATGACTTCAGTTTTTTCCTTGTTTAACTGAAGAAAGTTCTGGCACATACAACTGTTAATTTCATCAATGCATTGGCAGAGGGAGTCAATGGGGCTGTAGTCATTTGGAGATAAGGCTAAGATAGTCACGCAGTGTGAAAACAACGGCGATCCAATGAGTTTGAAAATCATGCAGTGTGAACTCGGCATTAGTGGGAGCATATGCAGGCTAAACAAGAGCGGTGCAGGAATTGAGCCTTGTGGGACTCCACATGTCATGGACGTCCACTTAGACTTATGCTCTCCTATACTCACACAATAACCTCTCCCTTCTAAGTATGACCTGAACCATTTGATTACCATCCCAGAAAGCCCGACCCAGTTTTCCAGTCTCTCTAGTAGTATGTTATGATCGACAGTATCAAACGCAGCACTGAGATCTAGTAGTACCAGCACTGATATTTT
>NW_015505647.1:740746-743126 GCF_001515645.1 Sinocyclocheilus grahami
CAGGTCAAAAGTGTTTAAAACGGTTATAATTTCTTTTGTAGTTTTGTTTTCTGTATTATCTATGTGCATATTAAAATCCCAAGCAAAACAGTCAAACTCTGAGGAAATCATTGATAGCATTTCTGTGAACTCTTCAACAAAGGCTGGAGAGTATTTTGGAGGCCATTATCACTTAATAATGATAAACAGAATGCGTGGAGCATCTTTCGACACAATCCCTAGATATTCAAAAGACAAGTACTGACCAAATGACACTTGCTTGCATTGATAGACATCTTTAAATAGAGCAGCTACACCTCCACCTCTCCTAACAGTCCTGCAAACACTCATGAAAGTAAAGTTAGGAGGGGCTGTTTCATTGAGGACCGTTGCACTGCAGCTGTCTTCTAGCCATGTTTCATTTAGAAACATAAAATCCAGGTTGTTTGTGGTTATTAAGTCATTGATTAGAAATGATTTATTTTTTAGTGAGTGAATGTTTAAAAATGCTAACTTGATGGCATTGCATTTTGTCTCAACAGCAATATTAGTTTGATGCATAACAGGCTGAGTCAGATGAGTCAGCCGTACAGCTTGAGAAGGCCTTAGACTTTCTATCACATGATAAAACAGAAATAGAGAAAACTACAGGCACACTGGGTTCCCGCTTGTTCTGTAAACGTTTGTGAATGTTGCTGCTATTATAGCGGGGACCCGACACATATCACTGAGAGATGTAATCAGTTGTTTTTGGTTCACCTACAGCAGATGGAGGGTTTGGGCCCTGGCGTTGTGGCAGCGGCCTGAGAGCTCTCACCGGAGGAGGAGGACGAGCTGGGCCCACAGGCTTTGGTGGTTGTGGGGCCCGCCGTTTTTTGTTTATTTATTTATCCAGCTGAATTTACTCAGTGCAGCTTATAACATCCAAGTGAAAGATAAACACCAACATGTCAGAAAAATAAATAAATAAATAAACAGAATAAACAGTTGGAAAAAGGATCACCCCCTCCTAAAAATGACTTGTAAACAGGTAAACAATCAGGTGTAGCTAATCAGCTTCTCAATGGCACGCAAAGCCATTTGGCTTTCAACTGTGATCAGCTGTGGTCATTTTTAGGGATGGGTACCGAAACCCGGTATTTAATCGGTCCCGGGGCTAAATTATGAAAGATCGGAATATCGATAAACTCTGACGTTAACGGTTCTGCTATCGGTACTGGAGAAATTAAGAAAACACACATGCATTTATTATTGCAATAGATACATTATCTTGCAAATTCTATCTCACCAGAGTCGCCAGCTGTTTTTATATGCAATAATATTAAAAAAAATTTCTATGATGCATTTTTGCTTTTCGCAATTCAGAAGCGAGATCGAGCTCGTGCGGAGGAGCTTCAGCACGCGCAACATGAAATCGGAAATGGAAAGCTGCTTAAGTTAAACTCTGCGGACCCGGATACGGGTCCAAAATCACTAAAAATGTTTATGCTTCATTTACATAGCCTTCCTTATATGGTATCAGCCCATATATGGGTTCATGTGAAAGCTTGGAGTGTCTTCTTTACAAAGAAGGTTTTTATATTCATAAAGCAGTAAAATTAAGCTTAGAAATGTATTCGTCCCACACACGAATTTCCGCCTAACCATTGCGAATAATTTTTACGAAGAATGTGTATTTTATATATTTTTCACAAAAAAGTCAAGTCATATATCACAAGAAAGCTCTCATTCTCAGGAATTTGACGATGTAGATTATTTCATTGTGTGACAATCACAGATCGAATTATCTTCGATAGAATCGTGATGTAAAATTTGGTCACATCTGAGCGAATTTACATTTATACTCGTAGCACTGCTTCAGTCAGCCGCAAACAGCCAAATATCTATATACTCTATATTATCTTTTAGATTAGGATCTCTTCTTTCAAACAAGACCATTTTCACGTTTCTGCATGCTTCCATCGGTGAGATATATAGCGTTTTGTCCAGGTTCAGAAATAGACGCTCGTCTGGAAACAGGCGCTCTTCATATCATAGGCGCGCACAACCAGTGCGTCTGATGTTCTAGAGCTCTGTGGTCGCTTGTGGACTGCAATTGGTCAGATTACAGTCTGTTGAAATTCAACTCCATTTCAGAGCCATGAAATTTGACACCTCTGCGTCACTAGGGGGAGAGGGGGGTCTTGCATCCGGGACTGTGCCTGTGGGGGTTTTCTGGTCTCTGTAGTTTTTTTGAATGTGTTGAAGGCGAGATTCCCTCACGGAATGGATACGGCACACGCGTCTCGGATTATATCAATCTATGATAATCACATTACAATTTATATATGGTGAAGAACATTCCGCGGCGCCGTGGAGAGGAATGAACGCGCGTCTGGTAAGGCTATATGAGTGTGTTTGC
>NW_015505647.1:743366-744875 GCF_001515645.1 Sinocyclocheilus grahami
TAATTCAATTAATAATCAATTAAAGTGCTTATGGCACAAAGTAAAATAGGATTGTGGGGCTAATGTGTTTTATAAAGCCTGGTTTTGCAAAGGAAACTCACAATGACACATTTAGATGCAAAAATAGACAATTCGACTCGCTTCAGATATAATGTAGTAACTCCTGTTTAGAAGCTGTTATTTGAAAGATTCTTTTTTCTGGTACGTTTTGGCATGTAGTGGCATCAAACAAAGTAAATTGCAGAGAGTTGGGCCTAATAGAACCTGAATTACAGAATTTCCAAAAAACTCCAAAAGCGCCTATGTTTTTTTGTGTTTATTGTAATATTTGAAATATATATAATGTTATTTATAAAGAATTACACTCATATTTTGTAGTTCAAAGGGTTTTCTTTACAATGAAACCATTTTTTCATTTCCTCCATTGTATGTGTGTTGGGTAAACATTTGAATTTGAGTATGTTAAATTTAGGCGAAAATACCAAAACGCCCCAGAGAATAAGTGGTTTAATTATGATAGAGGAGAGAACTAAACATTCAAACGTCTGCTTACACTTTAGGCCTGTGGCTGTTTTATTAAGCTATTTTTATTTTTTATTTAGATTTTGGCTGCTAAGGATTATAGCCGCGTTTCTTCTAGCGCAACTTTTTTCCCTTCACAGCTGTGCGCATTCATTCCGCCCTAAAACCCAAATTTAAAGTCAGAATCAGCACAATCGGTGATTGTTGAAAAAAGGCCGTCTTATACTGTTGCTAAATTGCAGGACATGTTTGATAAAACGTTTAAAGCACAATCCGCACAAGAGACGCTGTTCCCCACGGTGAAATGTGTGCACGCAGCGCGCGCCAAAACAGACAAGCTAATTACACTGAGCTTCGGGCGCTTCCAAACGATGAAATACACACAAAATATGTCCAAATGGCCTGCTTGGAGAGTATTTACTTAAACACATTTTATGTCTTAAGTGGACGAGAACAGTTGGGAGAAAATCCGATGTGTCTCAGTATATTGTCTTAAAGTGACAGACTGGCGCTTGGGCCATCAGTTAATCAAACAAAATGCAAAGACAAAATCACTCACAGCTCTTAATCTGAATTACGTTATAGCTTTAATAAGTATTAATCTATCAATACATACAGTGAAAACTGTAATTACTTAACTTACTTGTAATCCTTAATTATTTGTAATTACTTACCTGAACAGTAATGTTAGTAGAACTTCATGGGAAATGAAAGCACTGTTTATTTCATTTAATTTGTATATTTGTTTCATTGTATTTGTCAGTTTGATTTACTTAGTTTCTTTGTTCATGTTCTTACTGTATCGTGTCTTATGTACAGTATACAACACTAAAAATGCCTGCACACTGGTGCATTTACAAATTGATGTTTTATATTCATTTCATTAAATAATTATCTTACATTTCAGAATATAAAGCTATGTTAATTCAGCTTCTAATTTGTCATATATATATATATATATATATATATATATATATATATATATAA
>NW_015505647.1:745864-746612 GCF_001515645.1 Sinocyclocheilus grahami
CTTGAGCATGCGAAGCAGGTTTCCCCTCGGGGAGAACCCCTTGTTCTTGTGCCACCACTGTAGGGGTCTCATGTACAGCCGGCCAAGAGTTATCACGTTGGATGCAGCTGTCATCAGCCCAAGCAGTCTGGAACTGCTTGACAGTGAGTGACCGGCCTTCTCTTACTCTCGCGACTGAGGTGAGGATCAACTCGATCCGAGCAGGAGACATACATGCCTGCATCGTGGTCGAATCACACACCACACCCAGATAAGTAGTTCTCTGTACTGGAAAAAGCACACTTTTCTTGGCGTTAAGTCTTAACCCCAGCTCTTTCGTGTGAGCGAGAACGACATCTCGATGTCGAACCGCCATCCGCTCTGACTGAGCTATTATCAACCAATCGTCGATGTGGTTGAGTCGTGAAAGTGTTGGGTGAGCGTGCAAGGCCTAAGGAAGAACCAGTATTGGTAAGCTTTTGCCCCCAAAAACGAACCTCAGGAACTTCCTGTGATGAGGAAGGATGGAGATATGGAAATATGCGTCTTTCAGATCGATCGTGACAAACCAGTCCTCGGACCTGATCTGAGACACGACTCGTTTGAGTGTGAGCATTCTGAACTTCAGTCGCATGACTGAGCGGTTCAATAGGCGCAGATCTAAAATGGGACGCAACCCCCCACCATCCTTCTTCGGAACAATGAAGTACCGGCTGTAGAACCCGGAGTCTGCCTCGTGCGGAGGGACCACCTCGATGGCCTCCTTCCT
>NW_015505647.1:746672-747107 GCF_001515645.1 Sinocyclocheilus grahami
TAGTTGGGTGCCTTGAAGCGTCTGCACGCCGACAGGGGACGCTGAACTAGCTGCTCTTGGGACCTCCGCTGAGGCCGCGAGCCTCTCAGTGCCGTTACATTGCCGGGCGGAAACTGAGAGAAGCGCTCGCCGGAGACCGCTGCGCTCTGGAACACGGCAGGGTTGGCAGACCGACCTCCTGAGGGCACTGAGGAGAGACGGGCACCGTGTAATGCGGTGTGAACCTCTCTTCCCCAGAGGGGCTTGTCCTCCGAGGTCCTGAGCCACAGCGTTAGGACTCTCATAGCGGAAGTCTCCTATTGAAAATGACGGCCCTCAGACCCACGTCGTCTGCTAGGAAGACTAAACCACAGCCTGCTCGGGGCAGGACCTAATGAAGCACACTTGGCAGGGGCTCCCACACCGCCAGGTGACCTCCTAAGGGAACCAGTCTCG
>NW_015505647.1:747707-753320 GCF_001515645.1 Sinocyclocheilus grahami
AGCTTCCACGCTGCTAAATAATCTACTAAGGGAATCAGTCTCTCAAGATTGATCTCTAGTGTGCCCAGAACGGCTAGTTCGGTGCCTTGAAGCATCTGCACGCCGACAGGGGACGCCGAATTAGCTGCTCTGGGGACCTCCGCAGAGAGAGCCGTCTCCAACCCGTCTGCTAGATCATGAGCGATCTCCGCGTTCTCAGTCGCCGCCGTGCCTCAGCAGCAGCGGGACCGCAATCGCAAGATCACAGGCACGGACACACTCCTCGGAGCGTGCCCGGCGAGAGCGGAGCGTTTAATAGCGGGAAAAAAACACAACTCCGCTCCTTATTAATGCTGCTCATTATAATATAAGGCATAATATGCTTGTGTAACTGATGTTTGTGCAACTGGCGAGCTCTTTGACGCCCTCCGTATCAATCTCCTCGGAGAAAGACAGGCGGAGCGTCGTGCCCTCTCCCCGGGGGGGGAAGTACCACAGCGCGGGCTTCCGAACCCCGAGAGCGGGCGCCGGATCTGGTGATTAGCAGATCCATACGCGAAACCCACGAGCACAGCCGCCGCTCCGCCTCGGCGAAAGCGGGGCCGGCACCGCGAGGAACGCTAGTGAAGGCTCCCTCCTCAAAGAGAGCCTTCTGAGAGCAAAGCAAGGCAGTAACAACTATGCTTCGCTCTCAAGCAAACCATCCACAGGCTGTGTGTGTCCCCACTCGTGATATAACATTATCTTTGAGCAGGGAGGAACCCACAACCTACAACGTGGCTTGCTCTCGCCCTTGAAATGCTTTGTCCTTGCATGAGCTTAGACATAGCTGGAGCTTATGGACTTTTGACAGACAGCAATAAATATGACTGACACACACAGAGCGCTTCGCTGAATGACAGAAAGCTGATGCTGGCTCCGCCGCACGTGCTTTTAT
Source organism: Sinocyclocheilus grahami (assembly GCF_001515645.1). Taxonomy (NCBI): domain Eukaryota; kingdom Metazoa; phylum Chordata; class Actinopteri; order Cypriniformes; family Cyprinidae; genus Sinocyclocheilus; species Sinocyclocheilus grahami. Next base: position 748,624 of record NW_015505647.1, read on the forward strand.
AGTTTCCCGGTCATGACGTCATCCGCCGTGACGTCCCGCTCAGCTATTGGACTGATTTCACATGTGATTCAAAGCGTGGGTCACTGAAGGCGTTCCCCTAGCGTTCTCGACGCAGCTCGAGTTCCTGAAGAGGAACCCAACAACACAGACCCTCCCTGGATCAGGACGTCGCTCAAAACTGGATGAAAGAGCCAGGAGAAAACTGGTCAGAGATGCTACCATGAGGCCTACAGCTGCTCTGAAGCAGTTGCAGGAATTTATGACAAAGAGTGGTCACTGCGTGCATGTGACAACAATATCACAAATTCCCCACAAATGTGGCTTGTATGGGAGGATTGCGAGAAAAAAGCCACTCCTCAAGAAAGGCCACATGCAGTCACGACTGAGCTTTGCCAAAACGCTCTTTGAATATTCTGAGGCAGATGATACTAAAACTTAATTATTTGGCCTCAACACCAAACAATATGTCTGGTGGAAATCCAATACAGCTCACCATCCAAATAACAGCATTCCTACAGTAGAGCATGGAGGTGGTAATATCTTGTTATGGGGTGTAGCGAATCAGCTCATGGGGAAATATGAATAATTAATCATAACTAGTTATAATTAATTATAAATATTTAGATCCGCTGTAGATATTTAGCTGACCTCTCAGGGTCAACTGTCTGTCAATTCTAAGAATGTTAATTTCCTGTCTAACATACTACATAAACACTTAAACTGGTCTAACATACACATACACACACACACACACACATACAGTTGGTATAGGAAAGGGTTAAAGCTTAACTCAGTAAAGAGGAGAGAAAATAAGAATATGAAGTTATGGAACCATTTGCATATTCAGCAGATCTACCACCTGAAGGAAACATCAGATTCTTAGTTCAAACACACCTTTGTAAAAAGGTGCAAATGATACCTAATGTATCAATTAATAAGACTAAGTTTGAATACTTGCACGTTTCGTCTGTCTGAAAGAAAGGCTTGATGCAGTCCAAAGGTTCAAGTTGATCTTTGCTGAAGTTGGTTGATGAAAAAGAACCAGTTTGAGTCAGAGAATCTTTGTGAATGGAAAAGTCAAGGCCGAAGTCTGGCACGAGCTTAGGATGTCCTGGAGCGTTGTAGCTCACATCTTCTCAAAACAGAACCACCGACTCTGGGTGGGTCACATGGTGTGAGGCCTTTAAGGTTGGAGAAGATCCCCGCCTCTCAAGATGGGCTTGTCCAATGAGAAAGGCCAGAATCCCAAGTGGGAGTTTTGAGATACTGGGGAGTTTTTATGACCCTTTGTGTGAGGGCATGGTAATTTGCAAATGGAACTTGAATCGAAAAGATTCTAAGAACACTAATATATTGCCTATGTACCAACATATAATATACACGCTCGTTTAGATAATCAGAAGGCGAATTCATAGATACTAAACATGGTAGGGTTACATATAGGTAAGATGACAGGAATGAGTGGTTCCATCATAAGCCTGCATAAAACAGTATAAAATCTCAAAGACAACATACACGATGACCTGAATGATATGTGTGTTCATTCAAAGAAAGGGTTTCCTATGGATTAATTAGAGAAAAGTCCATTTCTACTGTGCATTGTGCCTCTTCCTATGGAACATGCAGTGAGAGGGGGAGGACTCTCAACATGCCATTAGGTCGTAAAATCTATCTGGTGTCAGGGTTGCCATGGTAACCAGGGTCCTGGGCCTCATTCACAGACAACTTGGCACCCAGTATGTTTATTGGGTGAGGGGTCTGTGAATGTTTGTTAATCTAATGAATAATTGATTTGTTAAATCAAATGAAAAATGTTGTGTCTGATTGGTCCAGATGCTACAGGGTGTTTCTCTGCAGCAGGGACTGAAGCACTTGTAGAAGGAAAAATGGATGGGGAAAAATACCATCTGATTCTTGAGGAAAACTTGCTGCCCTCTGCCAGAAAGTTGTCAATGGGAAGGTTTACCTTCCAACATGACAATGACCCAAAGCACACAGCAAAACTGACCACACAGTGGTAGGAGAAAATGGTGAATGTCCTTGCAAGGCCTAGTCAGAGCCCAGACTTAAACCCTATTGAAAATCTTGAAGACTGTGGTCTACAAACGGTCATCATCAAATTTAGCTGAACTTGAGCAGTTATGCAAAGAGTGGGCAAATATTGCAAAGTCTAGATGTGCACAGTTAGTAGAGACATATCCCAACAGACTAAAGGCTGTAATTAAAGCAAAAGGTGGTTCAACAGTACTGACACAAGGGGGCGATCCTTTTTCCAACTCTGTGATTCAGTTTTTTTTCTGACATGTTGGTGTTATCTTTCACTTGGATGTTATAAGCTGCACTGGGTAAATTCAGCTGACTAAAACAAAAACTGTGTCCGTCTTCATTTCAGGCTGCAAAGCAACAAAATGTGATTTTTTTTTAAAGGGGGTGATTCTTTTCTATACCCACTATAAATTATACTTGTATAATATAGCAAAGGCTCTAATAAAAATAATAATGAGTAGTACTTGTGGTAGTAAGAGTAGTAGTATTTTTGTTATTAATTAAAATTAATTCATTATGTAGCGTCTGGACCAATCAAACACACAATATATATTGTGTTTTTATATTTAACAAATACTCTGTAACCCCCCTCAGTTAACAAGCCATACGAGGACCCATGAAGAAAGAAAAAATATAGAAAGCAAAAAGCACCAATACCAAAAATACGCTTATTTGTTATATTGTGACTTGGCAGTGCCATTCTAAAATTAATTACAACTTTATTTTTAGCGATTCAATGAACGTCCCTTATATCTTTACCATGGGGTCACTGTGTGTCAGAGCACTTAAGTGTTTGTAAACAATTTGTTGAGTGATTTAGGCATGAGCATGTTTGGGGAATATTCAGTGGATCATCTGTGCTCTCATAAAGCACTTTAAAATGTAAATGACAATAGCGTTCTGATCCTAAAAGATAACATTTGTACTATCCAAAGCTTTTAAACTCATTATTGAACAAAAAGGAACTGTGAGAGGAATAGAACAATACCCTGGAGATTTTGTGTGCAATTATGATCATCAATGATAGAGCTCATTCTCTTTCAGTGTTTGCAATTAGGCTCCAGCTGCTGGGAGCTGCCCCGTCCTGGTAAAGAAGCATGCCATCACCTCCCCCTGGTGCAGTTACCCGGTAACACTTTACAATAAGGTTCATTAGTTAACTGCTTTAGTTAACATGAACTAAGCATGAACAATACTTCTACAGCATTTATTAATCTTAGTTCATGTTAATTTCAACAGTTACTACTGCATTATTAAAATCAAAGGTTGTGCTTGTTAACATTAGTTAATGCGCTGTGAATTAACATGAACTAACTATGAACAACTGTATTTTCATTAACTAACATTAACAAAGATTAATAAATACTGTAATAAATGTATTTTTCATTGTTTGTTAATGTTAGTTAATACATTAACTAACATTAACTAATGGAACCTTATTGTAAAGTGTTACCAGTTACCCATTACAGTCACCCGTCACATGTTTGAGAAAATCAAAAAATGCAAAGAGATGTTCTACTCTTAACATAACTACTTCAAGCATAAATTGTCTGTTCCAATTGTGAATTATGAACTGAATACAGCATATTCCCATGGTATTATGTGATTTAGCCAAGTAGGACATGTTCCTGGATCAACATCCATTGTTTTTTAATTTAATTTCTGTTTAATAATCAAAGCCATAACACTATTCCAAAACCTAACAATAACCAGAACCTCAATAGAGTGCAACAGTCTCCAGAAGTAAAAAAAACATTCTCTTTTAAATAATATCTTATTTAAACCATTTGAGACAGACCTGTTGTGAGCTCTGGGGTTGTTAATTGATGGTATAAGCTTTCGTTAAAGGGGTCATATGATGCGATTAAAATTTTTCCTTTCTCTTTGGAGTGTTACAAGCTCTTGGTGCATAAAGAAGACCTGTAAAGTTGCAAAGACTAAAGTCTCAAATTCAAAGAGATATTCTTTATAAAAGTTAAGAGTCAACCACGCCTACCTAAAACAGCTCGTTCTAACACGCCCCCACATGTCTATGTCACGATGTGGGAAGATTTGCATAATGCCGCCCAAATGTTCACGCAAAGAAAGAAGGCGTAACTTTTATTCTCGCTGTAGTATTGTTGTTGCCGCCTCCGCCATGTCGTGAAGGCGCTGTGTTTCGTTGTGAAAGCAAAACTACTTTGTTTGGCCTTCCAAAAGAGGACGATATCCGCTTCGTCATCCCTGGAGCTGATCCGTGCTGGTCGCTGAGGAAATACTACAACTTCATGCTGTCGATCGCCGGATCGGCTTTTACTGTGGACGAAGCAGAGTCCAGCCCGGGGTCGTCACATGTGGTTGCCGCAAGCCCGCGGACGCTCCTTTGTCGAATCCGCCAGTCGCGCCGTTCTCAAGCCCGCCCGCCTCTGCTCACACAAGCCAGCCTCCGCATACTCTAGGCCACGGCTCACTCTAGGCCTCCGGCCTTTGCTCACTCAAGTGTGTGACGCTTTTTCATTGTGAAAGCGAAACTACTTTGTTTGGCCTTCCAAAAGAGGACACGGCTAGAAATCAGTGGTTAAGTTGTATTTACAACACTGTTCCAGAACAGTTTAACTCGAATATTCAGATGTGTACAGCGCATTTTATGGAGGACTGTTTCCTGATCCTGG
>NW_015505647.1:754355-784613 GCF_001515645.1 Sinocyclocheilus grahami
ACGCTGTAGTATTGTTGCCGCTGCCGCCATGTCGTGAAGGCGCTGTGTGCTTCGTTGTGAAAGCTAAACTACTTTGTTTGGCCTTCCAAAAGAGGACACGGCTAGAAATCAGTGGTTAAGTTGTATTTACAACACTGTTCCAGAACAGTTTAACTCGAATATTCAGATGTGTACAGCGCATTTTATGGAGGACTGTTTCCTGGTCCTGGTAGAGTAGACTACAATGCCGGCTGTTCTGACTCAGACTGTAAGTGTCACGGTGCGTGCGGGGAGATGAAGCGAGGATTCAATTGCAGGAGAAATGGTTATTTATTTTAATAATAACAACGAAACAAAAAACAAACTCAAACCACCCCGAGGGGGAAAAACAGACAGGCAGGCTCAAAACTGCACTCCATGCAGACATATAACACATACAATGAGAAATGACGGATCAGCACAGGATGACAGACACAAGGAGAATAAATAGGAACCAAACGAGGTAAGTACAGTGACAGTAAGTACATTTTTTATATTTAAAGAATTTGCCACTGACGATTCAAACGCGAGTTTTTTGGGCAGTGTAGAGTAGCACTTGTTGTTTGTCATTTCTCAGATCACAAATGCAGACATGGTTTTATGTTACACTCCGGCCGGACAGGGCATCACAGTATGGTAAGGGCGTAACATTTCCGTCACACGCTTGAGGTATTTGGCCAATCACAACGCACTGGATAGCTGGCCAATCAGATCACACCTCGCTTTTCAGACCGATGAGCTTTGTAAAAATCTACGCGTTTCAGAAAGGCGGGCATAGAGGAGAAACAATAATGTACAGTATGTGGATAATAATGTGTTTTTTGAACCTTAAACTGCATAAATACATTTCATTACACCAATTATGTAATGGCACACATTATGACCCCTTTAAAGCCAGCCATTCACATTTTTTCAGATTGTTTTTAAAGTAGTCGTGTTTAACAGCTGAATTTGTGGTGAAAAACTACATTACCCATAATGCTGTACAGAAAATTCACCAATCAGTGAGTTGTGGCGAACACCCACATATACTCATATTTTGCCATAAACTTGAAATATATTGTTTCTATAGATATAACCAAGAAATTTAAATAGTTTTATATTTTTCCTTTTTTAAATTATGGAATTTGCAGTGCTTCATGGGATTGTAGTTCTTTCCCTCACTAAAGCCATTAGCCAAGTCCAAAATGCAAAATGACTGCCATACTACCTTTGTCTTTTTTTATTTCAAATACTTTTTTAGTTCAATTAAAAGTTTTTAATGTTGTGATTCACCTTGTAGCTTATTTGCTTAGTTCAAGGTTTGTAACACTGAAGACTTTTTAAAAATCCCTGTGAGAAATATACTACCAACGCTGCTGAGAAAGTGTACAGGCACAATAGGTGAATTGTAGATTAGATTTGATTGGTTGATCCTCCATCCAGGCATGATGGTCTAGAATACATGAACATACATCAAGCTATCAGTTAGCATTCCTATTTAATATATTCAGAGGCGGACAGTAACTAAGTACATTTACTTGAGTATTGTACTTAAGTACACTTTTTGTGTATCTGTACTTTACTTGAGTATTATTTTTTCTGGGAACTTATGACTTTAACTTCACTACATTTGAAAGACAAATATTGTACTTTTCACTCCACTACATTTCTGTCAAGGTCCTCAAAGTAGAAAGTCGTTACTATGTAGCAGCTTTGAAAGTCAGTGGGTGATTTGTTTCTTCTCTAAAACGTGACTTTCTTTTTTTTCAGACAGTTTATCAGTAATCACTCTTGTAGGGCTACATGAAGTGATTTCTCAGCATTTTTTGAACACTGACCAGTTGCAAATGTGATATTTATTTACAACAATTCAATAATAGGAAGTTAATATTGTGGTATATATTAGACACAATATTGTCTGATTTTGCTAAATTGTGTAAGTGAAAATATTATCTATAAAGTCACAGAAGAACTGTTGTGCCTCTCCTAATAAAACACAATAGGTGTTGGACTTGAAGCAGCACTGCACAGACCATTCTGTGTGTGACATCAAAGTACAGTGAGAGCGATTAGACAGCATTTTATAATTTTTGTTTTGATGTCAAATAAGTCTTGCCGTTTTGCTTTTTTGTTAAAGCAGTGTTGCTGTTGTAAAGTTATACAGCTACAGTTGTGTTGCTGAGTTTTAAAGCAGGTTTGATTTTTTTTTTCTTCCTTACTCTGTATTTAGAGGATTTGACTGTCCACTCTGTTCAAATGTGGATGAATGGTTACACATAGATGTGTGCACTGTGCACACACTGTCAGAGCTGTGTGAGATCACTACCATCCTGCTTTTGTGGAGGTGGGGTGTTAATTTTTTTCCCCCATAGGTTTTTAACATTCTAAAAGCTCTTTATTCCAAAGAATACTACAAGCTAGTCAGTGTATTCAGTAGGTGTAATGTATTATAAGTTGCTTCAGAAGTATTGCAAGTATTATTATATTTACTTTTGGTACTTAAGTACTTTTAAAAGCAAGTACTTCTGTACTTTTACTTCAGTAAAAATCTGTCTTTACAACTTTTACTTGTAATGGAGTAATATTTGACCAGCAGTATCTGTTGAGTACTTTGTCCGCCTCTGAATATATTACACTATAATGATATATTAGCAATATATATGTTTATATATGTATTTAGTTGGAACACACAGCTCATTTTGAATGGCTGCCATGGAGAAATATTACAGCATCTACTAGCAGTGGCTAATTAGCATGCTAACATGCTAACCTTGACCCTTTGGTTTAATCACGCTATGTGAGTCGCACAAATTTTTCACAATGAAGATGCTGTATTCTCTGGCTTCTCAATGCAGTTTTGCAAGTTGTTTGTTATTTTTGAAAGTGTAATGGAATGCATATGAAAAAAATATCCCACAAAAGGGTTTCATCTTATTAACATTTCTTAAATAACTTCTTCTTTGACTAAACAGCCTTACCCTTTTTTAAACCCTTAAAAATAGATCTGACAAGTCCTTGGTAACATGTTGTTGTTTTTCTGTATTTGCGGCACAGGCAAAGAGCCTTCACATGTCTGAAATTCCCAGGTCCGTGTGTTGCCAGGCTTCATCTGCATATCGAGCGACAGGGAAGTGCACGCTATGGTGTCAGGCTCCTCTCTCCTACAGAAACCTGCTCACCGTGGTCGTCCATTAGTCATAATGGCATGGAGGCACATCGCTCTCCTGCGCTATCTTGAAGTGAAATAAAGGAAGCAGGTGTGGGCAGGAAATTAATGTAAATCCATCAGTGTTCAATTAGGCCTGCACACAAAACAAGAAGGGGGGAAGAGCAGCAGCTCCAAACCAATGGCAGCCCCTTTCTTTGTGTGAACACAGGCCGCCTTTCACTTCATCCACCTCTTTGTGCCGGAGACAAATGGAGCTAACTTTAATTATGAAAAAATAGTTGTATGAATTTTCCAGGTGCAGCTCTTTTCGCGAGCAGCCGCAATGGAGGTTTTCACCATTTGGCTGTCAGCGTGGTGTCATGTGTAATTCTGTATGTGTGTGAGTGTGTGTGTGTGTGTGTGTGTGAGTATGTGTGTGTGCGTGTGTGAGTGAGTGTGCCTGGAGGGGCAGAGAGCATTGGCCCTCGGTGCACAGCCTGAAAAAGCACTCTAACCTAATTTGTTTCTAATTACAAAAACAGGAAGTGCACCTGCCATGTATCAGGCCTCACTGGCCCTGACTAATGCACAGAGTGCAATGGACTTTTGAATAGTTTGTTTCATACTTGTTATTAAAATAGGAGAATGAGTTTGAAGGAAATGTTTGAATGTGAGGCATTATGATTTTACACTAATAAAACATAGTACATTGATTTATCAGTGGGAAAATATGGCCTTTGCTAAAGCCTGATGATGTTATAGACAGGCAGATAGATACAAATTAGCTCTGTTCCAAAACTTACTGCTACCTACGTAGATAGCATTTTAGCCAGGCCCAGCTCCAGATATGAGATGAAGGGTGGGTCAAGTGACATTCCAGGTGGGCCGGGGGTATGTGATAGTGGGGGGGGGTCTGTAAATGTAGGCCGAGGCTTGTAAATGAGCCTGGCTACAAGCATGGTTTTGAAGACCTCCGTCACGTTCTAATGCTACTTTCCAGTTTCGAAAACCTGTTGAACAAAAGTGTCATTTTCAGAGAAAGCAACACGGAAAACAAAAGCTCGCATTGCTCTCTAGGGAATATTCAAGCCACGGTCATGATTGTGATCCCAAACAGTTGTTTTTTGCTACAGAAAGGAGCGCTCAAAAAATATAGCGCAGGGTCCCGCCATCCCGTGATTTAGTGCATAACAAGAATGATGGAGTTACATAAACACTAGGTTTGCTGTGGTACAATACTAAACTGAAAGCATCTACTCTGCACCATACAGCCAGGGTTGCTACGTCTGTGTGATAAAACTAGCCAATGCCAAACTTAAAATCTAGCACAGTTTTATCATAGGTAGATGCTAAATATTTCAATACAAGCATTTCAGTGAAATGTAATCTATGCAATATTTCAAACCTTTAACCCACGGGGGGAAAAAATCATCCATGGCAACAGTTTAAAGGTAGCCCAATTCCATGGAAAAAAATGTGGACTTGACTTGCGGGAGTCAGATTTGACTAATCATGGTTTGAGATTAAGGACCGACTGACAAGACCATGCTGGAGGATTTGCTGCTCAACAGATCCTGAGCTCATTGACAAATATCTGATCTAGTAAGAAGTGCTCCCTTTACACAGAGTGAAAGTGAACAGCGAGCGCTCTTTCAAAAGCAATTTCAATACACGCATATCGATAGCGCAAAAATTATATACAATATTAGAATGTTTGTGGGTGTGGGAGGGAGTGGACACAAAAATCGCAGGAGTGCGCTTTAGCGGAACACACATTGTGGACCGCGGGCGGTAATGGTCAGAAATTCAGCAGGAGCGTGGTTAAGAAAACAGGCCCACGCAGGGCTCTAGTCACGACTGATAACAAGCGGCCAAAAATCATCTCTCCATCCTTCCAAAAACAGTTCGGGGGTATGACTTCAAATCCAGCTGGTGAGGATTTGCCCTGTTTTTTTGTGTGTGTGTTATTGTGTTTTTGACACCATCTGAAGCTGCTAATGAACTTGACCTTATTGCCGCAAATGGAAGAGGTGGTAGCTGTGTCCTGGTGAGCTGAAGTTGTTTTCTTTTGTCCTTCGAAACAAGATATCTGTACATATTGTGTTTTGTTTGGTGCAGTGTAAAAAACTTCACTTATAGTTCTAACAAAGTTCATTGGCTGTTACTATCTGTCGTTACACTGCTTCATAATTCAGCATGTTCGTTAACCTCAAAGGATGTGAAGTGAATGAGCTGGCTAAGGCTGTTGCAACAAATTAAAAATTAATTAATTAATTAATTAATTAAAATTTAAATGGAGGGGGTTGGGAAGAAAACAAAAAAGAAAAATATATGGAGCTGATATATATAAAATGTAAAAATATATTAAATAATTAAATATATGAATGCAAAAGAAAAAAGCTGTAATAAAATTATATATTTAATTATATATTTTACATACTAATATTTCACACAATATTAACATGAGTGATGTATTGTTTATGGTTATTAAAGTATTGCATTGTTAGCTTAGCAACATTCTATAATAAGACAGCAATGCTATTTGTGTGGCAGATTTGTTCAGTTGAAATCAGTTGCTTATGAGGTTTTATTTCCATCAGCATGCTGTCTTACAAAGTGGTTAGCAATATAGGCAGTAAGCAGTGAGGTTAAAGTGCCCCTATTATGCCTTTTTTCTAAGGTTGCTAATATTGTTTTATGAGTCTCCTAAAACAGGTTTACATGCATGCAAGATCAAAAAACACGTTAGTTTTCTCAAAAAATAGATTTAATTTTACCTAATTTCTAAATGATTCGTAAACGACTTATGCGAAGCAGTTCAAAGAAGTCTCTCTAAACCCCTCCTTTCCATGAGCCCTCACTACTGTGATTGGTCAGATGGTGCAGTACTTTGTGATTGGTCCAGAGCCGTAGAGAGATTGGTCTACTGTGTACAGCGCATGTCGGAAACGAAACACCCATTGCCATGACGGAATGACAGCCCTGGAAACTTGTCAATACATACAAAAGATGGTATCGATTGTACCTTACCAATTCGAGCCGGAGTCTGATGATGAAACGGTTGAACTGGCTGATCAACAAGAGACTGATTCGCAAGCACGACTGGAGCAGAACGTTTCTCAGTGGTAAGTGTCAAGTGTTAACAAGTTTGTGGTAATTATAAGATAAAACAAATTTACTCTCACAGCGTAGGATACAGCGTCTTCTCGACATGATGTTAACCACACGGAAATTGTACTGTTTGTGGGTGGGCAATGTGGGCAGACATTATGCAAATGTGTTAATTTGTGACGTATAGCCATAAAAATATTTTAATTCCTGACGACTCGTTTAGGCGATTGCGAGCCGACTCTTTTTTTATAGACAATAACTTTATTTATCGTGCACTGTCGGCTTCACGACTTTGCAGATAGTTTATGTTCACATACAGCTACTTGACACACACTGCATGAAAGGTAATATTTGAAAAGGCTTAATAGGGGCACTTTATATATATGTGCATTAATGTAATTATCACCCACCACAAGAAAGTCTGCAATATTGTTCTCATTCAGTCAAATAGCTTAAATGAAGCGTCATAGCTCATGTAGTCTCAGACAACATTACAAATCTGATGTAGCTACACTTTGAAAAAAAGAATAGAAGTGACCTACATCTCACCTGACGACAGAAAGCTTTTTGCCAAGTCTGAGGCAAGAACGCGTGAACCAAACTCGCAGGGCTTTGTTTTGAGATGTTACACTGATTGCTAATTAGCACATGACTTCACCAAAGACCAACGAATCATTTAAACAGAGAAACAGACAGTGAAAGTCGATGAGCATGAGGATATCACATTTCAATCAGCATGTTACAATAATATCAATGAAAACAAACTCAGTTAGGGCTGGCGCGGCTGTACCGCTGAGGTCATTGTTTTTCATCAGCTTACATGGATCCGTGAATCGTAGCTATGGCTCTACATGCACAAGTATTTCTCTGGCATCACTGAATAGATGCTTACAACAGTCACAGGGACAGCTAATAGTTCTCATGTTGCATGAAAACAGTAATTCCTCAGCACGCTAAAGCGATATTGATGTATTAGAAGATTATTAATTTGCTCAGCATTTGAAGAACTCATCAGAGACATGCTGTTAATTCCCACTGTGAGGTAATAGAGTGGAATACAGTTTGTTTTCAGTGGAACCGGGCTGTGAGGACGTTGCCTGAAGTATGTATCTGGCTTTAATTGCTTACCAAGGGCATATATGAGCACTGAGAGAGAGAGCGAGAGTGAGACACCACTCACATCTATTATCAAAGGCCATGGGAAAAGGGTCGCCAAACAGTTGTGCCTGTCAGGCCTTATCAACAGACAAATCCCCACTGGTGTTAATGGCCAGGCTTTGTCTGCCTTTCATTAACTAACAAGGCAGGAGCTTGTTCCTCTAATGTGTCACTTCCTGTTGCACTCTCCTCCCAGGGCAGGGGGTTAGATGCCCACAGCCGGAAAAATTCCATACATCAGAGGAAACATTAACCTGACTCTTTGCTAGCCCTAAGGACCGAAGGGCGTGTGCCAGGGAAATGCTGTGCCCTTCTCCGGAATGCACTGTTCCTGAAAAGCCAAGGTTTTGGCTACTGTTCCTGCACTAATCCTTAATTAGATTATCCAACGAATAAATTGACATGATATCTTCTTATTCATGCACAAGCACTTTTCTAATTCGGAAGGAGACTATTGCTAGCCAACAGTATGGTGGTTTTCCCCACATGATTGTGCACTCTTGTGCAACTTTCATCTTAGAGCATTAATGCCAATACTGGCCTAATGCGATAGCAAATTTAACAGGGGCTTATGAAGGATTCTTACATTACAAGCAAGAGGGCTATCTTTGCTGAGACAGAAGCCATGAGAGCTGTGGGCTGCGTCGGTGGTGGGTTGCGGGGGGTGGGGGGGCTGCCTGTTTGGCAGTCTAGCTGCTCGTAGAAGGAGCAGGTCAAGTTCTTGGCGAAGAAAGTGCTGCGTTGCTATGGCGACAGGAGATTTTCTTTCCTAGTGTCCCGGGGTTAGGGTGCCATCAGCAGTGTGAATGTTGCTTAAAAAGCAATGCAGTTCAACCCCTAATCGCCCCCCATTTATTTTTGGGCTCTGTAAAGTCCGCCTCAGGCTGCATAACAAAGGAATCAGGAAATACAGCTGTGAGGACAGCAAAACCACCGAAGACATGGCCAGAGCACATAAATACGTTCCATTCAGCAGCTCCATTAATAATTTACAGGAACTGACAGGACATAATCGGAGGAGATGTTTATCATTTTACAATCATTAAAAACCATCAACCTGTTTGTTGTTTATTGGTTCCTATTATATAATATTATTGAGTGAAATACAGAGTTCTGGCATGAAACTCTAGATGGCGCAGTCCGATAGGTCTAACTCAATCTGACCTAATGACATCATTATCACATGGCACAGCTGATTGGTTCTCTCCAGTATTGGTAGCCAATGAGCTCGCTGCTCAACATTAAAATATATGACTAGTGCTTGCCGTAGCAGTTGCAGCTTGCTTCAGAAACCCCCACCTTCCCCAGCTCCACCTGTATAGATCTGCTACGAGGTGATTCATGTATGCTATATCGGGTTTATTTCATGTATTGTTATATTTGCAGCAGCAATATTTCTTACATGCTCACAGCAGCATGTTGTGGATGTATTGGCAGTAGCAAGTCTTGGTACTTGCTCTGCCGCAGCAGCAGCAGCATAGCAGATCTATTCCATCAAGACCAAATACATTAACATTGTCATGTACATTACCATGCCAACCCCCTCCGAGAGTTGTCATGACGGTAATAAATTTAATATAGGAATGCTGATGAAATTTAGCGATCATGAGATTTCCTTGCAACCTTGATTAAATCTTTACTGTACTGAAGATAAACCTCAGTATTTCTTTTCGGACACATTGCGTGGAGTAGGAGGTGGACAGGGGGCTACATTATGGAGAGGAAAAATCCTTGGCAAGCGCAATTAGCGCATGTGGATGTATGCTGCCAAAACAACTTTATTTATGTTTGAATGGCAGTGCTCAGTTCAGGTTGGCACAGATTGTCAGCCGCACTCGTTGGCTTCTTCCACCCGCCACCATGTCCCCATGATGCACCTTCACCTCCTGCTCGGAGTCTGGAAAGCAGAATGAGGCCTGTTAACCCCCGGTCCATGCTCCAATAACCAATCATGAACTAACATCTGAAATATGAAGCACAGACTCAACAAAGTCGGTGAAGGTATTCAGTCACGACATCACAAGAAGGAAATGCATGAGTCATCCGATAACTTCTCTGGCTTCATTTTTCCTCTTCTTTCACGAGTCTGGTCTACTTTGGCCTCCTTTGTGTAGCTTGCTCAGGCACCTGACAGGGCAATAAACGTAGTCATTCCTGTCATACGGTGCAGGAAGGGTCAAGTAGACACATCTGTTATCAGTTGAAAATAAAGTGTATGTTCAAGTGTTACCCATCCCAGATCATTCCAACTTGGCATTTGATATATATACTGTATGTATAATTTATACTGGTATGTTTTTATACATTGTGGCTAAGTTTGCAGCCTTTAAAGGAAGAAAGGGCTTTTTCCTTGGTCTGTAGTCTGTAGAGGCTCAACTGAAGATCATGACCGCTTGGGATCCTTCAGCACGCTGCAGCTGGTGGAGGGGTGAAGGAGGAGAGAGCGGCCCAGCCCTGGCAGCCTTAGCAGGAACAGATAACAGCTGATACTGGTACTAATTTGGTAATGTGAAGTACCACTGGATGACGTGAGTTGCGGGCTGGTGGTGCCATTGATAAAAAGCATGCCAGCAGAGATGAGATCCTCCTTAGGATGCTGGTTGGGTCTTTGTGACGTCGATGCATGTATATGTCTGTTCACAGGCAGGACTGCCATTTATAAACCTATCTCAGGATTGGTCATTGATGTCTCTCTAAACATCGACAAGACTCACCAGATGTTCAGACGTTTTAAAAGGAGGATTCACAGGGTCAAAACACTGTTCCTGCACCTACAATAAAAATAAATAAATAAATGGTCCAAAAATGTTGGCAGTTTCTTTATCAGTCCATTCATGTAGACTCCATTCATTTTTCTTTGATCAAGTATTCATCCATTTTTTATATTTACTATTTATACTCAATATATTTTTGTAGTTAAAAATATATATACAATTTTTAAAAGTACAAAAAATGTTTTTTATGTTATATAATTTTATATTATATTATATATTATATTAATATTTAATTAGAACTTATATTGGAAATATATATTTCAATGTTTATATTTATAAATTTAATCTCCAATATGTAATTGTTAATTAATATGAATAGTTCATTTAAATTATATATACTCTGAACAAAATTATAAACGCAACACTTGTTTTTGCCCCCATTTTTCATGAGCTGAACTCAAAGATCTAAGACTTTTTCTATGTACACAAAAGGCCTATTTCTCTCAAATATTGTTCACAAATCTGTCTAAATCTGTGTTAGTGAGCACTTCTCCTTTGCCAAGATAATTCATCCATCTCACAGGTGTGGCATATCGTGATGCTGATTAGACAGCATGATTATTGCACAGGTGTGCCTTAGGATGGCCACAATAAAAGGCCACTCTAAAATGTGCAGTTTTACTGTATTGGGGGGTCCGGGGGGGTCCAAAAACCAGTCAGTATCTGGTGTGACCAACATTTGCCTCACGCAGTGCAACACATCTCCTTCGCATAGAGTTGATCAGGTTATTGATTGTGGCCTGTGGAATGTTGGTCCACTCCTCTTCAATGGCTGTGCGAAGTTGTTGGATATTGGCAGGAACTGGAACATTGCCCAGAACAGAACCATACCGCCAAACCAAACTTTATGCTAAGTGTCTGTCATTTTGACGATAGTGGTCCTGACAGAATGATAATAACTGAAGCCCCCCCCCCCCCCATTTTTATAAATAAATTCAATAAAATTCTTTCTGATTCTGATTTTAATTCTATAATTTAATCACTGTGAATTTGTCACTGATGGGCACGGTCTTTGCATTCAGAGCCAGGAAAAGTATTATGTTAATAAATGATACCGCTGGAAGAGTGAGAGTTTGGAAATATACAGGAATAATAATAACAGCATCTGGACTCTGGACAGTGTTATTACCATTTAAATTAAGGCCCTTGAGCTAAGAGCCTCTCAAGTGAACAATCTTAAAGTTAACTAAGCACACATGAAACCACAAAGCCTGTTTCTCCCAATATATACAGGTGCATCTCAATAAATTAGAATGTCGTGGAAAAGTTCATTTATTTCAGTAATTCAACTCAAATCGTGAAACTCGTGTATTAAATAAATTCAATGGACACAGACTGAAGTAGTTTTGGTTCTTTTAATTGTGATGATTTTGGCTCACATTTAACAAAAACCCACCAATAGGTGACAGACTGACATTACAACAATTCACAACCCCACTCTTACGGCTGAAAGAGGCCGGCATGTTTCGATGTAAATACGCCTAAATAAAAACTGCTCTCAGAGCAGTGTTGGAAAAGTCACCCGTCACAGTGACTGGGAAATGTCTGTGTCACATGTGCTATCCAAAGCAGACAGATACACAGAGCAGCAGTCAGGCTGCAGGCTTGGCCGGCACACAACAACAGACATTTCTTACGTTCCCTTCAGTCTGTTAGAGAATACATTGGAAATCAAAGCGCAAGTAAGTCTCGAGTCTCAGATATTTTCATCAGCGTGAACCAGTCATGGGTATCCTCTATCAGGCAGATGAGACTTTAAATTAGCAATGCAGTGGTGCAGTGCTGATTTTTCAGGCAAATGATCGGGATGGCTGGAAAAGGGTTGAGGAAAGGTGCCTGTTATAACATCCGCTTCTGATTTTCCCCTGAAAGGTTTGAAGTTTTAGAATTAGCCTGGTAAAGACATGTGGCATGCACTGGCTAATCTACACACTGATCTCTGCTTGCTCTCTGCAAAGCCAACAGGCAGATCTGACAGCAGCTAACTAGCACCCCCTTTTGAAGTGATCGCATCTGGTCTTAGCTGCTGAGCGTCAGAGCATGGGGAACGAGTCCAAAACATGATGCTTTTCCTCTTGTGATTGTGATCTTTGAAATATCCATTTATAAAAAGCCAATACATCTGTCATTTAGCATAACAATCAATGCTTTATTCATTTCCTTGGACATTTTGCTTCTAAATTTTTAAATAACATGCATGAAACTTCCTTTTCTTTCTTTTTGATCCACTCTGCAAGTGGAGGAAGTGAAACAACTGCATATTTCATCAGCGCACACTTGCACACCAGTTCAGCACATTGTGTGGTCAGATAGCGTCCCCATGGGTGTAGCTCCTTGGCAGACGGCATTTAATTAATCCCGCACAAACACTTATAACCCTCTCTCCGAGGGTCTGGGATCAGGGTAGGAGCACGGCAGCTATCAGCCCACTCGCCTGGAGCCACTTTAGAGAGTGGCCTGCTGGGATCCGGATGGAGCCGGGGCCCCTGGGCCACCGGAGAGCAGTATGGGAGCGTTCAGATAAACAGCTCAGACAGGATCATGGGTGAACCGTGGGTAAAGGACTTGATTCCGTCTCTCTTTCTATCCTCTCTCCACTTGCCTGAGCACTGGAGCTCCATACTATAGGGCTGATCTGTGTGTGTGTTTTCACAGAGTTTGGAGCTGCTGTAGGTCAAAGAGGAGACTGGCGGGCCGGGGGAGCAGGCGGGCTGGGCGAGCGTTAAACTGGTCAGGTGCAGCGCCACCAGTGATCATTAGGGTTACAGCTGCTAGGGCCAGATTGTCTGCTGCCTGTGCCGGGCGAGATGTCTCACCCTGGGAAAAAGAGTGAGCATCTGTCTGTCCTTCCCCGTAGACATGAACCTCCTACCAGCCTGTCCAACTCAGCCCGACTGGTAACAAGGTCACCTATCTTTTTTTCTCTTTCTCTCACTCTCTATCTCACTTTTTCTCACTGTGTAAATGCTGTTAACCGTTGCTTCACTGCCTAGTTATCAGGTCAGTGAGACACAGGAGCTTCAGATCTATTTTTTGATAGAAATTGTTATTTTATAAGGAACACAAAATGCTTTTTTATATATATATATATCGACGGTCAAGCTATTAAAATTTGTAATTGCAATTATTGTTTTCATAATGCATAATTGTTTTCTAGTTAGAAACTTTGAGTTTAGTTCCAAGAAAACCAAATAATACTCTTAAAATTATTTTGCAATGACCTAGCTCATAGCATAGATAATAATATTGTGTAATATGATTACAATTTAAAATAACTTTCCTTTCAATATGTTTTCAAATGTAATTTATTCATGTGATGGTAAAGCTGAATTTTTTTGCATCATTACTTCAGTCTTCAGTGTCACAGTAGCCTTCAGAAATCTTTCTAATATGCTGATTTGGTGCTCAAGAAACATTTCTTATCAGTGTTGAAAACAGTTGTGCTGCTTAATGTTTTTGTGGAACTTTTTTTCAAGATTTGTTTATGAATAGTTCGAAAGTAAAAAAAAAAAAAAAAGAACAAATAAATTAAAAAACAAACAAAAAAATGAATAGCTTATGTACCCCAGAGTTCCACTTCAGGAACTTAAGCTGCATCTGGATGCTTTGAGAACACCTCTGCGTGACCATGCTCTGAAGAACATGTGAAATCAGTCCTGTGGAATGGAGAGACATCATGGACGGGATGACATAGCGGCTAGGAATGTTAACAGCATCAGCTTCTACTTCATCAGTAAGCGCTCTGTGTCTCTGTCTGTCTTGAGAGTGTGTGTTTGTTGTGCCAGTGCACATTCTGATGGCGAGTGTTAAAAAGAGTGACAAGAGTGACAAACAGCATTCTAGATTGTGTGATCCTCAATCTTTGCGTTGCTTGTCTGGGAGCAGAGCACACTCAGTCAGCTCTCGAGGGGGCTGACTGTCCACATTGAGTAAGAGTTAGTTGAGTTAGTAAGTAAGTATCGAGGTCATGCGGTGAGTTCACACATCAACTGCCAGGAGATGCTGGCCGTGTGTTTCTCCCAGACCTGAGAGGCCATCATGTGCTTCTTCACACAGACGGCACATCAGTGGTCTCTTGGTGGACTTGTTTGCATCTTGAGAGACCTCACATTGCCCACTTTGGTTCTCCCTCACATATCCAGCTCATCTGGGACTGGATACTATGGTACAGGCATGCCTGAAGCTGTGTCTGTACACTTCTCCCCCAATTGCTCTGCTCCCGGGAGTTCTGGAGAGAGTGTGTCCCGGGATGGAGCTCCATCCTTCACCCCCGCCCGGAGTTAGGGAAACTGTGGTTGTGGCCCCTGAGGGGGCACAGCTCATAGCTTCCGGTCTATTAACTGAGGTTGTTGAGACCATACTCCAGTCCAGAGCGCCCTTCACGAGGAAACTGTACTCATTGAAGTGGAACCTTTTCACTTCTTGGTGCGGCAACCATCAACTGCCCAGTTGCTTCAGTGCTGGAGTTTCTGCAGGAATGGTTTTCTGCAGGATTAGCCCCCTCCACCCTGAAGGTGTACATGGCGGCCATAGTTCCTTACCACGCCCCACTGGGTGGTCAGTGTTTGGGGAGAAACCCGTTGGTTACACATTTCCTCAGTGGCGCCTTGAGGCTGAGGCCTGCTTCACGCTCTAGAGTGTGGTCTCTGTAAGCCTCCCTTTGAACCCCTGGAGGAGGTTCCGGAGAGGTTCCTTACATTTAAGACTGTTTTCTTACTGGCCATCTCATGACAGAGCACTGGACACTTATGTCCACAGAGTTGCCCTGTGGAGAAAGTCTGACCAGTTATTTGTTTGCTTTGGTCCGCCCAAGAGAGGTCTCCCAGAGACCAAGTAGACCTTAAGTCGGTGGATTGTGGATGCAATATATTTTGCCTGTGAGTCCTATGACCTTCCTTCACCTTTGTGGGTCAGAGCGCACTCTACTAGAAGTGTAGCGGCCTCCAAGGCCTTTCTCTCGGGGGTATCAATGCACGACATCTGGTCCACCCCACTTACGTTTGTCAGGTTTACAACCTCGAAATGGAAGCCACTCCTGGCTCCTCTGTTCTCTCATCCTAGCTGTGTAGTGTTCCACACTAGGCAGGGATTTGTAAGCATGGCAGAGTGTCTATTCTCGTTCCCAAAGCATCCTGTTCCTGAAGGGCAACGTCTTTAGGTTACATATGTAACCATCATTCTCAGAGGGAATGAGATGCTGCGTCTCGTTGCCATACTTCCTGCATCCCAGCAAGCGCTTTCATTACTAATCAGAATCTGATGCTGTTTCCACCGCACATGCTTTTAAGCTTCCTGGTCGCTATATCATCCCACCCATGACGTCTCTGCATTCCACACGTGGTTTCACATGTGCTTCAGAGCGTAGTCATGCAAAGGCATTCCCAAAGCACCCCGACTCAATGTCTCATTCCCTTGGGGAGCCATGGTTACATAAGTAACCTAGAGATGTTTTGAACGGTAGTGTAAATATCTATGAATGAACAAAATTTTTAAAAAGTTAATTTGAACAAAAATGCTTTTAAAATATTTAATTAATTGCTTGTTGAAAACAGTTGTGCTGCTTAATATTTTTGTTGAAACAGATTTGTTGATGAATAGTTCAGAGGTTAAAAAGAACAGCATTAAAACTAAAAAAACATTTGTCATATTATAAATGTCTGTATTTATTGCGCAGGGCAGTATTAATTTCTTTAAAAAAATAAAAAACTTAGTGACCCCAAAGTTTTGAATGGTAGTGTAAATGTCTATGAATGATGGTGTTTTAATCATGGGTGATATTTTATTTCAATGAATGATTGCACTATTACACTACTAATTACACTATTAAATATACATATGCTACCTTAGGTATACTACCTTACATTATACTAACACATTATATTGCCTTTCCTTTTTTAAACACCTTGTCTAGGTTTGATTTCTAAATAAATAACCTGTAAAGTGGGAGTTTGTCCATCATTTACTGATAAGCAAGTGCAAGGGACATTTATAGAGCAAAATGAAATAGTTTATTTTACAGTGATGTCAAACAAAAGTTAATTTAGATAAAAATGCTTTTAAAATATTTAATTAATTGCATGATTTAATGTTAATTTTAACAGACATAAAACTTAATGACATTGACCTGAACTCACTGTTTCTTTTTAAAAACAACATTACATCCGAATTTCTCCATTAATGAAGCTTTTGAAAAGTTACTTGAAAACAGAGTTTGTGGTTTAAATAAATGTATTTTGATTTCTGTTAAAGAGAGGCAACCAAACAAGCAAAGTTATAACCCTGGAAATGAACAAACACAACCGTCACCTGTCGACCCGAGAACCCTCAAAACAAGTGCAAGGATTGCTCCCAATACTCCTCTCAGCATATTTCCATTGTTGATTATTTTAAGATTAACTCTAGTCATAATCTCTTCTAAGTGCATGTATTGATGGATTTTAATCAATGTGAGTGAGTTCTGCTATGTAAATTGTTATATTGAAAATCACATCACAACCTCAATAAGCCACAAATAGCATATGGACAGCTATTAATCTGTAAAATGCAAGATTCTGCAAACATACTGGGGAGCGATTAGTCAACATCATAAAAATATGGTTTTAAGTCAAATTATAATTTTAATGGACAGCAGATTAAAGCAGAGGTCAATCATGCTGGTCTGGTGGCAAGCAGTCAAACATCGGCCCTTGAACAAATGTGAACAGTCTGAATTTATGAAGAAAACTGCTGTTTATCACCTGGATTTGAAGTTGGTTTGGAGAGCATAAATTCCTTATGCTTTTATAAACCAGTGACTATGGGCCAAAGGCAATGTAAGATATAGTGAACTCTTCTAGATGTTATTATATGTACACAGACCACATTATACAAGGAAAATTATCTGTATTACCTTGGAGTACAGTAAATACAATGATACATGAATATGGTAAACATTGGAATTGAATATGCCAATGTACCATAATATTACCATCTGATACCATCACTCTACCTGCTAAGACCACAGTGCTTTTTGTAAGGAATGGAAAGCGAGTGACAGAGGGAGAGAAAGAGAGTGAGAGGGAACACAAGACCAAACAGGTGTGACTCCAACTTTCTGCCTCACAGGAGAAAATGAAGCGCTGTCAAGGACACTGCACCTGTGCTATTGTCTGCAACAAATGGCTTTTAAGTGCAAATTTCTGTCAGGCTTAAAGGAGGGCTGTGGCCTTTGCACTTATATTCCCCATCTGAACTCATACAATCTGCATAATGGGGTGGGAATCAAAATGAGGCTCCACAATGATTCTTCAGTGCTATGAGAGAAACACACGACACATCGTCCTATCCTCAAACACTCACTGCCATGCATACTACATCTGTTTCCACATTCTTATTTCAGATGCATACAGTTAATGTTAAATATTTAATGTTCGCCAAAAAATTTACATTTTGTTCTTGTACATTATTTCATATTGTACATTATTCAAATCCAAATGACAAACTTTATTTCACCTTACTTTGCAAAATCTCCAAGCTGTTTGTCCGTTCATTGATGTTGGATGGTGATTTATACTGTCAGCATCTATTAAAAGGACAAGCAGCACCTTAGAAGTACCATAAAGTTTAGGGTGATCTAAAATTTTAATATAATACAAAAGCAATGTAATTTCTAGTGCAGTTAAGTAGAATTGCAATTAAACTGTGACAGTACATGCAGATGTCTATTTAAATTTAAAGCTACACTATTTTTGGCCATATAGCAAAACACAGGAGAACACATTAGCAGAGATATTATAATGATGGTAAAACTGTGTGGAAGAAATCGCAAGACACAACATGGCAGCTGTGGGAAAGGAAGTCCCGCCTTTTAATTTAAAGAACCAATTGTTGTCAGTTTTCACAGTTTTGAATAGCACATTACCATACTAATCGCACTACTTCAGCAGTATGTCAGTTTCTGAATGCATGGAATCCCCAGATAACACAGAAATGTGCACTACTGTATCGCACAATGCAACTCAATCTCACAATGCATTGTGCTCGACTTTCACTTCAGTGAAAACTCATGGCATAGGTTGCTGCCATGGTTTGTGCATTACAATTGTTCAAAAGTTTGGGGTCAGTAAGATTTGTTTAAATGATTTTGAAAGGAGTCTGCATTTATATGATCAAAAAAATACAGTAATATTTTGAAATGTTATTACAATTCAAAATAACTGACTTCTATTTTAATACGTTTTAAAATGTAATTTATTCCTGTGAAGACAATGCTGAATTTTCAGTAGTCATTACTCCTGTCTTCAGTGTCTCATAATCCTTCAGAAATCATTCTAATATGCTGATTTGGTGTTCAAGAAACATTTATTATTTTTATCGATGTTGAAAACAGTTGTGCTCCTTAATATTTTTATGGAAGCTGAGATACAGTTCTTGTTGATGAATAGTTCGAAAGTTCTAAAGAGCTGTATCAATTCAAACAATAAATTTGTTGTTACATCATAAAAGTCTGTCTGTCTGTCACTTTTGATCAAATTAATGTGCCCTTCCTGCATGGTATTAATTTTTTTATTAGTTATATTAGTTCTTAAAATAGGATTAATATGTGGCCTGTAGTGCATGAGCTCCTACATGTGTGACTTCACATCTGGCTTGGGTCATTTTCCGATCCAGTTGCGATGTTGTGCCATTTGTGAGGCTAAATGCATCAGCTGACAGTTGACAACTACTGTACAAATGAACATATTACCTGAATAAACAAAGACTGCTATGTAAATAGCTGCTCACCACTGATATCAGATTCAGTTCATAGATTAATGGAAGTGCTGATGCAAACTCCTTTGGTGTAGCTTAGAAAGTTTCACAGAGAAAGGCGGCGAACAAACATAGCTATCTCTGAAATTTGAATGAACGTGATGCCCCAGGATATTTGAAATAATAAGGTTACATCATTGAGGAGGGACATGAATGAAAGAGGTTCAACTAATGGCATGCTGTGTTCTCTCTTTAATGTGTTGCTAACTTGTTGCATCAGCTGTCACTGTGCAGGTTTGTTTGCAAAACTGTTTTTAAGCAGGATTTGTACCTTGTTGAAATTCTGCTGAATGAAATTATGCATGAGCTCATGTTGTTTGTTAGTAGTTCAGACAAAAAGCAGATTCAGTCTCAAAAACATGTTACGGTAGTCCAGTCCTTTTATGAATTAGAATTCATGTTGTTTTTGAGAACTGAAGTAGCTGAGTACTTATTAAAGTATTTTGTTTCCATGTGATCTGTATTATGCTAAGTTCTTGTAATGCTGAAACTTTTTGGTGTGTCTGAAGAGCAAGAATTTTTGAGCTTCATCCAGTTTAATACTTATTTAATAATGCAAAAAATAAAAAAGAAGCTATTCATAAGCAAATCAAAGGGCCTTAGAAGAGGTTTTTAATCAACACACACTTAACTTTATCTGGATCTTGTTGAATGCTGGTGTATCTATAAGAGTCTGAGTCTGTATTCACTGTATTGGGTGACTCAGTCCTAGTATGATGCTAATGGTTTTCCTGCAGCGGCCGCATCAACACCTATGTGCTGCAACCAGACTGCAACAATGACACGGTGCAGAGAGCGTCACCTGAGCTCACTGTGAACTTTCTTCTTACATACCACCTATGAGTCATTCCTGCCGTTCCTGTGGCTTTCCATTGCAAGTGAAGCTTACATTGAGAACACCTCATAAATTCAGAGCTGGGGTATTCACTTTTTCTCATTGTGTTGAATCACTTGAGACGCCAGGTGGCTGCCAAAAATATCATACACATATTATATAATGTACAGGTACATTTTCCCACCAAACAGTTCTCTTACATTTGAAGGAATTATAATTTGGTTAGATAAAAACTATATATTCATCTTTTTCTCCTAATAATTATATAATTCATATCTTTTTTCTAATAATTATTATTATTATAACTTTAAGTGTATTTATACTGTAAGCAGTTTGTTTTAGCTTGATGTTGTTTACATCTTGATTTTACATTTTTATTTAGTTAGATATTTTAATATATTATTAATATTTTTTTTATTTAAATACTTTCATCCTGCACCCCCCTTGGAAGTGTCATACAGGGAATTCTAGGTATGTTCATTTCTAGGTATGGTAATATCAGTACTTTACTGTAAAATTACATTATATGTCCTGATTGATCTATGACAGTTTTTAAGGGGACATATACTGTTGACCAATTAACAGGTTTTTACCATAGCTTTTGTCCAGTCTTTTTACTATGAATGAACACAACGTTACACCACAGGCCACAGCTGAACTGGCAATCAATTCTCAGCTACCATTTATACTGAGAATAAACTCATAAAAATCCTAGAAGATACTGTCTAAGCAGTAGTTTCTCTGTAGCAACTGTCACACTGCCTAAGACTGCATTTCTATATCAATTCAGCACTCGAGCATTAGTTAGGCTTATCTACTTGAACTTTCAAACACTATAAACATTTTCACACAAATACTTACAGTGGCAAGACAAATAACTACACAAACCCTGAAGTCTTGTTCTCAGCTAAAGTAGATTATGTGCGGCTGCTGTGTGGAGCGTGTCTTGGGATACTTTGGATGCAGAGTAATAAAACTCTTAGCGTGCCTGTGCCAAGTTGGGACATCTGCTCACCTTATCACAGATAAGTGGGGGTTTGTCCCAGCATCTGTTAGAATTAATCCATTTTGCAAACACAGTTATCCTAATCTCCTAAATATGCCCCTTGCACATCAACGATGCCTAAGTATTGCTCTTTTTTACATTGTTTTGTCCTGTTTCATGTTAGCCTAAGAGGCTGAGCATCACTGAAGACCTGAAGAGACCGAAAAAGTAAGCCGTGTCCAAAATGGCTTAAGCACACTGAGGCCTCTCAGCGTACCTACAATCTCCACATGCATATTCATGAGGCGCCCTCTTCCTTTTGTTGCCTGCCTAGTCAGCAGTCACAAAACACATGGTGAGGGTTGGCAGTGCCTTGCCTAGGTAGAGAGGGGCGGTGGATGGAGGCAATGGCAGGAACCGGGACCTGTGAGGGCTGACTGACGTTTCCATCTGTGGCGAAGGCTGGTAATTATCAGGAAGAGGAGCGCCCGCAGCAGCGCACCATCTGCTAAGGGGGAAACGGCTCAATGAGGTATGATCGGGCTCCGCAGCGCCGTCGTGCCATTGCCTGATTCTGACATGAGGGCCTCACATCTGCTGCAGACGGGCCGCGGCCATGCCACACACACATATACATCCACGGTCTGCGTGCAAGCATCTGACGGGAGGGAGGAGAGCAGCCAAACGCCCTCTGTGACCCAAAGCTCCATCTCCTTTGTACCTCTCAACACTACCCTACCCAGCCTGTATGCGCCAAACACACTGAAGTTACCACACAGCTGTGAATCTCTAATCGCTAACGCTGTTAGCAAGTTCATTGGTAAAACTAAAGGTATACTTCAACCAAAAATCTAGACAGCTATCTAATCATGTTCACAATGCAGTTTCAGCTGTATGCAAACAAATAACTTTTCTTTTATACATTTGGCAAAGCTTTTACCCAAAACAACTCTCATTCTATTCAAGGTATATGTTATGAACCAAACCCATGACATTTGGTTTGCTAGTGTTAGGAAATCAAGTGAATACAACAAGGTCAGTTAACAGAATAAAAGCCAGTTCTTAACTTTTGAGACGTTCCTCACCAAAAACTACTGAATGGCTTTAGACCCTGTGTCAAAACAGTCTACTTTGCCACATGAGCTGCTGGGTAATAGTCCACTGTGAAGTCTGCACCAATACAGGTGTAATGGAGGCCAGCTAAGAATTGCTAGCAACTGATTGCTAATGCACGCTAGCGACTGATACAATGGGCTGCGGTCTTTAGCATCATTTGGAGAGTCTACTTCCCATGCTCGTTCGACACTGGTTCGAATCCCACTCAGACCGGTGCGAGTAGAATCAGTCACATTGGTGCCGTGACCTGAATGGTAGTGAGGTTTAGGGGGTTAATGAAATGTAAGCCAGCTAGTGAGTGTTTTGCAGGTAAACCTCACAACCCTGGCCTCACGGGGGTGTGCTCTAGGCACTGACACTCAAGGTTGTAGTCATTAGAGTCCTTGTTAGCGCGATTAGTTGGTTCGAATCACACTCAGAGTGGTGCGACTAGGACTAGTCACATTGTTGCCATGACCTGGGTAGAAGTGGGGCTTATAGGGTTAATGTAATGGAAGCCAGCTCGTAAGTGTTTTGCAGGTAAACCTCACTACCCTGCCCTCACAGGGGGCACTAGCAACTGACGTTAGAGGCTGCAGTCATTAGTGACCTTGTTAGCAAGATTAGCTGGTTCAAATCCCACATGGAGTGGTGCAAGTAGGACCAGTTACACAGGCTCAGCCAAAGGGCAAATCGTGGCTGCAACAAAGGCACTTGTGAACACTCTAAAATGACAAATATGACACCCTGTGGCCTTCTGGACTTCACAAATGCACATAACCAAAGGTCATGAGTCAACTTGAGTCCACATGGAGCCATTTCTTCTTTAGAATTTTTTTTTTTTACCTTTATGAAGCTTGACACTGCTATTCACTTCAGTTATGTGGAAAATAGCAATCTGGTCGTTCGTTTAGCTAACTCCTTTTCAAAAGAAGAAAGTGAAATGAGTTTTAACCCACATGAGGGTGAGTACATGATGACAGAATTTATATCTTTTAGTGAACTATCCCTTTATAGTCTGATACCTGCAAGGAAATGATTATAGAAAAGCAGAAGATTAGAGGTAAATTTGATGATGTATGTGTGTCTTCCAGCAATACAGTGCAGATGTAAGCAAGCGGCTCTATGCCTATTTCATCTGTGGAGCACAGCATTATGGGGCTCATGGATGCTGGTGATGGAGCTTTACAACGCTTCTCCACCTGGCAGATGCAAACTCCCCACTTCTCTGTCTGATTCTGATCGCTGTCCCCACACTGCCTGCAGACACACTAACATCCCCATTAGCAATGAGCATGCTGTCCCGGCTTCCTCAGGGGGCCGCAAACCCATGATGAGGATCCATGATGTCCCAATACTATTATCTATAAAGACAGCTGCATGTGTGCATAAAACCTAGCATTTTCTATGATTTTTTTTTTGTAACTTCCATAACAGTATGTAAATGTTTTCAGTGTTAAAATACAATTGATTTCAGAGAAACTGTAAGTTATTTGTACGTTCATTTCTGTTTTGGTACCATCAATACATTGCTTGTTTGATCACCCAAATGCAGCATCACTGTCGCAACCAATGGTGTAAATTTGGGGGAAGGGTTATCTGTTTGACAACCAATGGTAGACAGAGGGATTGTTGTTGAATCCTATATCATAAAAATATCTTGACAATTGAATTTAATGACACTGTTGGCACATAAATTAGACGGCATGAAAAATGCATTTTCTCATTACTTTAACCATATTGTACAACATTTCTATATATTTCCTGTAGGTTATGCATATCAAAGTTCAGCTTCATGTCACATAATTTTCAAATAATAATTTTCTTAATCTGTATTTTTGTTTCACTTTTCAGTAAAAATATCTAAACATCATTTTTGTTTTAAGTCTTGTTTTAAATATGAAGCAAAATTTAAACCTAAAATTTAATTTATGTGTAAAAGCTGAAAAAAAAGATTTGCCAGTAGGGTAAGAAAAATAAACTTCAAATATTTTATCATCTTATTAGATTCTCAAAAAAACATTTTTTTTTTGCAGTACACAAACAAATCAGAGAAATGTAAAAATACTACACCTAAATATGACACTGCATGTTTCTCTGAAAACATGATTCATGTCAAATGCACGGTACTTTTTAAAAGCATGTCTCTCTTTTTTCAGAAATCTTTTTAAAATCCTACTTTTTCTAAACTTACACCATCTCTGTTTTCTCTCTCTCAGGCTGCTACTTCCCTCCGAAATCTCTCAATATTGCAGGAGCTCTTTTCACCTTTGTGGGTCTGTGTTTTCATGCTGCACTTCTGGTCCCATCTGTGGCTGAATAAAAGAGGAGGAAATAACTTAACTCCCTATCACAGGAATTTGTCAGACTGTTTGGACAGATTGGTAGAATACAAAATGCAGTGGGGAGCTCTGATGTGGCAATAAAGCACTCCCCTTTGATCGTACTTTGCCTCCCCCCGCTGCCACGCACATGTGCACGTCAAAGTCAGACAGGAGAGACATACCGCGAGACAGGAAGCTAACCACCAAATTTACAGGATTTCTGTCCTGGTGCAGCTTTGAATTCGTTTCCCCTCGTTTTTGTCATTGTGAGAAAAGGCAAGTTTTGCTTCTGATCAATGTCTTTTTTTGTGCATATCTGTACTTCAAAGTGGAGAGAGAAAGAGACAAAACACACTGTGTGGTGAGCAATAACATACTACAGTTGAAAAACTATTTCCATGTGCAACATTATTTCATAATTAACGTCTAAATCATTTGCTTACGAGAAAAAATTGAAAATTTGACTTTTCTCTTTTTGTTGGAGTGGCTTTTTAGATGTTGCCAGCACTTAGGAGAAATTCACGGCAGCATCAACAGCGGCCATCTCCCCATTCAAAAGCATTAACTCTGTGCCATGTGTCTAACAAACAGAGGCCATTCTACAGCCCTTAATGACAAGGCAGGCGCTCCTCTTGCCTCACTCGCCTCCCTCTCCGCTGTTCAAATTGCTCTCCAAATGAAGTACAGCTGTGCCGACCAGGTGCTGCCATCCCTTTCAGAGAACAGGAAATTATCAAATCCCCAAATTCCTCAAACACAGCAAATGCCGGCTGCCTCTTCGTGTCTGTGGGCTCTTATTTGCGGCGGGTAACACGCCTCATGTTGCCATGCGTTCACTATGCATAGATTACTACAGATCTTATTGTGAGTTCTTTTGGTTAAGATTAGGAAGTCTTCCCTTGGAAACCATAGAGCAACCTTTTTCGACATGCCATTGTTTCATTTTTCTTGTTTATCGATCTTGTTAATTAATATTTAGTTCATTATTTGCTCACGCTATTCCCTTTCATTTTTGTGGCTTGTGGTGATAACTGTGAGTGGGTTTCTACTTTAAATGATGTGATTTTGAGCATCATTGTCTGCATGTTAAACGTTGATTATCTTTATTCATTATTACATTCTTTATTCTTCAGAGGTTCTCATTTTAAAACACCGCTCATAGTAGCATCTCCATACTTATACATAGTATTATTTTGAGGGCCCAAAGCAGCAAAAAATGCAGACCAAAGTACAACACCGCATGACCAAATGGCTTCCCGTACAGCTTATAACTAGATAAAACTATATAAAACTAACAATATATATTTGTGTTATTGAGGAAATCTAAAACATCTAATATTAAACTTTGACTTTTAGTGCTTATGTGCCAATGATGACCTTAAGGTTGTGACCTCAGGGGTTTACAGACTAGGGTCAGGGGAGTTCTATGGGGCCACAAGGGGGTGCTAAGGAGTTCACTATCTATCTGTCTGTCTGTCTGTCTGTCTATCTATCTATCTATCTATCTGTCTGTCTGCTATTTTGTTTGTTTAATGTACTTGATAATATTTTATTCTGCTTTCTAAAGACTGGTAAAAAAATCATGAGATTAAAATAAACACATTTATGTTTACATATACACAGGTGCATCTCAATAAATTTGAATGTCGTGGAAAAGTTCATTTCAGTAATTCAACTCAAATTGTGAAACTCGTGCATTAAATAAATTCAATGCACACTGACTGAAGTAGTTTAAGTCTTTGGTTCTTTTAATTGTGATGATTTTGGCTCACATTTAACAAAAACCCACCAATTCACTATCTCAACAAATTAGAATACTTCATAAGACCAATAAAAAAAACATTTTTAGTGAAGTGTTGGCCTTCTGGAAAGTATGTTCATTTACTGTACATGTACTCAATACTTGGTAGGGGTTCCTTTTGCTTTAATTACTGCCTCAATTCAGCGTGGCATGGAGGTGATGCTTTCAATTTTTTTTCTAGGTAATAGTTTAATTTGGTTTAGTACACTGTACAATATACAATATAAAATAAATTAATTTAATTTTGGAAACATTTCTTTATTTCTTTATTGTTGGCTTGTTTGTTTGTTTGTCTTTATAGTATCACACTTAATATTTTTCTCACATATTATAAATGGGTTTACATGAAAATATATAACTTCCTTTATATATCCACATATAAGCTATCATGTAAGGGTCCTTGGCATAAAAAAAATCTTAAAATCCCTGTTCTAAAACATAGTGTGTCAGATTGTACATTGATTGAATATGAAAAGAAAGTACTTTAGCAGTCAAATTTACACAGTAGCCAATGTGGCACTGAGAATTTCCATACACACTACAGTAGACTAACTATTATAAAGTGTATTTTGATTACTTCACTAAAAAACACATCTGCATATGTTACAGGCTTTTTTGAATCCCATTATCTTATGTTTTACCAGTAGGACCATCTTTTTAAAATGTGTTCTGCACTTTTCACTACACTTGTGCTTGAAATATCGAGAGCAAACATCACTACCACTTTTCATCCATCTGATTTGTATTCTTAGCTGTTCCAAAGGTAGAAAAGTGCATGGCCTTGTGCGCAAGAGAAGTACAGCTGTCAGTGTCTCCATTAAAGTCCTTATTCATAATACACAAAGCATTTCCACAGCCCGGCTTCATGTGTGTACCCCCAGCTGGTCTCCCACCCCAGGCAAATCCCATTCAGGCATTGCTCCAGCCAGATGTGCACCATACACCTGCTGGCAAGTGCCTCTAGGTCATCACATGTTAAAAGTATACAGAGAGACCATCATATGCAATAGAAAAAATAAAAATCAACCATAACAATGAGGTTATTGAAGAAGTGAGTCAAGTGCAGAGATCTTTCAAGAAGTCTTCAAGATACTGGTCTGTGTAAAACAGTCAATGACATGAGGCTAGTAATTTATTTTTTAAATATGTATATATTAATGATGCAATTCATACATGCAATGGCGCAAATTATGAATATGTTTTTCATTTTTAAATGACAATTGTCAGGGTGACACAACTGTCATGATATCATAGTGAAAAATTTTAAACAATAATTATTTTTAATTTTATAATCTATAATATTTTAATAAATTATATTATAATTTTAAAACTGCTTTTATATACAATATCTCACAGAAGTGAGTACACCCCTCAACATTTTTGTAAATATTTTATTATATCTTTTCATGTGACAACACTGAAGAAATGACACTTTGCTACAATGTAAAGTAGTGAGTGTACAGCTTGTATAACAGTGTAAATTTGCTGTCCCCTCAAAATAACTCAACACACAGCCATTAATGTCTAAACCGCTGGCCACAAAAGTGAGTACACCCCTAAGTGAAAATGTCCAAATTGGGCCCAATTAGCCATTTTCTCTCCCCGGTGTCATGTGACTCATTAGTGTTACAAGGTCTTAGGTGTGAATGGGGAGCAGGTGTGTTAAATTTGGTGTTATCGCTCTCACTCTCTCATACTGGTCACTGGAAGTTCAACATGGCACCTCATGGCAAAGAACTCTCTGAGGATCTGAAAAAAAGAATTGTTGCTCTACATAAAGATGGCGTAGGCCAGGGGTTTTTAAAGTGTGGGGCGCGCCTCCCCAGGAGGGCGCCAGAGCATGTCAGGGGAGGCGTGGGGAAATTATAATAAATTAAAAATATAATTATTGAGTTAAATTATTATATGTATTTTTTATTATATTTAAATGTTTTTATTTAAACGATACTAAAAAATAATGTCAAAAATATGAGAAACATTTTTCACCCAGAAGGCCGTAGCTGTGAATTCGCTGCTGTTTGACAAGCCCGCCAATATGTATATGCCTATTAATACAATGGAGCGGTTTCTGAGACCCCCCGATTCAAAGCCTTCAACTTCAGGGCTTAAACCCAAAAGAAGACGATATGATGATCAGTATTTGAGTTTAGGATTTACGTGGACAGGACCAGCTGATGAACAACGACCTTTATGTGTGGTTTGTCAAGATATTTTGGCTAATGACAGCATGAGACCCGCAAAACTTTGGCGACACCTTGAAACCAAGCATGTTGAGGTAACAGGAAAACGTCCAGAATTTTTCCAGAGAAAACTTCAAACCTTTCAAGGTCGGAAAAAAATTGTGGAAGATTTTGTCAAATTAAATGGAAAGGCCACTGAAGCTTCATATCGCGTTGCATTGCGTATTGCCAAGGCAGGCAAAGCACATACCATTGGAGAGACGTTAATTATGCCGGCAGCAAAAGACCTATGTTCCGTGATGCTAGGAGAGGCAGCGGCTTCTAAGATCGATTCTGTTCCACTCTCTGACAACACAATAAGTCGGCGCATCTCAGACATGGCACAGGATGTGAAGAAGCAAGTTTTAGACAGTGTCAGACACAGCCCATTTTTTGCACTCCAGATCGGCGAATCCACCGATGTGGCCAGCAGCACTCAGCTGTTAACATATGTGCGGTACGTGAAAAACATGGACATTCAAGAAGAGTTTCTATTTAGTAGTCCTTTGCCCACCCACACAACATGAGAACACATTTTCAACAAATTGAAGGAATTTGTGAGATAGAATGATATAGACTGGGAACGCTGCTGTGGCATATGCAGTGATGGGGCAAAATCAAGGACGGGTCACCACAGTGGTCTCATATCGAGGGTTAAAGAGGTAGCTCCGAGAGCCATGTGGACCCACTGCACAATCCATTGTAACGAATCAGCTCATGAGGAAATATGAATAATTAACCATAACTAGTTATAATTAATTATTCATATTTTAGATCCGCTGTAGATATTTAGCTGACCTCTCAGAGTCAACTGTCTTTGAGAACACATTTTCAACAAATTGAACGAATTTGTGAGATAGAATGATATAGACTGGGAACGCTGCTGTGGCATATGCAGTGATGGGGCAAAATCAAGGACGGGTCACCACAGTGGTCTCATATCGAGGGTTAAAGAGGTAGCTCCGAGAGCCATGTGGACCCACTGCACAATCCATAGACAAACCTTAGCTTCCAAGAAGATGCCAAATGATCTTCGGAGTGTCCTCGACGAAGCTGTGAAAATTGTCAACCTGATAAAAGCACGACCTCTAAATGCTCGTCTTTTCCATATTTTATGCAATGAATTGGGAGCGCATTACAAACAGCTGCTTCTGCATACCAAAGTCTGCTGGCTGTCTCGGGGCAGAGTTCTATCATGACTTTTTGATTTGCGTGAGGAAGTACTACTTTTTCTGTCAAATGTTCAATCCCAACTGGCACAGCACACGAGTGATTCGAGCTGGATCGCAAGGTTAGCTTATTTGTCGGACATATTTGAACGCCTCAACACGCTTAATACATCATTGCAGGGCAGAGACTGCGATGTGTTTTCAGCATTTGAGCAAGTGTCCTCGTTCCGGAGTAAGCTGGATCTATGGGCCACTCGTGTGGAGAAAGTATGCGTGGACATGTTTCCTACCCTGGCTGACTTCATGCAAGAGGCAGGGCCGACAGTGGTTCCTATTCAGCCTTTGGTCGCTGAACATCTAAGGGGTCTGTGTCAGCATTTCACACACTATTTTTCCAACGAGACAATCCAGGATGAGTGGATTCGCAATCCATTCAAGTTCAAGCCAGCAGAAAGTGACGCACTGTCTATACAAGACGAAGAGGCTTTGATTGATCTGACTAGTAATCATGAACTGGAGCAAATGATTACACACTCTTCCATTGGACATTTCTGGCTCTCTGTTCAAAATGAATTTCCTGAACTCACACAAAGAGCACTGAGGAAACTTTTACCATTCGTTTCAACGTATTTGTGCGAATCAGGATTTTCTGCTATGACATTCATCAAGAACAAATATCGTTCACGTCTTCAAGTGTAGGATGACCTTCGTCTGTTTCTGACGTCACTGCAACCACGAATTAGTCTTCTTTGCGCGGCGAGGAAACAAATGCATACCGCTCACTAAGGTAGGGATATAATTATGTAAGCATATTAATCAATAGTAGAGATATAAAAATTTTGGCATTGT